>NW_022589711.1:23464507-23556833 GCF_004348235.1 Phoca vitulina | reverse complement strand
TCTGCCTTCAGCTCAGGTCATGATCCCAGGGTCCTGGGATCCAGCCCCACATCGGGCTCCCTGCTCCGCGGGAAGCCTGCTTCTCCCTCTTCCCACTCCTCTTGCTTGTGTTCCCTCTCTCGCTGTGTCTCTCTCTGTCAAGTAAATAAATAAATAAAATCTTTAAAAAAATAAATAAATAAATAAAATAAAATAAAACAAAATATTTCCTTAGCAGCAACTATTTTAAAAAAGGCTAGTGGGTAAAAGGCATATTAGGTACATTGGAGACAAGGAGGTGTAAGACATTTTTTACTCTTAGAACTTTATTTTTCATCGATTTTAAGTAAAGAGGTGTGTGTACTGTTCATTATAATTTTTCTTATTAGTACATGTTTTGCTTTTGTTTTGGACCTTTATAGGTGGGAGTATATGCATTCACCCCCGGAGAACTCCAAAGAAGCGGAAATTCTGGAAGTTCTGCGCCATCCGAGAGACTGGGTGCATTGATGCACACAGAGCGGCCTTCCTGGGGCTTGGGGGACACGGAATGTGTGCCCTGTTCCCCGGGCTGGCAGCCTTGCCACTGTGTGGCAGTTCATAACCACTGTCTTCGAGCTCCAGTCTTCACTCTGCAGCCTGCTTCCTTGGCAGATGCTGACGTGTGTTTTAAGTACTGCAAGTTTCCGTTGGAAGCTGCCAGTGACAGGTGGTGGTCTGGCAGCTTGTCAGCGTCAATTGGTTGATATAAAACTCATTTATACTTTTAGAATCATTTCATATGACTAGTTTACAAAATATGAAATTGAGTTTCCAAGTGTTGCGCTAAGGAAATCTAAATATAGTTTGTGTCAGGAAACTGCTCATGCTATTTTCGTTTCATGTATTTGTTGAAGTTTTAGTTTCTGCCACAAAAATCTGTTGTGGGATAAATTTTATTTTCATTAATTCAGTGAGGTTGAGACTTAATATGTTTAGAAAGCAGCTTGAAAGGAAGGTAAAATTTTTACTTTGTCATGACTGAAGTTTCGTTGATCGTGATCTTTATATATGTCTTTCTCTAGAGATCATAATATTGTAAAATGTTCATTTTTATAATGATATATAGGAACACTTGAAGTTTTCTTAATCTCTCCATGTGTTACAATTCAGTGATTCTCTGTAGTTGTTAACTCTGAAGTGACATCACTGTTATTTAATAAGGGACATCTGTGGTTCTGATTTTTGAAGAACTATAATTTGTTAATGTTGGATTCTCTGCACTTTTGAATGTGAGAGCTTATAACCTTGGAGTCTGATAATTAAAATTTCCTATTCCACATTTTTCTATATGGAAGTTTAGACTAAGAACAATCCTGGGGATGTTGCGAGTTAGGAAATGTTTCTCATTTGACAAATGAGAGATACTGTTCTTTGTTAATTAAAGTCAACATAACTAGCGTGAGAAACATGTAGGCATTTTATAAATATATTTCTTTGGAAGGTGGACTAATTAAAATTGTCCTCTTTTTAAATTAGAGATTCTGCAGCTCTTTGCCCTTAAGAGAAAATCACAACAGAATTCTTAGTGTAGCTTCTTTGTTCATATAATAGTATGAATGTATTTTTTTTTGAGTGTATTTTATTTTACATAATATATTGAAGTTTGTAAGGAATAGTATCTTCCTACATATTATTAAGCATTATCTTGGAATATGTTAAATGTATATGATTGTGTGTGACTCTTTAGGCCTGGAAAATATATGAACTCTTCAGCTATCTTACAACAGATCCACTGATAAATTTTGTTATGAAATATGACTAAGAAATGTTTGTATTTTTCATTTTTAAAGGATAATTGATATAAGGAATATAAATATTTTTTAGTACTAAAACCATGGTTCCTCATTCCTAGGTATTTTACCCAGGAAAAATAGAAGTTTTGCACTCAGATTTCCATAGCAGCTTTATTCACAATAGACAAAACTTAGAAACAACAGAAATGCCCATTAACAGATGACTGGATAAACAGATGATGTATCAGGATGTGAAAATACTACTCATTAGTGAAAAGGAACAACTACTTGGGCGAATAGTAAAATGGCATTACGCCAAGTGAAAGAAACCAGACACAAAAGAGAACTCACTGTATGACTACGCTATGTGAAAACCTAGAAAAGCCAAAATTCAAACAAGAGAAAGCACGTCCGTGGTTGCTAGGGCTAGGACTAGGGAATTGATTGGGAAGGGAGCAAAAGTATATTTTGAGGGGATGGAAATGTTCTTTATATTGATTGTGGTAGTGGTTACCAGACTCTTTACATGTATCAAAACTCATTGACCTTGGCACTTAAAATCATGGAATTTTATTGTATATGTGATTTATACTTTAATAAAGCTGATTAAATGAAAAAATACAAGCATATAGGAACAAATGTTCAAATAAACCTCAGTTTACTTTTTACAATAAAAATTTCTTGGCATATAGTTCTGCTAGTTTATTTGTGTTTAGGGCTGTCAGGTCTGGGCATTGGACTAAGATGAAATTTCAAGATTTCAGAGTATCAGTTTTTCATACTCTCAATAACCGTGTATTCCTCTTACAGATGAGAACTACGGGGGAAAAAGAATTGAGTAACTATTGGAAAATAGATCATTCTACTCTTACTCAAAATGAACTTCTCTTTTAAATTCATATTGATGTTTATTCTGAGTCTGCTAGAGGCCCAGGGTGTACCTCCAAATGGCCTGAACACCTAACTGCTGGCCTCTTATACATGCATATTAGTGGTCGTAAGGGCTGGAAATTTGAGGGACGGCATGTAAATGCTTTGGAGCAAATTTCTAACCACTACTATATCCATCACTATACTCAGCTTACCCACCTAATGTAAATGAGTGTTTAATGAGATAAAAAACTTCTGCATGCTAAAGAGCGCCATATTAGAAGGCCGAATAATCTGTTCCTTTACGGTTTATCCTTCCATGTGTCTTTTGCCGTTACAGTTGATCAAGCCAGAAATCATCTGACACCTCGAAGCCTAGGCTAGGACACCTCGAAGGCTAGGTTCAGCTCAGGACTCAAGACTGTCTGTAGACCACAGTGCCTTCAGGTGGCTCAGAACACGTATTCCAGCAAACAAGGCAGAGGCAGCATGGTTGCCTTCTGATCTAGTCTGAGAGGTTACATAGTATCACTTCCTCCAAACTGCATTGGTCACCAGTGAATCACTAAGGCCAGCTCCAGATTCAAGGGGAATGGAATTAGATCCCAAACCACAAAGTAAATCCGACTCTTTCCCTCTTTCATTGCCCTAGTCAAATCCTGTTGAGTATACCTTTGAAATATTTCTTGATTTCCCAATCTTTTGTCCACTGCCACCACTCAACCTTGGTCCCACATTCCCTCTGACTTGAACTTCGGCAATCTCGGGTCTCTGGTCACTCTGACCTCCATTCTCTTCCAGGAAGTTCCCAACTGTCTTAATGTCCTACTAAAGAGAAAAACAACCCTAACTTGACAATGGCAAAGACCTCCAGTATCTTGTAGTTCGTCTTTACCATATGGAAGTTCTTTTGAAAACCTCCCTTTTCCCTACCCCCAACTCCCAAGTATATAATGAGGCAGGGCGCACAACCCCAGGGCAGTCGCTCTTTCTGCCCAGGGATTCTGTCCCTGGGCTTTAATAAAACCACCGTTTTGCAACCCCCCCCCCAAAAAAAATAATAATAACTTCCTCAAATCCCATTATCACTGCCCTCCTCAAATATTCTAAGCATCCCCCCTTCTACAGAAAAGATGCTAAACTCAACCCGACATTCAAAGCAATCCACCATTTGACTCTGACCTCTCTTTTCTGCCCTTTCTTCTACATTCCTCCTCTGCCCTTTGGCCTCAGACCTCATACCCACCACTCATGCTGCTGAGCATTTCCTAAACCTCTCCCATCTGGCCTGTAGTCAGGCTGCTGCCACCCCTGCTTGGAATTTCTCAGGCTTCCATCCATCCTTCCATGCCCTGTTCAGACTTCCAAGAAACCTGCCTTGGAATCAATCTCTTCTGCCCCTCCGCACATTTCATCTTTAGTATTGCTCTCCTCACAGTCTGTATGCATGTAGTCATTCAACATACACTACGATTACTCCAAAATACCTAGGGTGGGTCTTTCCTTATTTATAGTGCCAGCTACCTTGTGAATGACTTGTTTTTTTTTTTTTTTTTTAAAGATTTTATTTATTTATTTGACAGGGAGAGACAGCCAGAGAGAGAACACAAGCAGGGTAAGTGGGAGAGAGAGAAGCAGGCCTCCCGCCGAGCAGGGAGCCCGATATGGGGCTCGATCCCAGGACCCCGGGATCATGACCTGAGCCGAAGGCAGACGCTTAACGACTGAGCCACCCAGGCGCCCCTGTGAATGACTTGTTAACCCTTGTCTTCCAACACTGTTTTACAATATATTGTGTAATTAAGCTTAGTATCGTTTGGCTTTCTATATAACTGTCTTATTCCTAGTCTGTGAGGACAGAAGTTCCCATTAAGAGGAGTATGCATGCTTTAAAACCCATTTAGAAATGGTTTTCACGGGGCGCCGTGAAGTCCTTAAGGGGCTGCCTTCAGCTCAGGTCATGATCCCAGCGTCCTGGGATCGAGCCCCGCATCAGGTTCCCTGCTCAGCCGGGAGCCTGCTTCTTCCTCTGCCTCTCCTGCTTGTGAACTCTCTCTTTCTCTGTCAAATAAATAAATAAAATCTTTAAAAAAAAAAAAAAAGAAATGGTTTTCAGGGATGTATTGTAGTATCCCTGACCTAAGTACTGTGCATTTGAAATCACACATTTTAAAAAATCGATCCTTCTTCCTAAAGAAACACACTTGTAAAATTCCCATTTCATAATAAACCTAAATTAGCACCTTTAAGTTAGTGAAGCTTAGACATTTATAGATAGTTGACTAAGTTTAGTATTTTTTGTTACCTGAAACCAAGTCATAGGGCGTACAATATAAAACCTCACAGACCTGTTTCTACAGGTTAGTTAATACCAGATACACACTAGCAGACCAGCAGAGCAAGGTAATTAACCTGCATTTCACCTTCCAATCAATGTACTTGGTTTTGATTCTAGAAGTTAAGCTCATGAATCAGTAATCAGCATTTTAAAGAATGCTTCACCTATTAATTCCATTCATACTTCAAAACATGTTTGAATATAAGAGTTGACACAGTTTAATCCATCATGGTTTCAAGGAGTTGACACAAATAGTCATTTAGGAGAGCAGATGGGCTTTGTCGTAGTTTAGAGTTGCAACATCGACTCTGTCACGGACACGTTTGCTTATGAAACGGTTAGGGAAGTATCAAACTAACGTTTATAAATAAAGTTGCACCAGTTGGATGCCTCTATTTAACAGCAAGGGAGTAATGCATCTATAAATTAAAAATGCAGGCTGGTCAAGTTGCTTTCCTTTTCTAACTTGGTGAGGCAGCCTGAGGCTTTCAGAATGTTCCATGTCTGCTGTTTGACATCCTTCTAATAAGTTTAATAGACAAAATTTCAAACCAACTTATCAATTGCTTGTAGCTAAAGTTGTAGTTTCTTTAAAAACTGCAGTAGAGGGGCGCCTGGGTGGCTCAGTCAGTTAAGCGTCTGCCTTTGGTTCAGATCATGATCCCAGGGTCCTGGGATCGAGCCCCACATCGGGCTCCCTGCTCGGCGGGGAGTCTGCTTCTGCCTCTCCCACTCCCCCTGCTTGTGTTCCCTCTCTTGCTGTGTCTCTCTCTCTCAAATAAATAAAATATTTTTAAAAATTAAAAAAAAATTGCAGTAGATATTCTCTCTCTCTGACAAAGAAATAAAATCTTAAAAAATTTATATGTTCTCAGAAGAACATTTTAAATTCTGTCAATACAAATTAACTTCTGGAAGTAGTTTTTATTCTTTATTATGAACTTGATCTTAATATTCTATTTAACATGAGTATGGTACTTAAAAATAATGTGAATATTTCTAGGAAACAAAGAACAAGGACCTCCTTTTCATCTTTACCTCCCTCTCCACCGTTTTGGTAATGTGAGGGAAATATGGTATCTTGTAACAGCAAGACAGTCTTCTCAGCTGACGCCCTCGTATGTGGAGCAGAGACAAGCCAACCCTGCTGTGTCATAACTCTTGACTCACAGAAGCTGTGAACATAATAAAATGGTTGCTGTTTTATATCATTAAATTTGGGGTGGCTTGTTCAATAGCAGTGGATAAGTGGATAAGGTTAGATGTCATTAACAAAAGAGAGGACAGCCGTTTGGATGAGCTTGACGTGCCTGCAAGCTGGTATTTAGAGATGTGAGTCTAAGGCTCAGGAGAGAAGTTCAATCTAGAAACAAATATTTACCAATTATTTGTGTAAAGGCAATAATTGAACAAGTGGAAGAAGGTGAGTCACCCAAGGAAGTGCATGCAGTGTAGTAAGAAAGGAAAGTCAGAGACTGAACTGGAGGCAGAAAAATGAGTTTGGGAAGAGGAGTCTAGGAAGGAGGATGAGAAGAAGTTCCCTGAGCCAAAAGGAATAGGGAAGAAGGAAATCAGAAAGGGACAAGTTGGGGGCGCCTGGGTGCCCTAGTCCATTTGGCAACCGACTCTCTTTCAGCTCAGGTCGAGATCTCAGCGTCCTGGGATTGAACCCCACATCCAGCTCCATGCTCAGCGGGGAGGCTGCTTGAGATTCCCTCCCTTTCCCTTTTCTTTTGCCCCTCTCCCTGCTTGCATTCTCTCTCTCAATAAATAAATCTTTTTTAAAAAAGAGACAAGTTGGATATGATTGTGATAAGTTTTAAAACATTACAATAGCTGTGTTTCTACATATGGGAGAATGTTTTTTTTAAAGATTATTTACTTATTTATTAGACAGAGAGTGAGAGAGAGCACAAGCAGGGGGAGAAGCAGAGGGAGAAGGAGAAGCAGGCTCCCCGCTGAGCAGCGAGCCCGATGTGGGGCTTGATCCCAGGACCCTGGGATCATGACCTGAGCCGAAGGCAGACGCTTAACCGACTGAGCCAGCCAGGCGTCCCACATGAGAGGTTATTAAAATAATACATGCTCCATGTGAATATGTTTGATAAATCATGTATTAAGTTTAGATTTTAAAAATGATCTTAGTCCATAAATTGCCAAGATCTTCTGAGGTAACTAAAATTTAGGTAATAAAATAATTTCCATTAACATATCTGATAGCAGTTTCTCAAATTGTATTTAAATTTGAAATTCTTTAAAGTACCAGTAGGTGGAGCACATTCGTTGAAGAAAATCTAATTCTGGGTTTTGGGGACTTACTGGGGGGCCGGAGGAGACAGAAGAGAAAGTGAAGAGAAGTGAACAAGGAGGGAGAGACAAGGGAGAGGGAGAGGAGTGACATGAGAGAAGGAGAACATGACAGAAAAGGAGAGAGAGACAGGAGAGAAGATAAGAGAACTGTTGGGGATTGCTCCTTCATTCAACTATGGTACTAGTGGAGAGATTATCTAAACACGTTATTACATATTTAATCAATCAGGGTTAGTTTGACTATCATGTTTATATCTTGGCAAATGGCTCTATTGTTTCATTTTTCTCTTCATTACAGAGATTCTGGAGTCGGCAATGTCTATAATCCCAATTATGTTGAATTCCTAGGGAGTTCCTGAGTTGTGATTTGCCTGACATCATGTGAAATGGGTGCATTTTTCTTAGAGTTCATAATGCTAATTTGACTCTCAAAAGGATACATAATCCTGAAAGGACTGAGGACTGTTCATCTAAATCAGGAGAGTGTCTCTACTCTAGGGGATGTGCATGGTAATTCAGTGAAGAAAGGTAAGAAAATATTTTTATCCTTTCAAAAATTCTACTTTTGTGTGTAATTAATCATTTGTCCATAATAAACTAGTACATTAATGCATGTATTTAATTTACAAATAAGTAAGGATATTTTAGAGGTCAAAATTAGTAGCACATGATCAAAAAATTTCAAAATTTGCTTGTCCATATAAATGGTGTACATTTTTACTTTTAAGGACTAAAAATGAAAGTGGAGAAATCAGAAAGCAGAATATATTGATAAATCAAAGGAAGAAAACATACAAACAATACAGCTTGACTTCTGGCCGGAGTTACAGGGGAGGAAATGTAAATATGCTAATTTCTCATTGACATTAGAGGAAACTAATGGATATTGTCTAAAGAAATGAAAAACTAAGATGATAAATAAAGATGTAATAATAAAGGTATTCACTAGAATAGAAATATAAATACCAGAATTATCCACAAAACTCACAAACATAATATGGAGTGAAGAAAAACCCCTGTAGAATAAGACATACAGTATGATTTCATTTGTATAAAACTCAAAAGATACAAAGCTAGACCATAGACTTTTTTCTTATTATTGAAGTGTAGTTGACATACAGTGTTTATTAGTTTTGAGTGTACAACACAGTGCTTCAACAGTTCTATACATTATTCAATGCTCACCACAAAGTGTAGTCACCGGCTGTCACCATATCACATTATTACGATACTATTGAGTATACTCCAGGCTGTAATTTTCACATAGGCTGTTTTTAGGTGATAAAGCTAATGAAAACCAATGACAACACAAATTCAGGTGAGTAGGGAGAAGGATTGAGTCAGGACTTGCAAAACACTTTCAAGTTCTCAAGTGGCCATTTCAATATTTCAACATATCAATAGAAAATTTCTTAGCATACTACTCATATTTTCTAAATGTAAAGAAATATTAAATATTTAGTTGAAAATCTTTAAAGCTGGGAGCTGAGAAACTTTACTCAGATATCAACATACACCTCTGTGGGTTTTCTTGTTGGCATCTTGATACATGTTTTTTTAAAAAATAAGTATTTTTTTCCCCTAATATTTAAATTACTGTCTATACTTTGTGGAAATTTTGGAAAAAAAACCAAAGTGTCAAGAAGCAAATAACCATCACATTTTATACAGTACTCAGAAATAATCAAAACTACTTAATATTTTCGTGTATTTCTTTCTAGCTATTTCATGCATGCTTGAATATAGGTAAATCATACTGTGTATATAATTTTGTATCCTGATGTTTCCCCTTTAACTTTATATCTTAAGCATTTCTCCCTAAGACTTTCAAAGGCAGAGGACAGGCTGGGACTGAAAATGGGTTTTTTGAAAATGTGCTACTGACTGGGGGCTCAAAACCATTGCTCACTCTCTTTCTCCAAGGGAATTTGGCTTCCAGCTGGGCAGGAGATTCAAGGGCTGTTTTCTAGAAAATTATTTTCTAGAACAGTTCTAAAGGAAAAAAATAATACTTTACCACTGGGAGCTTTGGTGTGTTCACCACAAAATGATCAGCTCTTTCTTTTGTATACCCCCATCTCTGCACACTCATCTCTTCACCCCCAGCGCACCCAATCCAGTTTTTAGTGCCTCTTTAGAGGAATGGATCATCAGATTTTTGGGGAAAATCTCCAAATATGAGAAAGAGAGAGAGAAATAAGCAGAGACAACAGACAAACAGACCTGTAGTATTAATATCTTCAGACAGGTAAGAGATTAAATTTATTATTTAGAAATATGGAGGTAAACAGAAGATGGACCTAAAAGTTTTGTTTTTTTTTTTTAAGATTTTATTTATTTATTTGACAGAGAGAGACACAGTGAGAGAGGGAACACAAGCAGGGGGAGTGGGAGAGGGAGAAGCAGGCTCCCCACAGAGCAGGGAGCCCGATGTGGGGCTCAATCCCAGGACCCTGGGATCATGACCTGAGCCGAAGGCAGATGCTTAATGACTGAGCCACCCAGGCACCCCAAGATGGACCTAAAAGTTTTAAAAGTCATTGCTTTTGGAGAGCAGGACTGGGGTGGATAGAACTGGGATAGAAAATGGCTGTTTTTCATTATAAGCCTTTATTTATATTTGATTTTTTTAACTTCAGGCATTCATTTATTAGATTAATACAAATATTAAAAAGTAAAAGCCATGGATTTTTTTAGCGTCTCAAAACATCATTTTCTTTATGCATATTTTTCCATCATGTAGGTGTTTCTTATCAGAAAGAACTTTCCATTCTGTTACATTAATTTTTTATCATGAGTTGTCATTACTTTATCAGTGTTTTTAAAGAGCTCTTCCTGTTTTTAACCTCACTGTTAAGATTAATTAAATGCATGTTATGTTCTAAATAGTTCTACTTTAAGAGATCAGATATGGTAGAAAAAATTATTTCACAGGTTCTAATAATTCTTCAGGATTCATAGAACTTTCTGTGCAGCACTCAAGTATCTTTTCTATATATGCTAATAAGTAAAATTAGTGTTCATAAAATTCAAACTGTATAATCACAGATTTCATACACATCTAGGTATATGGGGAAGGTAGGTATTTCAGAGGCTGGGTGCTAGACAATGCCCCAGATATGTGACCTCTTTAAGATTTTAGCCTGGGAGTTTAGAAGTTACATTGAAATTAATGACCATCTAACAAGTTGACCACAGTTTCTGGGTTATGTTTTCTAAGGGCAATAGCCTTCTGTCTCAACCACAAAGGTATCTCATGAGTTGTAGAGGAACTTGAGCATATTTGTGTTTATAAAGAAAGAAACCTAAAAAAAAAAAAACCATATTCCAGTTTTTATAGCGTTACTTTTTGTTTTCTTCAAATTCTATTTTAGTGACACTTGAAGGGCCTGCCACCAATGGCTGAAAAACCTCAACATGGTTTCCTTGGCAATCCCTAGAATGGGGAAATGAAAGGAAAGTTCACCAATTAAAGAACAAAAACGCACAACCCCTCATGCTCCCCTTTGATTCCCACCAAATTAGAGGAAGCTGTATGGAGGGAATAAGCCAACCCAGGTCTTAGAGAAAAATATCTGGCCTCCTCCCTTCACACAATCTATGGGCAACTACCACAACATCATTACCTCATGGTCAGATTGGTATGAGATACAACACAGGTGAGCAAAGAGATGAGATTGAAGGATACTTTCCGTTGAGGAAAAATGAGTTACAAGCTGAAGAACACTTCTTCCTGAAATCTTTAGGCTTTCTTTGAGTGTCGTTACATGGTTGGGTTTGCACCCTGGCCAGGTTCTGATGTGGGCAGGTGGGGTGGAGTCCTCTCATTCTTATTACACTTCTGCGGTGGGACATTCTTTCACTGTTGTTTGTTCCTCATAATTTTTCAGTGCGTTGCTATCATCTTATATAAAGTCATAAATGCCTCAGACTCCTCTTATTGGCATAGCATGAATTGTACCTGAGTTATTAATTTAGAAAAATATCTTAGAGTATACACATTTGAAATGCATATGTACAAAGACAACATACAAACATGTTTTCATTGTTTCACAATGTTCTCTCTACTCATATGTCTTGTCCTTGAACCCTTTAATTTTCTCCCATCATAAAATATTTTTAATTATGTAAATCTCGTAAAAATTTAGGTAGATATACTAACACAAACTCATTTTCTCTTTTTTGTAACTCATCTTTTATGTTTTTAATGTAGAATTTTTGGTTCTTTATCATATCTCTGTGGCTTGATATTTTATCCTCTGGATTAATTTCAATACTTTATTTTCTGTTACTACAATATTTTCCCTTGCACGCACACCTGGACTTTCACTGAACATCTTTTTAAATTCTGGGCATTTATCATCTATGTCTCCTCCTCATTTCTTCTTTGATTTGGAGAATTCATGTGTCCCTTCCTTATATGTGGAAATCTAAATCTAGCCTTACATAATTGCTTCAAATGATGAGAATCTATTTACTTATGTATACTCCTAACGTATCCTAAAAAAGAATTAAGGTGATTTATAATCACACATAAAATAGGAGGGGATGAATTCAATTAGAAATAAGAAAAGTTAGCAAAGAGAAACTAATGCTGAGAAATTAAGAAGCCAAGACTGCAGTCAGTACCCGTATGTTGCCAAACAGAGCCACAGTTCGTTTTCTTAGTGCTGTATCCCTGGTTTTTGTTCACCAGCTTCAATTTTCTTTCTTGTAGTCTGAGGATTACAACTCACTTATATTAGTCAGGGTTCTCCAGAGAAATCAAACCAGTAGGATGTATATGGGATGTATATATGGGCATATATATATATATACATCAAGGTATATATGTATATAAAGAGATCTATTTTAAGGAATAGCCTCATGCGGTTATGGAGGCTGGCAAGTCTGAAATCTTAATCTCAGAGACTGGAGACCCAGGAAAGAGCCAATGCTACAGTTGAAGTCCAAATGAAGGCCAACGACTGCAGAATTTCCCTTCGCTCAGGGGAGGTGAGTCTGTTGTTCTCTTCGGGCCTTCAGAGGATTGGAGGAGGCCCACCCACATTATGGAAGGCAATCTGCTTTGCTCAAAGTTCACTGATTTCAGTGTTAATCTTATTGAAAAACACCCTCACAGAAACATCCAGAATAATTGTTAACCACCCGTCTGGGCACTGTAGCACAGCCAAGCTGACATATAAAATGAACCATCACACCACTCAAGCCTGCTCTTTGCCTTGACCCTCCACGTACCTTTCTTTTCCTCTGTGTGTGCCCCCTTTCCATTTTCCTAGGCTTTGAAACTTCTCTTAATCCTTTTTTTCTTTTTTTTTAATTAATTTTTTTTTGATGTAGTGTTCCATGATTCATTGTTTGCGTATAACACCCAGTGCTCCATGCAGAACGTGTCCTCTTTAATACCCATCACCAGGCTAACCCATCGCCCCACCCTCCTCCCCTCTAGAACCCTCAGTTTGTTTCTCAGAGTCCATAATCTCTCATGGTTCATCTCCCTCTCTGATTTCCCCCCTTCATTCTTCCCCTCCTACACTAAAGAGACTCCAAGGGTGCCATCAGGCCACAAGTCCATATTTCCAGGATTGGGTGAAGCTCCTCGCCTTTTTTGGTGGCCAAGGACTGCTTATGAATAGTCTTCTGGGGTGTCCTGGGCTCCTGCTAACCTTTCCTCCAATGGCACTACCCCCCTCCCCCTTCCCATGGTCTTGTAAAAACTCTTTCTGTTGTTCCAGGCCTGTCTTGAGCCACCACTTCTGTTAAAGCATTTCACAGGAGGAAGTAGCTTTGCTAACCCAGGCCACATTTTCTAGGTGCTCATGAAGCCAGTACACAGGGTTGTGGCTTTAACAATTAAATTTACTCCCCAGTGAGGATGAGCAGTGGGACAGTTCTGGGAAAAGCTTCCTGGGACCCAGCGGTCCGATGTGTCTCTGCTGCTGGAGGGGCATCTTGTTCCATCATTCCACCTCTTGTTCCCCTGGATAGGGACCCCAGGCCACAGTCAAGAGGTTGTGGGATTTCATTGCTCTCCCTGGCAGGGTTCTGAATCTTGTGAGGAAAAATAACCCTCTAGTTTTCTTTCAGAGGGAAAACAAAACCAAAAATGAAACGAAACGAAGACCAATAGGTGGCAACACACAAAAAAAAAATAAAGGCAGAGACTCAAATATTGTATTGTCCTTCCCTCCCCCAAATTTTCCTTTTCCAACTAGACACCAGGGGACCCTTAAATGCATACTGATTATTTCTGAAACATTTTATAATATTCCCATTCTATCCAGCTGCAGGTAGACCAGTCATCCCTTTGTGATCTAGGGAAAGTCACACAGACTCTACTCTTAAGTTAACTCATCTGAAAACTAGAATGAGTAATGTGCACTTCTCAAAATTACTGTGAGATAATGCATGGGAAAGAGTTCTGTAACCTGGTAAGTGTTGTCTGAACATTCGGTATTTAGTAAATCAGTTAAAACCATCCTGAAGACATTAAAACAAGCGATCAGAAAATGAGACAAATGAGTAGTGGTCGCTTTAAAAGTAAGGAGTAGATGAGACTTGTCAGGAAGAAAAGTTGAGTCATTTGCATTATGCTTGCTCCCCTCCAGGTGGGAATTATAAATGTACCTGTATGTTTTGCTGTGCAGGGAAAGCTGGATCCTTACGTCTTACCCATAAACACCTGTGCCACCTGCCAGGTGCTTTCCACCCGGCCTGGTGGCAGTGGCCATCAAAAGTGACCTTACAAATTCCAGAGCTTCAGTGCTACGGCGTCTTAAACGAAAAACCCTTTTGGTGTGAAAAAAAAATTAAATTAAAAAATTGAAATTAAACTGCTTTTCACTTTTTCTGGTCAATGTCAAAAATAATCATTACTTTAAAAGCTAAGAAATTTGAGGGACGCCTGGGTGGCTCAGTCGGTTAAGTGTCTGCCTTCGGCTCAGGTCATGATCCCAGGGTCCTGGGGTTTGGGATCCAGCCCTGCTCCACGGGGAGCCTGCTTCTTCCTCTGCCTTCTGCTCCCCCAGTTTGTGCACCCCCCCAAACAAATATATAAATCTTAAAAAATAAAATAAAATAAAGCTAAGAAATTTGAGTCATCCAATGGAGAAATTTAGCTGGAAAAGTGGAAAACGATTCAGTGATTGGTATTTACACATCTATCCAAATATTAAACACATTTTAATATATATATTTATTGGGGGAAGGAAATAACATGTTACCTCTGTGTATCTTAATTCTTTTATTTAACACTGTTTCCCACCTACTATTTAGCTTTTGAATTCTCTTCTTTGGTTTTCTGTTTTCTTCCTTTATGGTCAAGTGTACATCACAGGCTGGGGACAGCATTTGAAAGTATGCCACATCAAAGGTGACCAAAAGAATTTGTTTCCTGGCTCTGCAAAAGCCTCCTCTCCCTGACAGTCGGCCCTGGTCCTCCCACCATATCCATCTCACCCCACGTTGAACCCAGGAATATTTGGTATCTGTAACTCCCATCTTATTCTCACGCACTGCTTAGCAGTATCATTTATCTCTTTGCAAATTTAGATTTACACTTAGATGTTCTATTTCTCCTCACACTAGCTAATATTAGTAGCTACCCTAATTGGGGATTTACTACGTGGTGGGCACTGTTCTAAAATTACATGAGTTAACTTATTCAATATTAGAAATACTCCTATGAGACAGGTACCATTATCCCCCATTGCATGTATGAGTAAAACTGAGGTGTGGGGGTGGGGGTGAAGTATTCCCAGCCACAGGTAGTCTGAGTTAGGAAAGCTCCTTTGGAGTCAAGACTTTGCCTCACAGCTGTGTACTTTTCAGCACTTCACCATGATTTGCATTCAATAAGGGACCTGTAAATGTGTGTGGATGTTCCTCTGTGAAAACAAATCCATAACAAATTGTTATGGAAAAAATAAAGAAAAAAAGAGGCTAGGGAACTTACACTCTACTAATGCTATTTTTATGGTTTTCTCCTTATCTTTTTTTTCTCCATTAAATTAAAAATTTTAGATTAACCTGACTTGTACTGAATTCAGAAACAAGAAGTGTTAATGATACAGAGGTTTTTCTGGCACTGATTTTTTCAAAGTATCAACCTGTGCTTTGGAGACATAACTAGAAACATGGACAGAAACTCCCTATTATGCAACAAACCACTTCCTGTGTCTGTTTATTCATTTATCTGCAGTGTTTTAGCTAAACTCTTCTCCTCGGGTAGGGTCATATAATTGCAACTATCTCACTACAATATCACAGTGTGGAAGAGCATGGATTGATTTGGTAGCCAGCTATTGAGGTTTGGATCTTAGATAATTCTGTGTAACTAATACACGCCTCATTAGGGTGGTAAAAAGGATTACTTATGTTAATATATGTAACGCACTTAAAACAGTGCAAGGCACATAATTAAGTACTTTATTATCTGTTTACTATTACTACTAAAACCCCACAATCTTAGGACTTCTACGTAATCACGCCTTCTGCAATCAGCCACTTCAACTCAGCTCAACCTGAAGGATAAGAAAAGAGAAGTCTCTATTCTAATAGCAGCATCAGAGATTAGATATGAAAGGAACCCAAGGGTCCGCTGCTCACATTTCTCCAGCATACACCTAACAGGTGGCAGTTGCAATTCTGCCTGAACATTTCCAGTGATGGGAAGCTTACTATGTCAGACAATGTCCTTCCATGATTGACAGTTTAATTATGAATAAGTTTATACTTTATACTGAACAGAAATTTATCTTTCTGTAAATTCTACTCACCAGTTCAAATATTGGATCAGCCAAGCAGTGGTTTTCTGATTTCTTGGGCAGAAGTGCTTTGGGAGTTTTTAAAATGTTTGATTCAAATTTTATTTTTTTTATTTTTTTTTTATTTTTTATTTTTTTAAAGATTTTATTTATTTATTTGACAGAGAGAGAGGTAGCGAGAGCAGGAACACAAGCAGGGGGAGTGGGAGAGGGAGAAGCAGGCCTCCCGCCGAGCAGGGAGCCCGATGTGGGACTCGATCCCAGGACCCTGGGATCATGACCTGAGCCGAAGGCAGACGCTTAACGACTGAGCCACCCAGGCGCCCTCAAATTTTATTTTTTTTAAATACATTTTTGAATTATTTGTTAAAACAGAAATTCCACCCCCCCCAAAAAAAAGTTATGGAATATCCCTGGGAAGATTGCTTAGCTTCTCCTATTCTCTGCATTTTAATCTGTAAAATGGGCATAATTAGTAAATGAATAATAAGTATTCAATAAATGTCAGCTGCATCTTTATAATTATTATCATTGTATTTTTTGCATTTTGATACGAACTCTTCGGAGGATTCCTTAAAAACCTGTGACTCTAGCTTGCTCGTGCTTGCTGCGGACAGTCCTCAGCTGTCCTTTTCTTCAACCCAGTGGAGGTCTTCTTGACCTTCTACTACAAGTTTGTCACACAAACTTGACCTTGTAATAAACTGAGCTGGGTCCACATCCCCATCCCGATAATCCATCATAGGTGATGACTCTTGCAGTCCCTGAGGATCTTCCAGGACCGATGTTTACATTCCCTGTTTTCCTGGTAGTGGATGCTTTGGAAATCCAGGGGAGCTGAGTTTCACCCACGCTGAGGTGTTGAGAGGCTTTCCGTGGTTGAGTGACGCTGTGTAAACACTACCCAACATGAAGCCTGCCATTCCTACTCATTCTCAGCTGCCAGACTTTCCATAGGACTCCATGGCCTCAGAATGGGGAGAAATCCACCGCAGCGGCTTTTTACTTTGGGATAATTCCCGTCTCATATTAATCCAGGTTTGCAGAGTCTGGAGACCTGGAGATTAGGGAGACTTCAAAGCACTCAATCCTCCAATTCAGAAAATCCTCTTGTGTTTCTCCTGCTTACCCCTTAGCAACTCTGAACAGGAGCTAGAGTAAGGAGGAAGTCTGCCTGAGCTTGGCTAAAATGATAGCCCCCTTTCTTTATCTGTCCTGTAAATATCTGTGAAGCATATTTTTAAACTAGTTTTAAAAATTATAAATGTAATATATGTGCATGGTAACATTTTTTTTTCAAACATTACCAGTATAAGTATACAGCATAAAACAAAAGGTTACATATTTCCAACCACTATCACCTCTAATTTCACCCACTAATATAATTCCTTATATATTGTTGCAGAAATTGTATACTCTTGTATTTCATTAGGCAATTATGCATATACACCTGCTTTTATGAGAATACTCAGGGATTCTTACTATAAACATATAAATGTACGCTCCCAATTTGGGGCATTTTTTTCTGTAGCAGCACATATAGGATGCTCCTGCTTCCTTCTCTGCAAAGGCTCTACAACATTTCATTTAAGAAATTTATTTAACCAGCACCTTATTAATGGATACTGAGATTCCTTTTGTTGTTGTTGTTACTTTAGACTGTGGTAACGAGCCTCAAGAGATGGCCTCCAGTGAGCCCCATCTGCTGGCATTCATGCCCTTGTGTATCCCCACCCCTCACTGAATGGGGCTGACCTGTGTGACAAGAAGATATTATGGATATGGTGATGTATAACTTCCAGAACTAGGTCGTAAAAAGCAGTGGGACTCCTGCCTTGCTCTCTCTTGGGTCCCTCAGTCTGGTGGAAGCCAGTTACCACGCCGTGGGGACACTCCAGCCTTCTGCTAACTGAGAAGTCTGTGGGGTGAGGAACTGAGGCCTCCTTCAGCTTGTCAGCCATATGAGTGAGTCACATTGGAACCTGATCTCCCAGCCCCAGTCAGACCTTCAGATGCCTCCACCCACACCTCGCCTACAGTCTTGCCTAAGCTCCTCTCCCGAGACACACAACCGTATAAGATAATAATGTTTATTATGACTTTAAGCTTTTAAGTCGTGGGGTAATTTTTTACACAGTCATAGATAACTACAACACAAACAGTGCCATAACAATCATCCTTGTCTGCTCATTTTTGTGAGACTATGAAAGCTTATAAAACAAATTCCTAGATGTAAAATTACTGAGGTGGAAAGAATGTGAGTTGTAAATTTCACTTAATAATGTTAAATTTAACATTGTCCTACAATGGCAATGAATGAATGGGTTTCCTGACATCTACCCCAACATCACAGCCTACACTAGATTTTTGCCATTTTATAGATTTAAAAACATATTTCTTTTTTTTCAATTTGGATTTCTCAGTTATGCATGAGGTTGAGCATGTTTTTCATAGATTTATTAGCCTGTTATATTTATATTTCTGTAACCGTCAATTGCTGTCTTTTATTCACCTTTATATTAAATTGCTCAGCTTCTTCCCATTAATTTGTTAGAGCTCTTTGTCTAAGAAAATTAGCCCTTTTTTATATGTGTACATATTTCCCCCCATTTTTACATTTTAATTTTAACATTATTTATAGAGTCTTTTCAGAGTAGAAGATTTTTACTTTTTGTAGGGTCTCTTTTAAAAAATATTTTGGATTTTATAAAAAACTTTCTCTACCACCCCTAAAATTACTAAAAGAAAAATCATCATATTATCTTCTGGTTCATATCTTTTTTTTTTTTTTTTTTTTTTTTAAAGATTTTATTTATTTATTTGATAGAGCTAGAGAGAGGGAGAGCACAAGCAGGGGGAGTGGCAGGCAGAGGGAGAGGAAGAGGCAGGCTCCCCACTGAGGAAGGAGCCCGACGTGGGGCTCGATCCCAGGACTCTGGGATCATGACCTGAGCCGAAAGCAGCCGCTTAACTGACTGAGCCACCCAGGCGCCCCTCTGGTTCATATCTTGTATGTTTCTTTCTACCAGCAGTGGTGACTGGAAAATTAGGTCTCAAAAAACAAGAACAACAACAAGAACCCTGATTTGCAGTATTTGCCAATTACTGAAGTGTAAACAGTCCCACCTGTGCCCAATTATAAGCTATCAGTGTGAACTGAACACAGAGTCAGCTAGGAAAAGATGCACACATTGGCTCCTGCTAGCTGGTATATGGCAGGTCTAGCACATCACTGCACCAGAAATGTATTTTGACATAAGGGATGAGAGAGATCCAGGTTCTTTTTTTGTTGTTTTCCATATGGCTTTTTTTCCCCAAAAAAAATGGTAAATTCACTTTTTTTATACTGAAGTGCTCAACTTTATCATATTCATATGTCTTATATATATTTGGGTCTATTTCTGTACCCTGTTCTCTTTCATTGATTGTCTATCTATTCCAACACACAAATAGTTTAATTACTGGAGTTTTATAATATCTTAGAATATCTGGCAAGGCTAGTCCTCTTCAATAGTCTTCTCTTCTGGAGTTTACCCTGCCTCTGTTCATAGATTGCTCTTACAGATATGTGATTGACTTAGAAAGGTTTATAGCTTGACTCTTGCAAAATTTAAGCCTATAAATGTACACCACTAAAAGTATACCATGATAATGCTTACGTGATCGTGTTCCAGGCAAGACCCAGGGATGCCTTTTGGTGAATGTTTTCGTCATGCATCAACACTCAGATAAAAGCAGTTGAGCACATAATTTGGTCATATTTTGATATTTTTATATAGATAGTGTTAATACTAACTTTAATTTTTAGATATGTGTCAGACTTTTATATTTATACTAGAGAATGAAAGAAAGTAGTGCCCTTCAGAAGTTCTATAGCAGTTTAATGGAAATAGTCCAAGACTACAAGGTGAGTTCTTTTGAAGAACTGTCTGCAGATATTTATTATTATGAACTAGATTTTTTTCAATGCCATACAACTAAATAAAAATTTTGAGAGAATAGATGGGAGGCTGCCAGCAGAAGTAGATGCTGAGGTGTGTATAAGACTATAACTTTCATTAAAATAACTAAACTTTCATTCTAACATAAATTTTTAACAATTACAATTTTAGTTAGTATATTATGTATATAAATGTAAGCTTTTCTTTCTTTTTTTTTTTTTTTAAAGATTTTGTTTATTTATTTGTCAGAGAGAGAGACCACGAGCAGGGGGAGAGGGAGAAGCAGGCTCCTCACTGAGCAGGGAGCCCAATGTGGGGCTCGATCCCAGGATCCCAGGATCATGACTTGAGCTGAAGGCAGAAGCTTAACCGACTGAGCCTTCCAGGCGTCCCTGTAAGCTTTTATTTCAACATAGGTTTTCACTGTTAAAAATGTTTGAAATCCATGAGAGGAGCCTTCAGCAAGATGTGGGGATGGGTGGGGCAGAGAGGTGCATCTCTTAACTTACTTGTAAAGTTGCTAGAGCTTATCTTTAGATATTCAATTCCCCAACCCACATCACCCCGTATATCTTAGGAACTAAATGCCCTCATCTTCTATGTTTTTTGTTTGTTTGTTGTTCTAATGTTCATCTACCCCCATCAAAAACTGATTTTAGAAACATAAATAAAAAGATCAGTGGTTGCCAGGAGTTAGGGTGGAGGGAGGGATGAATAGGCAGAACATAAAGGAGTTTTAGGGCAGTGAAACTACTCTGTGTGATAAAGTAATAGTGGACACATGTCATTATGCATTCATCCAAGTCCCAAAAATATGCAACACCAAGAGTGATTCCTAATGTAAACTATGAATTTTGGGTGATAATGATGCATTACTGTACATTCATCAATTGTAATGAGTGTATGGCCCTAGCAGGGGACGCTGATGATGGGGGAGGCTGTGCACGTGTGGGGGCAGGGTGTGTGGGAAACCTCTCTCCCTGCCCTCCAATTTTCCGATGAACCCAAAACTGCTCTAAAAAGTAAAGTTTATTTAAGAAAACCTGATCTCAGACCCTTTGTCATACTGAAATGTAAATGAAAGATCGAAGTGCCCCTTCTCCTAAGGGCTTCTGTGTTTTTCACAGGGAACGAAGCTGTAAAGCTGATGAACTTCAGTTCTGGCTGCAGGTGGATGTGAGAATTTACAGACATCACAGCCTTCCCATGAATCATAAGGAAAGGAGGGGAGCAGAGATGAAAGGCAGGAGGCAAAACTGAAAGAGCAGAAGAATTGAAGGCGCAGGATTTGTGTTCTGGTTGAGGCTTTATCATTTCCTGGATGAGTGATCCCAAGACTCGTTTTTCTCACCTGACCAATAAGCTTATCAAGAGCATCCTATCAGTGCTTTTTTTTTTTTTAAGATTTATTTATTTATTTTAGAGAGAGTGAGCGTGGTGTGTGAGGGGGAGGGGCAGAGGGAGAGAGAGAGAGAGTGTCTTTTTTTTTTTTAAAGATTTTATTTATTTGACAGAGAGAAACATAGCGAGAGAGGGAACACAAGCAGGGGGAGCGGGAGGGGGAGAAGCAGGCTTCCCGCAGAGCAGGGAGCCCGATGTGGGGCTCGATCCCAGGACCCTGGGACCATGACCTGAGCTGAAGGCAGACACTTAACGACTGAGCCACCCAGGCGCCCCGAGAGAGTGTCTTAAGCAGACTCCCTGCTGAGTGCGGAGCCCAAAGCGGGGCTCTATCTCACAACCCTGAGTTCACAACCGGAGCTGAAAGCAAGAGTCGGTCGCTTAACCAACTGGGCCACCATGCACCCCATCAGTGCTTTCATGAAGTTAAACTGAGATAATATAAGATAATGTGCTTCAGTAGTTGAAGTAATAGAAAATGTTGCTTAATCTCATAGAACGCAGATCTGCTTTAGAAACATCTAGACTCCAAAATGGCAAACGGATCAGTCTGCCTTGATTTCATCAGTTTTACTCTCCTTCTTAAACTCGGTGTCTCAACTTCCTCATCTCTAAAATTGGGATAACAATATTTACTTTTCCAGATTGTTTGAAGGATTAAAATAGATATGCATGTAAAGTATTTAGAAAAGTATCTGTCTCTCCCTCCTCCCACTCAAGTTAAGTGCTCAACAAGGGTTGTTGCTGTTTCCTTCCCAGATCCACAGGGAAAGACATTAGTGTCTGTCCCGGAAGCTCAGCTCAATCAAGAGTTCAACCCCCCTGCCCCAGGACAGAAAGCTCTCTGACCTTCCCATGACTTCTCTTAAAGCATTTATCACTTCCTACCCCTCTCTGCGCACAGCTCCCACGCTCCTCCCTCAACACTTTGGGTGGGTGTGTGGCTTTTGCCCCCACCGTTCTATTAAAATTGCACCTGTTTTAGAGGAAGTAAACTTTAAAGGGTTCTTTGGACAGTTAGAAGTGAAGTGATACATTTAGAAAGGCAGAGAACTTTAAAAGGACAGAACTTTACAAACACAGTGATCAATTCTATTTTAACTTGTAAAATGCAGTTAAGGAGAGAACTGGAATAATACTCACTATTTGTAACTGCTGATACATATCTGAAAAAGATGTTGATTCTTCTTTTCTTCATTTGTATTTTCAGTTGCCACCTGTCTTCTTAGATAGAAATAACTTCCTTTCTATAAAGCTGCTGGGTTTCTCTGGGAGCGGGGAGACTGAACATTGCGTGTGATTGCTTTACTCATTTTAGTAAAGAGATCAGTCACCAAGTCACCCTTTGCTCTCCAGTGACGGCTCCCACCTCTCATTTTCACAAGAAATGTTAAAGCAAATGAGTCAGCCCAAGGGCCCTTCAAGAATGGCACGCGATGCTTAGGGTAACCTCAAACTTAGCTGGACCAAAGAGGTCTCAAAAAAAGCCTTCAGAAACACTTCCTCCTGAAATACAGGCACACATCTGGTTTCCTTCTTTTTTCTCTATTTGTCTCTTATTTGGCTTTCCAGGTTTCATTTAACTTTTTAAAAACACCAAGGTATGATTTTTAGTTGGAATAAAAGAGCAGTGATAGAGTAGCCTGTGATCGTCCCCTTTAAGGTAAGATTCTGCCTGCTTCTGTGTAAAGAACGTATTTTGAATAGTAGAAAAGGGTGGGTGTGTTGATTCTCCTAATGATCAGTCACCTCTGAGTCAACAAGTACAGTACTAGAAAAATCTTTTTGCTTAAGCTGCATCCTTGGTTTCCTTTTCTTCCTGAGATAAATTTCGTTTCAATGACGGTTTTCAAAACCAGTGCCTTGTGTTTCTAAGTACATTTTAAAAAATCACAACAATGTTTAAGTACTTGGAATGGCACGTGCAATAAAATAATTCTTAAATAATAGGGCGCCTGGGTGGCTCAGTCGTTAAGCGTCTGCCTTCGGCTCGGGTCATGATCCCAGGGTCCTGGGATCGAGCCCCGCATTGGGCTCCCTGCTCCGCGGGAAGCCTGCTTCTCCCTCTCCCACTCCCCCTGCTTGTGTTCCCTCTCTCGCTGTCTCTCTCTCTATCAAATAAATAAATAAAATCTTTAAAAAAAAAATAATTCTTAAATAATAAGAGAAAAACAAAAATATGTGGCTGAGAAATTCTAAATGAATCCTAAATTTAAACCACTTTTTAACCAGCTTTGTAAATAACCACTTGTTTATAAAGGAGGAGGTAATTTATGCGGTGAAAGGGGAAAGAAAGATTTTGGCTTCTTTGAACTTTTATTATTGTTCCTGTGTGTATATCCTCTAGAAAGAAAGCAAACCAATAGCATTTTTTTTTTTTACATTTTATTTATTTATTTGGCAGAGAGAGACACAGCGGGAGAGGGAACACAAGCCGGGGGAGAGGGAGAAGCAGGCTTTCTCCCGAGCAGGAGCCCGATGCGGGGCTCGATCCCAGCACCCTGGGATCATGACCTGAGCTGAAGGCAGACGCCTAATGACTGAGCCACCCAGATGCCCCAAACCAATAGCATTTTAAAATGGTTTAGTCACTAATCATCGTATTCCATGAGCATTCTTTCTTGTTGGCAAGATTTCAGTGTATTATCAGACTGGGTATTATCAGACTGGTATCATTAGACACAAGGACTCTGGGCAGCAGGACAGTGAATAAAGTTGGTGAGAAAGGAAACTTTGATATTAGAGAAGCTGATTTAGCCCCATACACAGGATAGAAAAAGTCAACTATTTGACCAAAACATCCGTCTTTTTAAAAAAAACGGAATTTTAATCAGATGAACAGGTAGTTCTTTATAATCACTCAGATCAAAGGGTTTGGATTAGGTAGTATTATTCTTATGCATTTGAGTAAATCAATATCTACAATAAAAATGCAGAAAGATTGTAGGAAAGGGCAAATTGGGCCAGATCTAAGATCCATCCACCTTAATCCCACTTGTTTCAGACCGACCCAGGGGGTAGTAGGTGGAATGACCTGGTAGCTGCCCTCCAGGCAACTTCTAAAGTTTGAGAAGAGCCTGTGAACAATGCTAGTTGCCAACAACTGGGCAAATGTTTGGCTTGGTAATGCTTAATATTTGTTGAACAAATGAATGGACCATAAAGTAAACTAGCCTATAATTATCTACATTCCCTTGAAGCTAATCTTCATTTATATTACTTATTGGATATGACAAGTTCTTTAAGTGTCTTGCATTATCTTAAAAATTGCCTGTCTTCAGCATCAAGAAAGTTTTTTTTTTCTCCCAACTTTGGTATTCCAGGATTTCATTTGATTTATCTTAAAGTGTAAGACAGAGAGGGAATGCTATATCCCCCTAATTGATGTTCTCCCTGACTCAGTTAAATTCTGGTTTCATTCAGAAGTGGAAGAATTCTGGTTTAGGTTGTAAATGGAAAACTCATAAGAAAACAAACTGTTGACCAGATTATTTATAGCATGGCCTCTGTGAAGGGTAAATGTTAATTAGTTATGATTACTCCTTAACACCAGGGATGTTACAAGATCAACAGGAGCAGATAAAAAAGAGGAGCATAATTTATAAGCAATGCCAGCAGAAGGTTAATTGCAGGGGAGTGAGCAATTATTATGTGGTAATGACTTACTGCAATAGTCTCTAACAAGGTTTTTGTAGTATATATTAATACCATTTTAAAAAGCCTGGAGGGACTAAAAGAGGAAGGATGCAGAAGCTAATTCCTTTGGTTAACAGAGAATTTGTTGACTGAGACACGACCATATTTCACAATTTCCAGGAACAAGAAACGGTTGATTAGTCACATCTCTTGTGAGCATGGGAGCGAAAAGTGGAAATCCTTTGCAATATATGGGCTACCCCAGATGAGACATTGCAGAGAATTTGGCTTATGGTTTGGGGCGTTGGAATGTAATTAAAATAGATCCAACTTGGAGGGGACACGGGATAAAGCAGGACACAGTATAAGATTCTCAGATTGAAATAGCTCTATGGTAAGACTGTAGAAGTGATCCCGATAGCCTGAAACAAATGCTAGGCATTTAAGGGAGGGCTTGAGAGTGACTTCCCCCCCGTGTTAAATCTAGGAGTGTGGTCATTTGGTTCCCTGCATTCACATTGAGTGTATGCAAAGAAAACCTAGTCTCTCGGGTATTTAATTACAAAGAATAACAAGTAGCAAAATTTTAGAAATTTTTTTTTTTTTTTGACAACCTTTTTCTTTCAGGTAGAGGAGCTTATTCTGGGATTAAGGAATCATTTTAGATTTGCATACTTACATCTATCCCACACCAAAAATTCTGCATTGCTTAAGAGTGCATTGGCACAAAAATTTTCTACCTCTGGCTTTTTCTTCGGTAAGCATACACTTTTACCAGATTGGGGACATTGTGAGAATTATTTCAGGAAGTCCTTCAACTAGCAAGGATTGAAATGTTTTCCAAATGCCTTGTATTGGCTTCAAGGGTATTCATTCCCTTGGTTCCCTGTCTATGGGGTTGCTTCAGGCTACCAGCCTCCTCCAGTGAGGTTTGGGGAGGGTGCACGACTCTTTGTTCAGCTGTGGCAATTGCTTGCTCCCCATCTGCTTCCTTTTGAACGTAGATTTAAGCTCTGTTGTTATCAATCTCAGGCTACTTCGCTATCCTTTATTATCCCTCTTTATTAAGCTGCCTTGAATTATTGTAATTTTGGCAAGCCATCTTTTTCCTCCTGGGAGCCTGGCACATCGCATAATATAATGAGAGAATATAAGAGGTATCTTCCATGTGAAGTAAGAGTTTGTATAATTTGAGAGTGAGAGAGAGACAAAGACAGAGAGAGACAGAGATCTTCCACTAATTGTAATGGGGCTTTGGACTCAGAACTGGTGGATTTGTGAAGTGCAGAAAGGGGGCCAGATAGAGGGAGAGACACCAAGGTCTCAGCTTGCCTGGTGGGACCCACTGCCTGGGAAAGGCTAGGTCTCTTGCAGTTGCAAGTCTTACTTCTCTATTTCCACATAGGCTCATTTAACACTGTAACACTTGCCATAGGAATCTACCACAAAACCCCTCTACTTTCCTTTGGGAATGTCTCCATCTTTTCAGTGAGGCTTCTTCTTTTGGTTCTTTCTAAAATTAACCTAAAATGTGAGATCATTATAGGATCCATACCCTCCTCTCTTGTGAATAGAGAATCAAAGTCATGGGATTTTCATGTTGCAAGGGTCGTTTGAAACCATGTAGGACAATTTTCTCCCTTCATGCAGAGGAAACTGAGGTCTCTGTAACCAGATGGTGAAAGTCCTCCTGCCAAGCCCCATAGCTAGTGTTTCTTGGGAGTGTCCGGTCCCATGAAATTTATAGCCCTGTTTTCTTTGGTCTAATCTTTCTGTCCAGAGACTTTGGACTTGACATGTGCCACTACTCAGATTAGAGGCCTGAGCAGTAAAGGCCTCCATAGTGTGCTTTGCAGGAAGGACGAAGAGAAGAGAACAAAAGAAAAAAGGGAAAGTGTTTTTAACTCCTGTGAGAGTTTTCCAAGGTACGCTTTTGAGGAACGTGCTTTACCAGGAATCTTACGGCGATCCAGCCACCAAAAATTTCTGTCATTTTTTTTTTTTATAGGGAGGACATTTTCAGCAAGTAGGGGACAGGGTATGCATGAGGCAGGTAACCCATGAAAGCAGCCCACATCCTCCCCCTGTTTTGTCTCAGTCATGCCCGGTAAATGAGGGCCCCGGGGTGGCTCAGAGGCTGGTCTGCACAGGGCTGAGCTGCGCTCAAGCTTCCACCTGCTAGTTACGGGGAATGGAGTAGAGCCAGTAAATGCTGCAGCTTTTGTATCACTGGTTGGATCCCAGGGTTTATCCATTAAGATTAAAAATTTACAGAGGCACCTGGGTGGCTCAGATCATTAAGCGTCTGCCTTTGGCTCAGGTCATGATCACAGGGTCCTGGGATCGAGCCCCACATCGGGCTCCTGGCTCAGCGAGGAGCCTGCTTCTCCCTCTGCCTCTGTCCCTGCTCATGCTTTCTCTCTCTCTCTCTCTCTCTGTATCTCTGTGTCTCAAATGAATAAATAAAATCTTTAAAAAAAAAAAGATTAAAAATTTACAGGCACACTTCATTTCATCGTGTGCCACGGTATTGCGCTCTGCATGTCCTTTTTACAAACTGGAGGTTTGTGACAACTCTGTGGCGAGCAAGTCTCTCAGCGCCTTTTCTCCAACAGCATTTGTTCACTTCGTGTCTCTGTGTCACATCTTGGTAATTCTCGCAACATGTCAAAGTTTTTCATTATTATTGTATTGGTTATCATGAGTTGTGATCGGTGATTATGACTTGCTGAGAGCTTAGATGATGGTTCGCATTTTTTAGTAATGAAGTATTTTCTAATTCTGGTATGTACATTGTTTTTTTTTAGACATAATGCTGTGGCACACTTAATAAACTATAGTAGAATGTAAACATAACTTGTATATGCACTGGGAAACCAGAAACACATTTGACTCTATTGCGATCCATGCTCTATTTCAGTGGTTTGGAACCAAACCGGCAGTATTTCTGGGGCATGCCTGTATTCTTAGTGTAACTTGGCTGGCCTCTGACACTAATGTTTTCTTTTTAATTGTGGCAACCTGTGTCCAAATGTCCCCATTGGATAAAAACATCAGTCCTATTGGGAGAGACCCCACTCTCAAGACCTCATTTTAACTTGATTACCTCTGGGAAATCCCTGTCTTCAAATAAGGTCACATTCTAAGGGGCTAGCAGTTAGGAGTTCAACACATCCTTGTTTTATTTGGCACTTCATCCCAAAACAATCCAGTCTGTCAAAACTGGGAATGAAATAGCTACGTAGCTCCTCAAGCTTTCTGTGCTACTCAGAACCTGACGGCCTGACTGCGACTTCTCACCGGCGTCTCCAGCTTGGCGTGTGTTGCTTACCTCAAGTTAGGACACAACCGTGCCTCTCCAGCGAGTGGTCTTGGGGCTTGTGCCGGCTGGGCTTGGTGTTTCTGGTGTTTTCCTCTGCCCTCGCTGAGTTTCACATGTGAGGGAGACACTGCTCGAAAAGCAAGGACAGCGGTGTGCTTGGCTGGTCCTCTCGGTCGGGGAATGGGGGCTTCAGGCAGAGCTGCAAGCGATGAAAAATCACATGGCAGGAATGGTTGCACGTTTTTAGAAATTTGGTTATGAACTAGACCACTCTGTGTTTTGCAGTTATTATTCTTACCCAAAGTGGCTAAGGATGTTTTTTTTTCTTTGAGATGAAGTTCTCTCCTTTCTCTAAAAATTACCTAATGATAACAGTAAGGGTAATTCCCAATTATATAATCTTCTAGCTCTGTGAAAATGAGGTCCAACATTTCAAAGAAGTTTTGTATTTTTACACATGAGAGGATTAAAAAATTAACGGTATTATTTAAAGGACTCTTGGGCATTTTGATTCACTTAGCCATATTCCAATGCATGGAAACACTTGCTTTTTCAGATCTGTAAAAGTAGAAACAGGTGGATTTGCAAACTGACATGGCGTCTCAATGCATTTAAGACTCTGCCATTTCATAAAGATCACCTAAGCAGCCCCACTACTCCTACTTTGACTGCTATGACACTATTACTACTAATAGCAGCTGATGTTTATTGAGCTCATGTTGTGTGCCAGGCACTGCTCCAAGTGCTTGGCCATGTTTTGACTAATTTTACTTCCACATCAACTCAGTGTGGTAGATACCATTTTCTCTAATTAAATAAAGAAACTGAGGCACAGAGCCTAAAGTTACACACTAAGTGGCAGAGCCGGAATTCAAATATGGACACAGACCTCTTAATCTTGCTCTTAATCGCCAAACAAAAAATATTCTAGGGCGATACATTCCAAAGTCTGTGCCATGGAAGACCAATTTTATTCAAATCTCCTGAAAAAAAGAAAAAAGAAAAAAAGTTTATGTAATTAAATACATTTGGGAACTACTGCAAACTACCACCCCTTCGTGTAGACTCATAATGTAGGCTATATTAAAAGTTGTGAGAATTTTCCCAGAAAAGAAACCTATATAACAGAATGTAAAATTGAAATTTCAACTAGGCATCAAAATAAAATAAATGCTAAATTCCCAAATGAGTTGCTAAGTCACCATGTGCAGACTCTACAAGCATAATATCTGGGGACCTAGTCCACAATTCTTGGATCCTTTCAGAGAACAGAGAGGTTTTTGTGAGATTTTCTTAGGAACGACTGGTCGCTGTGCTATGGGGCCCCCACCTTTAACCCTTGGGAAAGTTGCTGCCTCCTACACCGAGCCCAATGGCTTCATTGGGACTAGTTAAGGAGATTAACGTGTGTTCCCATATGTCAGGGACACTGCAGACTGAAGTTGATTCCCTCCTCGGAAATGTAGATGCAAAAGTTGGCTCATGAGCATTTTGGTGGCCAGTCTAGGAGCCTGCTGCTGCACAGGGGCAAAGATGTCTCACTGCTTCCTATAAGACATTACAGAGGGTGGGAACCATTGTGGGGCCCTGCAGCTGGTGGACTAGGGGCTAAATGGGGTGGACATCCGAAGGGAATGAGGAGTATCCCTCAAGTCTTGACAGTTGATTCTAGAGAGGTCTCCTAGGATAGAATGTCCAAAGAACCCTCCAAATTGGCACATATGAGTCACCTTCACCATCTGCCATGCTTACTTTCACTGGGGAAAGTAAGCATTATAACTCCCCTCACCTCTATTCCCTGTGCTCACCTAGGGCTGCCAGATAAAAGACAAGATGCTCAGTTAATTTGAATTTCAGATGAACGATGACCAATTTTTCTTATAAGTATATCCTATGCAATATTTGGGACATACTTACATTAAAAATTATTTGTTATTCATCTGAAATTCAAGTTAACTAGGCATCCTGTATTTTTATCTACAAACTCTGGCAAGCTTACCTCCACCCCACCTTTCCCCTAGCAGCTGGTGAGTAGGTGAATGGTGAGGGGAAGGAAAGAACAGAAGTTGTTCTGTTTTCTGAATTAATATTATTTAAAGAGATTTAAAGATCTTCCCAAAGAATAAGTAGAAAATTGATAGACCTGCCAAGGCCCTCAGGCATGGGCAGGGAATCATCGCCCTACTGAATAAATTTGAAAAGAATTGAATGCGAGTAAAAAAATTAAATTGTATTTTGAGTATACCACAAATCTTCTTTGTTAGATGATCCAGGTCTATCAACTTGACTTTGTGTATTGAGCTGTTCCTCTCCAGGACCTAACTATCAACTTCTCATGGAAGTTGTGCTCTTCAGAAAGCATTTTTTTTTTTATCGTTGTATTTGATTTTGGTTTATTTCATCATGATAAATGTACTCTTTAATCTCCATCCCTTATTTCTCCCATCCCCCCACCTACCTCCCCTCTGGTAACCATCAGTTTGTTCCCTATAGTTAAGAGTCTGTTTTTTGGTTTGTCACTTTCTCTCTTTTTTTTCTTTGCTCATTTGTTTCTTAAATTCCACATATGAGTAAGATCATATGGTATTTTTCTTTCTCTGACTGACTTATTTTGTTCAGTATAATACTCTCTAACTCCATCCATGTCATTGCAAATGGTAAAATTTCATCCTTTTTATGGCTGAGTAATATTCCATATATATATATAGAGAGAGAGAGAGAGAGAGAGTATAACAGATATGGTTTAATATATATACCTCATCTTCTTTATCCATTCATCTGTTGATGAACACTTGGGCTGCTTCCATAGTTTGCTATGGCAAATAATGTTGCTATAAACATAGGGGTGAATCTATCCCTTTGAATTAGTGTTTTTGTATTTTGGGGACAAATACTTAGTAGTGTAATTGCTAAACCATAGAGCTCTGTTTTTAATTTTTTGAGGAACCTCCATACAGTTTTCCACAGTGGCTGCACCAATTTACATTCCCACCAACAGTGCAAGAGGGTTCTTTTGTCTCCACACCCTCACCAACACTTGTTTCTTGTATTTTTTATTTTAGCCATTCTTCAGAACACATTTGAGAAATTCTGCTTTGTTTCATAACTTTGTGGTATAATTAACTAAAGGGCTGTACTGGAGAATTTTGCTGGGGGGCCACTTTATTAACATATGTGGTCCCATAAGCTTTCAGGTAAAAAAAAACAAAAACAAAAATCCAATTCAGAAGGGCTCAAACAACCAAAGAAATGTTTTGGTTCAGGTGACTGGAAAGTCCAAATTAGGGAGGACTTCAGGAATGGTTGGTCTAGCAGCTCAGCCATGCCAGTAAGGACACAGTTCATTTTGTTTTACTTTGTGTTGCTTTGTTTTTCTGTCTTATCTCTTTACTGTCAACAAAGTTAATTTTACTCCAAGACCGGGTCCCTTGCTTTTAATAAGGTGGTTGCAAATTTCAACAGGGCCTGGGAGGGGAGAGAGCAATGTTGTCCCAGCATTCCCGATAGGCTTGTTACCTGCTCGCCCTGTGGTGCCCGTAGGCAGAGGCTGGAAGTTACCGAGGACCTGAAGTTTATCCAGGCTTTTCCTTGGGGCTGAGCGTGGGTTCAACTTTTACCAAAACACAGGAGCTGTGTGGGAAAGAACAGATAGTTGATAGCCAGGGGTGAGGGTAGAGCGTGAGAATGGATGCTGGGTCAACCAACAAATGTCCAGTACAGCTGGGAATTTATGTTGCTGCCATTGATGCATGCAAGGGTGATATTCAAAACTGTCAACAGCCTGCACCCTCTTGGGCACCAGCCAGCCTGGCTCCCAAAGGCCTCTTGCTTGCAGAGTATTAACCTTTAGTTACTTGATGTTGAAGGGTCCAGGAGCTCCTAAGGAAGGTGACAGAGGGCTATGATAGGTGGGCATCCAGAGGACTCAGGGCATTAGCTATTTCCCAGCTGAAACAGAAATACAACATTGTCTTAATTTAACATTTATAATTGTACCCATGCATACCAGTTCAATGATTTTTTAAAAAATTTTATTTATTTATTAGAGAGAGAGAGAGAGCAAGAGAGAACAAGCAGGGGGAGCGGCAGAGGGAGAGGGAGAAGCAGGCTCCCCACTGAGCAGGGAGCCCAATGTGGGGCTCGATCCCAGGACCCTGAGATCATGACCTGAGTCGAAGGCAGATGCTTAACCGACTGAGCCACCCAGGTGCCCCTAGCTCAATGATTTTTTTAACTGCAAAAAATTTTTGCTTCTGAATAAGATTCTTTACTTAATTCCTTATTTGAAAAATGAGTGGGTTAATTAGATGATTTTACAACTCCTTTGATAACATGTTTGTGCTATATTCTATAAAATTTATATAAATAAGTCTTTAATTTTATCTATCATGCACATTGTGATATGTCTGCATTAAATAGAATATAGTAAACATGCATCTTAAAATGCAGAGAACTAAATTTTCATTTAAAACTTGGCACATTAAATTTAACCGAATTAAGTCTGACTTTAACTAAATCTTTATGTTGAAATTTTCAAATGCACTATTTCTAAAGATCATGGGGGGTTTCTTATGTCTCATTTTCTGTGTTTTACAGTAAAACAAGGTGGGGGAAAACAACCATTTAACATGTTAAAAACCATTAGTGTTGTTTTGACCTTAACAGAAAGCAGAGAGGCACAAAAACAGAAATGGCTAAAGAAAAATTAGAGTTAAGAAGGAAGCCGTGCATTCAAGTGGATGGTTCAGTGGCTGACATAACTCATTCATGGCCGCTGTTGGTGGGGTTACGGGAGGGGGGGGCTAAAGGAAGCAGCCATAGGTCATTTCCTCTCTCATTGGGTCAGTGCCCTCAGGGCAGAGCTGATGTGCAATTTTGAGAACTTGAGTTTTTCTCGAGGGCTTTGCCTGCCTGCTCTCTCACTCCCTGAGAAGACTTCCCAACCTCTTAGGTCCTCAACTGGCCAGTCTTCTCAGATACAAAAAACCACAGGGAAGGAATTCTTTTTTCCTAAAATAAATGGAAAATCAGTAACAGTGATGATCCTTTTTCCCATTTCCCATCCTCCTCCTTGTCCCTTCTACCTCCCCACCCAGTCCCTTGCCCCACGGAGTTAATTATTCCAGAAGGCAGTGTTGTGTGTAGGCACCAGAATTGCAGGTGGGAAGAATATTATATCTATTTCCTATTTTTTTTCTACATAGAGACATGCATAAAATGTTTGTGATATTTTGAATTTTCGGTCTGTCTGAGGAGCATTTAAAATATTTGCGGATCTATTTTTGTAGATTTTTTTCTGTACTTTAAGTCATCTAAATGTCAAAGCCAAGAAAGGTTTGGACTTTCAAAGAGAGAACTTTTTGACTATAGCCAATATTTTCTCCTATCTTCAGAGCAAAAAGCTATCCTGATTTGGTAGATCCGTAGGCCCCTCTCTCCTTCTTTATACATAATTTCTGATAGAGTTATAGGTATACACACATCTGATTTAATTAATCCAGATGAAAAATCTTACAGAGACTTCTAAGAAAACACATAGAGTCACAGGGATAAGGACTGATCATCTTATCCCTTTAAAGGTGTTTTCTGTTACAGTACTAACTAGAGCTAAATAACAAATATATTATAATGCTTTGAACAAAATAGGTCTCAAATATAATTTATAAAATTTGCCACCCAGAGGCTACAATAAGTTTATTAACTATGAATGAGGATCCTGTTTTTTGGGGTCTGCATGTTTGGATATGTAATATTTAGTGTTATATATAGTTTATATATACTCCAACAACAACTTGATAAATCTTAAGTGTCCACAATTAAATTATTTTAAATTAAAATTTGTTTTTGAAATATGTAGGTAACAGTGTTTGTACATACAGGATTCATACAGAACTTAAAAACAAAACAAACATTACTCTCATCACCTACATAAGTTTGCTCATCTATTTAGTTCTCAGTAACCTCCAAGGAACAGTGTTACCTGCATTTCACAGGTGTGAAAACTGAGCCAGAGAATGTCAATAACTTGTCCAAGGTTACACAGACTTCCTTAGTGGTTTGTTGTGGTTTCCAACTCATATTTTGCTGATTCTAAAGCCTTTATGTTTTCCACTACATCAGACCATGTTTTTTTACCCCGTTATTTGAAGGCATTCCTCATTTTAATTTTCTAAGGATGTGGGTGAAAGGTTGAAAAGAGTAGAAAGGTACAAGTAGATAAACTGTAACAATGACTACAATCGTAGCTATCACCGTAGTGCTGAGAATTATCACCTATCACCTGAGGTGTCATCGAGGACTTTTCTTAAGACAGCTAATCAAGGTACTTCTCAGAGGCACATTTTTACAATTCTCTGTTTAACATATGACTTTAGCAGTATGAAAATGCACAAAACGCTTGTTATTCCGATGTATAACACACTCCATCTTTGACATGTCTGAAAGAAAGTATTTTCCAAAAGGGTTCTTTAACCCTAGAAATTTATATTCTCTTAGAATTTTTTTCTTTATATGTTAGTTCAAGACCTCTTGAGGTCTGCTGCTTCTACTCCAGCGAGTAGGAAAGAGATTTATTGAGAGAAGAAGCTAGAGAACCTGGGGAGAAAGCTTCAGACTGAAAAGAAGCTCTGACCACTGTGGAAAAAGAGAGAAAAGGAAGGAGGACTAGATAGGTTTTTTCACAGGTTGGTTGAATGATTAAACGTAATAACATATGTGAACCATTTAACAGTTCCTTGGCGCTAAATGAATACTCCATAAACATAGATCTCATTCTTAATCTCCATTTTTAAAAATTGTTGCAATGAGAACTGTAGATACTTGTTTTTTTTTTAAATTATATTTATTTATTTGAGAGAGAGAATGAGTGAGAGAGAGAGACAGCATGCATGAGTGGGGGGGGAGGGGCAGAGGGAGAAGCAGACTCCCCGCTGAGCAGGAAGCCTGACGTGGGGCTCTATCCCAGGACCCTGGGATCATGACATGAACTGAAGGCAGACGCTTAACTGACTGAGCCACCCAAGCACCCCAAGAATTGTAGATACTTGTTACAAGTCATCTGCCCTGTGCATTTTTCTTGGTAACAGAGCTGTACCTTTACAATGGAAAATTGATGTCAAGCCAGTGGTTCTCCTTCCGAACAATATTTAGACATCCTGAAAGCTAGAACAGTTTCTAGGTAAGTCCGTGACAGAGAAAAATGTTAAAAGTCAGCATTCTTCCTCATATGATTGCTCAATTAAAAAAATCGTTACTTTTATTTTAGAAATCTTTCACTTGGAAATATTTGCACTTTTTGAGAAGTATGTTGTTTGCAAATATTTTAAAATAGAGCATTTGGACTAAATGGCAAAACTCATAGTCAACTATTATCCAACCAATTCTAATTTGCACTTAATTGAAAAGTTGAAATATTTTAAAATAAGATTAAAAAACTGCATCTACATACACAAACTAGCCTGACCTTTGACTTAATGGACAAGCCAATTTAGTAAAAGTAAATTGGAAACCTTGAACCGAACAATGACTTGCTGCACATGTTATGAGAGCAAATATGATTTGGTTGAGTTTTATTAAGGCTTCATCCAAAGTTAAATAATCCCAAAGTTACAGAAATTAAATTTAAAATTGAACATGACATTTAAAAAAAATCTTATTTTGACTTTAGAAGAAGAGGCAAAATTGGGCTGAAGTATTAATGCATGCTTTATGCCACATGTAACATTTATTTCAGCATCCTTTATTTTAACGTTTAAGAAAGAAATACATATTCATTAGAAAAAATGTAAAACATTCATAAAAATATTTAAAATTAAAAATAAAATTGTCTTTGGTACTACTACCTAAAACAACTATTGTTAACATTTTAATATACTTCCAAAATAAAACAAGTTGAGGTAATTATTCTCAAAAGTATATATTTATAAAATAAATAGCAGGTTTAATACTTGAATACTATGCTCTCTTATTCTTAAAAATTATGTTTCCTTTTCTCCTTGATTGTGGTCATTGGATTATTGACCTTATTATCATCTTACTTCAGAACATTCTTAACTGCCCCTCCTAAAAATGCTGCATGGAAAATATTATTTCTTATTTAAAGTAAATTTAAATCAAGATTTTACATGTTTGGGGCAGTATATAATGTGAAAAACCCCGATGTTTTTTAAAGCTCCAGTTGGAAATCCTTATTAATATTAGGGAGTCATTTATGCAAATTTATACATACGCTTTCTGAAAAGTATAAATGAGGTTCCTGGAGGACAAGAATCTTGTCTATTGAAATTTTTGTGCACATAGAGCAGTGAGTGCAGCTTCTTGTCATAACAAACAGTATTTCATAAGAAAGATGGTAAAACTTTCAGTGTCTGATACCAGTTCTGGTGACATAACCCATAGGAACACAGTCTATAGTGGGAGCTTTGGCACTGGATTTATCTTTTCTTCTTGCCTTGGGAATATCATAAGAAATTTGTGACTGGAAAAAAATTTGAGAAAGAAAGAAAATGAGACTATAATTCTTACCTAGTATGTGTATGCTCTGTAAAAAAAAAAAAAATGTTTTCCTGTGAGGTCACTGTCTTAGATGCTACTGTCCTTTAATGTGGGGTTGGGTGTGAGAGGGAGGAAAAGAGACAGCTGTCTCTTCCTTACATGCAGCATACGTTGGATTGTCTATATAAGATTTTTAGTGACCCGCTGGAAGGGATAGAAGAGGTCATTTTTGATCAATCACAATTAAGGGATTTCATATTACAGGGAAACATGTTACAAGAAAATATTATTCTTTTGAGATTGTATTTTCAATAAAGTGGACTTCCTCTCCCCTTGAGCAGTATCTTTATTATGTTAGCCATAAATAGGCATAGGGTTTGGGGATTTGAGATATTTGCATTAGAAAAAATAAGAAAGAGAGTTTGAATTTGAAAAGTAATTAGAAAGAATCAACCAAAGCAAGGGAAGGGTGTGGTGTTAACAGACTCTATTAAAGAAACTGGGAATCAGAGGAAAAAAATATGAAGTGGAAAAAGCATGAATTTTGGAATCACATAGCTAGGCCTGGGTTTCATTGAAATCCAGTTTCATTTTTGGTCCAGTTCATTAAGAATGATGTGAAATCTGATTTCTTTGAATCCTATTTCCTTTATCTATAAAATGGAACTGTTTCTCAATGGTCACTTATCAAGCTTTTTTTTTTTTTAAGAATTTATTTATTTATTTGAGAGAGAGAGCACGAGTGGGGTGAGGGGTAGGGGGAGAAGCAGAGTCCCCGCTGAGCAGGGAGCCCAATGTGGGGCTCAATCCTGGGATCATGACCTGAGCCGAAGGCAGACGCTTAACGACTGAGCCACCCAGGCGCCCCTCATCCAGCTCTTAATGTGTACCAGATACTGTGCCAAATTCCTTACATTCTCACTTGAATTAATTAGAGCTGACGTGACCTAAAGCAAGTATAACTGTCCGCATTTTATGGAGAGAAATAGACTCAGGAATGTTAAGAAACTTGTTCACCTTTCATAGATAATAGATGGCGGAATTTGGATCTGTGTTCTTTAGCCACAATGCTATACCACCCTCCCTGTGGTCGTAGCTGTATCATAATGAATACTATAAGCTAATGATTTAAATGTTTTATATCATGGTATTTGAGTTAGCTCTGCTCTTTCCAGGTAGTGCCAGAAACAGACTATTAACCTCTGTAGCATTTTCCTTAGTTTTATAGAGTTTATCTTCCAATAACTTACCCATAATACTGTTCTCATTGCCTCTCAAAAGTGCAGAGTCATATACATTATTTACTATCTAATATGGAATATAGGCTTGGAGTTTGTATCACAGTATCCTGGCAATAGCTGGAGGAACTCTTGACTATCACATGATTATAACTGCTAATCACTATTTTTTATTACAAATCGTATTGAATTTGCACCAAAGAAAAGCCTTCCATTTAAATAGGAAATCGGTGTCAAAGAGAGAAAGAACCAAGTAGGGAATTAAGTAAAAGTTACTATACCACTTACTTCTCTAATCATAATACAACTAGAATGACCTAAAAAGTTAAAGGAGAGTGGCAAGATGCGTGTTCCTAAATGAAGCGTAACGGGTACAGCCTTCCAGGCCCTCATAGTTACAACATATCAGGAACAAAAGAAGTAAAAAATAAAAAATTGGAATATTGAACATTTATAAAAATTCCTCATTTTAATGTTAGCCGAAGGTGTGATGTTCCTAGAATGTTCAGCTGAGTTCAACAATCATGAGGGCCTGATTTGGAACAAGGATATAGATACACAGATGAAGGCACGGCTGTCCCCCTCTCCCTAGGCAGGGCACAGACCACCAGTGCCTCCCTAGGCAGGTCGCGTGGTGCTGTGCTACGGGATGGCACTGGAAACGGGGAATGAATGTTGGGACGGTCAACCCCTCATCACCATTTAAAAATTTTAAATGTGTAACAGCCCTGAAATTGTTGCTCTTAAGGAACCAGGTACTTGTACAGGTAACAGAGAGGCCCTCCTGAAAAGAATCGTTAGATTATTAGGGAAGTTTTCAAGGCCAACGTAGGGGTTATACTCACTCAGAAATCAGAGATATAGTACAATGAAGAATTGGAGGGCCTATGATGCAGAACTGATGTTTTACAGCAAATTTACTTTTAGCTACTATTTTTACCTGTGTACTTCATTTAAAAAAATTGAACTAAATTCAGCTTTTTTTCTCACCACAAAATTAATGCATATCCTTTTTGGAAAATACAAGGAATAACAAAAATAAAAATCACCCGTTACCTCACTACATAGTGAGGAACAAAGTTAACATTTTGCTGTATAGGGTTCTGGAATTCCTGTGTTGTTATATAAATGAAGTAGTCACAGACATGTGATTATTCTGTAGATACTGTTTTGTAACCTGCTCTTTTTTTTTTTTTTTACTTAATTTAATTTAACTTAATTTATTATGAAGATTTCTTTCATGTCATTACATGGTACAGTACTTTTAAAGGCTATGTAGTTTTCCATTGTAAGGATGTATAGGAACCTTAATTTATTCAGTCAATTCTCTATCAGTGGACATTTAAGTTATTTTCACTTTTCTACTCTTGCAAACAATGCTGAAACAAAAATGCATGCACATATATTTTTGCACAGGGCCATAATTACATATACAATTATGTTCCATGATTACATTAAAATCCTAGAAGCAGAATTGCTTTTTATACATGTTTCTAAATTTTCTCTAGCTTAATAAACTTACACCCCATCGACAGTCCAGGGAGTCTTGCCCACACCTCACACCTCCAATCCTGGTCAACTTCAGTACTTAACATTTAAATCTTTGCCATTTTAATAGGTAAAAATTGTATTTTGTCACTTTAATTTGGCTGTCTTTGATTATCATGCCAAATAGTTTCATAAGTTTATTGGTAGTATTTTTTCTATGTTTGAATTATAGAATTGACATTGCTGTTGTTTATAATCCTAAGCAGTATATAAGTTATGCAGTTCTGCATTTACTTTTTTTCAATTCTTAACTAATTTTATAATTTTAAACTATTTTTATTAGTGCACATGAGTCAGGTCTGCACTGCATGACATCTTTTTCATTAAAATAGAGTAGCCATCTCCATCTACCTTTAACTGATCTTAATCTGTTTTTTTTTTTTTTCTTTTTTCCTTTTGCTTTAAACCTGAAACCATGGGTCAAGTTTCATTTCTCAGTTGCCACTTCTCCACCTGAGTTGTCAGTTTTGTTTTTGGTCTAAAAGGAAGGGTAAGTGAGAGGGCATCTCATTAAATCAATGTCTTTGGGCAAGATTTGTATAGAGTTATCTGTTTTGCATATCTTATTTTAGTTTGTCATTTGAAAATAAATTTAAACCTAATACTATTCAATATGCATTCTCGTGTTTAAAATAATCATTTACGCCTGAGAATCTTTAAAAACAACAAAGGTATTTTTCTTTGGGGATGCCAATATGAACATTTCTTTAAGGAAATGTGACAATATTTAGGAAACAACCATATCAAAATGGCAGTTAAATGGAGTGACTTCTATAAGGACTGTTCATGGGCCTTTCCTTAAACACTGGAGATCAAAGAAAGCGATTTGACTTGTCCTTTTTTTTTTTTTTTTTTTTTTGTATAACAAGCTCTTTTTGGGTGTTAGTACTTCATTCCTTGGTTCAAAAAAACAAGTAACTATGGGGATTATAAATTTCATAAAGAAACAAATTCTACTTTTACCCCTTTAAATCCTACAGAGTCTATTAGTGCTATATATATATATATATATATATATATATATATAGTATAAGTCTGTGGGAACAAGCTATTTATTCCACCTTTTTTTTTAAAGATTTTATTTATTTATTTGAGAGAGAGAGAGCATGAGAGGGGGGAGGGTCAGAGGGAGAAGCAAACTCCCTGCTGAGCAGGGAGCCTGATGCAGGACTCAGTTCCTGGACTCCAGGATCATGACCTGAGCTGAAGGCAGTCACCCAACCAGCTGAGCCACCCAAGTGCCTTATTCCACCTTTTAATAGAGGATTGTAATCCATTTATATTTTTGTTGTGATTGTTGATATATTTACATATGCCATTTTACTTTATATTTCCTATTTACTATATGTTTTCTTTGCTTTATTTTCTTCTTTCTTGCACTCTGTCAAGTACTTTAGACTGAGTATTAGCAACAAGATTCAATAGGTACTTACCAACTGCATTTGTACGCCATGTGTTTGTGTATTTGTGTGTGAGTGTGTGTGTGCACGTACGAGAGAGAGACAAAGAGAGTGAAGTTTTGTAAGTGACTGCTATATGCCTGTTTTTGAATCCATCAGTTATGGTAACAAATTTTGGGCTATCATGGTGCAATGAGTACAATAGACACTTTGCAAGAACAGTGTGATTTTTGAGTTATTGACTATTTTCAAGGAACTCCACAAGTCTATGGCATAAAAGGCATAAATTTAAGCCACTGACCTATGATGTGATGAGCAATAAATGAGTCACATGCAGAAGGTCAAACATGCAGAATTGACCTCTCAATTCTGCTTTATTTTCTATACATCATGCAGTAGCTCTGAACAGGTTACACTGTATTAAATTTATATGAAGTAAATGATATGCAATTTTAGAATTTGCAGATTTAGAGATTTGTAGAGGTTTTGCAATACAAAGTTCTTAAATACTTGCTGTCCTCCAAAAAGAAAAAAAGCAAAGTAGCTTGTTGAAGACTCTGCCACAGAAAATTTTTTAAAAATTAAAAATGGTCTTTAGTCACATGTGTTTGATGCATAACATTTTATTTGATCTAAGAACACCATGAGAATATTTATATCTTCTGCCTTGTATATAATTAAGAGCAAATGGAAGAGTGAATTTATACCGTATAGATCATAAAGTATTCTAGCAGGGAGAACCGTTTATATTTCATTTTGAACTAACGGTAATATGGAAATGAAATCTTTCCAATCAGAACTGATAGGACCTAGCAGATAACAATGTCTTGTCTCTTCAGTGTTGACATCATGAAGTACTCATAGATGAAGCCTAACTCTTGTTAACATGGCGGTGATAGGAAATTAGCTAATTATTAAATCTTAAGTAGCAAATAAGAAAGTCACTGAATGATTTCAGATTGATGATATCCTTTACTAGGTCTGTAGAGCATTATAAAAATATTATGAACATTCTATCATAAATTCTCTAAATGGGCGACTTGCCTTAGTTAACTAGAATTTAACTTAATCACATGTGGTCAACTTAAAAAAGTTCCACCATAATTTAAAAGTACCTTTGGATCTTAGAAATTTGTTACTCACATACTTAAACCAAAAACTTTTTAGTTTAGTAAGATCAGTCAACTAACAGAATACTTCCCCCTACTTTGAGATCAGTAAATGGACATTTCATGTGAGTTTATATTGTACTATGACTTGCCGTAAGAGCCTTCACTTCATTAACAATTTGACACACTGGATATTTAAAAGTAGGTTGGTTTGTTTTCAATGTTGCAGAATGCAATCTTAGGATGCAATTCCCATTTTTATTTATTTATTTATTTATTTATTTTTAAAGATTTGATTTATTTATTTGACAGAGAGAGACACAGCGAGAGAGGGAACACAAGCAGGGGGAGTGGGAGAGGGAGAAGCAGGTTTCCCGCAGAGCAAGGAGCCCGACGCGGGACTCCATCCCAGGACCCTGGGACCATGACCTGAGCCAAAGGCAGACGCTTAACCAACTGAGCCACCCAGGTGCCCCACAATTCCCATTTTTAAAATAACGTTTAAGAAATGTAACTCTTCTAAGGAGATGACAAAGACAACAAGAACCGACAAGAGTAACTCATTCTAAGGAGGATTTTTATATCAGCAGTATATAATCAGGTCACTGGTACTATTGTTTATCCCTGTACACATATGTAAAGTCTAGTCATAATTGTTTACTCAGAGACTTGATAAAAACAAAGAATGTTGGCTCAAAGAAAAGAATTTAAAACAAGAAGCGGCATTTGCAAAGGACAGTCCAATCCATACCAATCTCTGCGGAAGGCAAAATCCAATAACCGTTTACAGATATTCTGATGGTTGGAATTATCCTCCTGCTTTTTCTCCTCGCACTTCTATCTCTCATGGTGCTAGAGGCCATTATCTTGCTAGCTGGCTACACCAGTGTCTCTTTTACAGGTAAATTTGTAATTGTTTTAATATTGCTTAACTTCTTTGAATGAACTCTGCAGGAACACTGACACTGTTTTTGTGGCACGCACACCTGACAAGTCATTTCTCACTTTTGAGATTGCCAGGGGGTATAGAGTCAATATGAATCATAGGAGAAGAGTTCTTTCACTCAGCTCACCATCATCCTGTGCATTTCTGCATCTATTTAAAAACTAACTTGTGACCCCTAGTAATATTCCACCCTCAGTCACGCACATAAATTTCCTTTAAGACTGTTACACTCACTAGTGTTAGTCTCACTCAGAGGTGATTTTGACTTGTTAGAGTGGACAGATTATGGGACTCCCAGAAACATCAGATCAGTTTTAAGTCAGTATGGCCTAAATGGAGTAAATGTGTGTTTGCGACTGTGTGCACCTTGAGCACATCGATTTTAAAATTAATTATAAGTTATTTGATGACATCTGGTACAGACTTTCTTGGAGAGCTTTTCTGCGGTAAGTTCAAGAAAAATTGCTTGAGAAATGCTTGGGAGATGACTATCCTTTTATATTTGTCATTAAAGTCCTGGCAGTAGCTTTGGACCACTTAGACAAATGACAACAAATAAAGTTACTCTGCAGTGATTTCCTCATATACTTACTCTTATTAAGTTATATTTTGTTTTTCTAACTTTAGATATAACTGGCAAAGCATGATTGTTAGGATGTCAGATTAATTTTCTAGAAAAATTCATGGCAATGTGTATTGATTTGTTTTAATAATGACATGAAATTACCCCCAAGCAGCCCTCAGAGTAGTTTGAGGTAATAAAGATCTTGATAAGCTATGTTTCTACATGTATCTGAATGTATATGTGTATATAAATAAATTTGTATTAAAAATGTGGAAATATCATGGTTTAAAAATATGTAAAATGGGATCTAACCGTATATTTATAATAAACCTTTTAATGCTATTATAATGTAAATTTCATTTCCTACCAGAGGAATCCATAATGACACACCAACTTAATCAAGTTTTGAACTTTTTACTGTCAGAGTTACTCTATCGGTAAAATTATGTCTATTTTTTCTTCCATAATTGGAGCATTATGAATATACAATATGCTAAGATTTTCTAATGTACAAAATTAGCGTTGTCTACTTAAGGTATTAAAAAGTACATTGGGGAGGGTAAGTACTATGGTGAGCGCTGTGAACTGTGTAAGACTGATGAATCACAGACCTATACCCCTGAAACAAATAATACATTATATGTTAATTAAAAAAATTTTTTAAAAATACAATAATATATTTTTCTCCAATGTTATTTTACATATTCCCAGAAAAAACTAAAGGGATGAAACAGAAGTAAGACAGATTCTTAATATTTGTTAAATGAGAGTGATTGTCACTTGATATTCCAGTTTGGAAATTTTATTTTATTTTATTTTTAAGATTTTATTTATTTATTTGAGAGAGAGAGTGTGTACACAGGAGCAGGGGACTTGGGGAGGGGTAGCGAGGGGGGCAGAGGGAGAGGGAGAAGCAGACTCCCTGCTGAGCAGGAGCCCAACCCTGGGCTTGATCCCAGGACCCCTAGATCATGACCTGACCTGAAGGCAGACACTCAACTGACTGAGCCACCCAGGAACCCTTCTAGTTTGGAAATTTTAAAACAACACTCAATTAAAAAAATTAATAGTAGAAACCCAATAGCTTTATATAATAATTTTTAACTCAAGATTTTAAAAAACCTTTATATTTATGAGTCTTATAATACCCTTGAGAATTCTATAGACATAGATATTACCAACTACCCTTAGGTATGAAAGGTTAAAATGATTTGTTCAATGACCCAACATTAAGGAGGAAGCTGAAACTAACAACCCAATTTCTTTTTCTTTTCCTAACAAATACTTTACCTGATTGATTGAGCTATTTTTTTAAAGTAGCATTTCTGAAGGACCCTTATTTTCCTGATTAGTAATAGTGCTTTTGCTGATTTGCTTTTAAAAAGCAGATGTCTTCTACCTTCTATATTTTGTTTCTGTTTAACGTTTGGAGATCTATTTGTTTTGAATTCAGTTTTGAAGTTTTCCAAGAAAACTTACGTCTTATGATTTATAGTCCTTTATTCTATATCTATGACAAAGTATTAAAAGGCTATTATGATATCAATATTAATAGCAATGTGTTGATAGAAACGAATATAATATAGAATACCTAAATAAGGAAATTATATTTTTATTTAATAAAAGTTTAAGAGAAATTAACAAATTAACCATTTATAAAACCAAAAACTATATTTTCAACTTCCAAATAGATTATAAGAATATGTCCAATATTTGAGATTTCACTTAATGTGAAAGATACATGGGATGAACTTGAATTACTTGATCTCTGAAGATTCTAAGCTTTCTCTGATTTTCAAACCTAATATTTGGAAGTAAAATAGTAATTCATTTGAGTCAACACTGAGGGTCAAAACATAACCCACTTTCTCTTGAATCAAAAGATGTTTACAATAGTATGTTTTCTGTAGCAAAGCCTTTTGTGGTTGTCGCTAATTACGTTTTTCACTTCAAAGTCTTTAAAAGGAATATAGGTACAAATAGACTTAATAAATATTTATTAGGTGAAAGAATTCAGGAAAGTCTCTGGGTTTGGAAAAATGTGTATATATAAAATACCAGTAACTTCTTCATTATGGATTTTTAACTTCAGCTGAATACAGAGCATCCTGTCTTCCTATATTACTGAATCAAGTCTTGAAATTATATACACCAAGCAAATGATGCCATAGGGAATATATAGCATTAACATTTTAATTAAAATACAAAGTGATAATCCACATGATGCTGTAGCTAAGCATTTGATGATCCCCAATTATATTAGTAGTAACATTTTCATTTGCTAACTAAATAACTGGGTAATTAAAAACATGTAATTAAAGCAAAGTCATATCCTAACTTATGAAGTCAATGAAAACAAAAGAGCATAGTAAAACCTTACTGAAAAATAATTACTATACCATTATAATGAGATACATTTTTACCAATATATCTTACAAGGAAAATAAAAGTCAAACTTTGCCCAATGCTGCCTTTTTAAGATACGCTAGAAGATCAGGTGATAAAGTAAGTCCTGAATCATAAACACAATACAGAATGATTTTATCCCCATGAGTTTTTTGCCAGTCCAAAGTTATTGTGAATGGCAAAGGGTGAAAGATAACATTGGAAGACAGTAAAGAATCACTATATGAACTTTTAAAGATTAAGGCCAGACTCTTACTTTGTTACTCAGTAACAATTAATTACAGGGCACAGGTATATTTTTTGCTACCTGCATGTTACCACATTTCTCACCAGATGAAAGTGGGCAGAATCTTTTAGATGTAGTCCAACTGGAGCCCAATATGAAGGGTGGTGTAGATCAAGATACCACTGTTCTTGAAAGAGGAAAAGGCCTGAATGTACATAAGCAATCATGAAGAAAGGAGTCCAAGAGGAGCCTTTATGTCAGAGTTCAAGGACAATAAGAGTCATATTTTGCTTGGTGAACTTGATTGACAAGAAGAAGGCCACTCAGCCAAAAAAAAAAAAAAAAAAAGCAAAAAACCCAAAACCCCAAAACCACCACATGACCCGATCATACTGATGAACACAGGGACTTTTCAGTCATCTCTTTAAAAATGAATTCTTCCTTATATTTATTTATGAAACACTATGAATGTATCAGCAATACTTTTCCTCTTTCTTTGTTGCTGACACAAATTAACTCTCCAGTCTACCAACAGAGCTTGAAATGTCACAGTCCCTTTTAGAGTGACACAGACCTCTTCCTCCTTCTGGTAAAGTCCTCTACATGAATGAAGTTGGAGAGAGCCTTAGCGAGGTGACTATCTGATGTCTCCGTGCTGCTCCCAAAGTCATAGTTCTTGATGCAAGGGCACAAGCAGTGCACGATGGCCCGGCGGATGTAGCTGTCAAAGATATAGTAGATGAAAGGGTTGACGCAGCTGTTGGCAAATGCCAAAGGCCCACTCACCTCCATGCCCAGCTGGAGAAAAGCTGAGGAAAAGTAGACTTCTTGCTGCAGCCCAGAGACAATGGCCAGAAGCTTGAAAGTATTGAAGGGCAGCCAGGAGAAGACAAAGGCTGCCACGACAATCAAGATGATCTTTATGGATTTCCTCAGCTTTCTGTTATGTTTTCCCGACTGTTGGTAATGCGCACACAGCTTCCTTGTGATGCAACAGTAGCAGGTCACAATGCTCACCAAAGGGACAAAGAAGGTAAAAATTAAGGCCACCAGGGCCCAAGTCAGTTTCATTGACGTAGCCCTCTTCTCTGCACAGTATGGCTTATCATCAATCAGGGTGAGTTCCCTGGACAGAAGAGTAGGCAAACCCAAAAGGCAGGAGATAAACCAGACGCTGGCGCAGACTCCGTATGCACAGTCTCTCCTCCTGAATTTCCTGGATATGGCTGGACACACGATGGCCAGGTAGCGGTCAACACTCATGCAGGTGAGCAAGAAGACACTGCAGTGCATGTTGACTGAGATCATGTAGGAGCTGCCTTTGCACAGGAAGGAGCCTGTCCTCCACAGTCCTAAAGATGCTTCTTTATCCACCCAGAGAGGCAACGTGACAAGAAAAATAAAGTCAGACACGGCCAGGTTGATGATGAAGATGTCAATCAGTCTTCGGCTGCCCCGTTTGAAATGCAAGGCACTCATGAGGACGAGGTTCCCCAACACTCCAGTCAGGAACACAGCTGTGTAAAAGACCGGAAGGAAGACCGACGTATAAGGAACATGGGAGTGGGTGTCCTCAAGATCAGGATTTTTGCTGGTAGCATAGAAATAATCCAAATAAACTGAGGTTGCTTCTGGGTCCATTGCTAAGGATCCGCTGCCAAACCTGGTATTTCTTTATTTTTGTATAAATTTTCAAAATCACAAGGTGGCTTCTTTTATATAGTGGCTGCCTCTTCCCCACCACCCGCACTGCCCCACCCCTTAAAAGATCTTGGGACAAGCATAAAAACAGAGATTAAAAAAATGCAGTTTCTACCAGTCCTCAGAAAGGGTCTACAAGGAACACCACCCTGATTGGTGTTTGGTGGTTGTGGTTGTGGTTTTCTTTATTTGCATTTACCCTGGAGACTGGGGTGCTTTTTGACTTCTGTCTTGAAGATATTGTTTGTTTCTTTAAAACCAGAAATTAAAAAATACATCAACTTTTTCCCCTTACCTACTTTAAAGATATCCTTTGCTTTTCTGACACTGACAATCCTTTTGATCTAACTTTCTGTTACACATACAAGATATCACTTTCTTTTACAATCTTAAGGTGATGATGACAAGGTAGTCCTTTTATTTACATCGAAGTGAGGAAAATAGTCTTTCACTGCAGAAAGAGTGAATTAATAATTCCCCAAATCATACCAGTCCACATCTGCAGCAAACATAATGATTCCAATTAGGGTATGAGATTCTTTCCACATATTTGGCTCTCTCAGTTCATACATAATTAAGCCTGTTACATTCAGTAAGTTTTTAAAAATCCTCTAGAAACTGGGAACATGTCTTGTGCTGTGTTTATTATTATGTGTAAAAATTTTCCACTGTCATTAGCACAGTACCTTGCAGATGGTAGGCACTTTGGAAATGCTAGTTTATTTGAATTAATTAGGAAAACTCTTGGTTTCGTGGTCCAGTATAATTAGCAAGTATGTATTCAATGGGGTTCAACTGTAGGCATTTTTGTTAGTTATGTAGCTTACAGGCACAGGTTTAAAAATTGCTATTTTTACGCTCTTATCTGCTATTGTAATTCAACCAATGAAGTTCCCTTTTGTTAGAGTTAAAATCCTCGATTTGGAGATTTGCTCCCTACTAATCTTCAAATAACTATCCTTCAGCAGACTCTAGGTCCCCTCTGATCTTCTCTTCTTCACACCTCGTAGCAGTGATTTTTTTTTAGCTTTTGAACTATGACTTTTTTTTTTTTTTTAAGTAACTCCACACATCAGTGAGCTTCACTTTGGGGATTATTGACCTAGCAAGAGACAGACCCCTAGTAAGTGACATTATAATGGAGTTGCTGGTTCAGGCATCATAAAAGAAAGATTTGGGTTTCCTTCAAAACACTTGAGAAATAGGCTAACATCAGAAGGATCTTACCCTATTTTTCTCTCACCTATTCCTTTTTATATTAGGAAAACTATAATGAAATACAAATTCTGAAACCGACTCCATTTATTTCCATTTTTTTACTGGCCCACATAGCTCAAGGTTCTTTCCTTCTCTCTTTCCCTTCACCTCATTTCCTTGCCAAAGTTCCAGTTTTAGGTTGATATTACTATTGCATCAAAAAATATATGCCAGTGGATAAAAACACCATTGTTAAACATGTAAAGTCCTTTCTACTGAATTTTTATTTCTCCCATAATTAACATATTGAAAAGAGTGGTCTTGCTCTTTTTCCTGATGTGTTCTAATGTTACCGCAGTCTCAGGTGTGTGTGTCTAGGGCAGGGAAGGATGAGGGCTCCCTTGATCTGGGGCAGCCCCAGCAAGTGAGTTGGAATTTGATTTATGACTTAACTCCATCTCCTCTTGTGTCCCTGGCAGCTCTGTGTTGTTCATGGGGGGCGTATCCTTACTTAAGTATAGGCTGCAGATGAGAGAAACTAATTAATGCTTTGACAATTCTGGGAAATCTTTCCCACTGAGTAAGCCTTAAATATTTAATAGAATAATTCATTTTGTCAAATAGTTTGAAGTAGGACAGTATTTACTTGCTAAGGATTGATGGAGTAAACATAGAATATTGAAATACCGTATCTATATATGTCTCTCTATATAACTATTTTTCTTGTGTCTCAAGAATTCCACAGAAAAGTGTCATAAAATGGAAAAAAGTTCATGCTCATACTCTAGAGGAAAACGTCTGGCTTATATTTATTCTGCAGGCCTTAAATTTTCTTTCAGCATTCAGAAGTTGTTGGCTTGGTGTAAACTATCTCAAATAAATCTGACTTCCTCACTAAACTCTGAAGCAGCTGTAGACCAAGTGTTTTGCTTTATCATAATATAGGCACTTTGGAATATGATAGTGGTAGAATGTTGCAATGTGAGAATATCTACCATGTATCAAAACTACCCTGGGCTCCAAGTCAGAAAACAAATTGTTTTGAGGCAAAAAGGGAACAAATAGCATTAGTACTGGGCTTTTAATAACTCAGAGTGCAAAGCTATTATAAGACAGAACTCACAATAAAAGCCAACTAGATAAAGTAGGGGAAGTCATCATTCTAAATAAGTTTAGAGCGACGGTCATTTTTAGAACTTTGAATGCTTTTTGAAATAAAAATGAGGATTACAAGACCAAAACTCAGAAACAACACTGGATATCATAAGCCTCCGAAAAGGCAGAAAGAACAAAGTGATGACAAAAAAAAAAAAAAAAGAGTAAGATGTAAATATTAACAACTGAATGACAGCACACATATGCCCACTTTTAAGAATTGTTTTTCCAGAAAAAAAAGCTCAACTTTCCTTTATTTTATATACAGGTACATAGATATACTTTATATTCAACTTTATATGTTACGCTTTCCATCCCTGGCAGGGATAATTGCTTCCACATTTGTGTTCTCTAAGAACTTTTACAATACTGCTTATTAAGTTCTTATTACCTCATTTCACATGGCTAGTTGTTTTGGTGTCTGACCTCCTGAGCTAATCATGAGCAACTTGAAGGGAGAGACCATCCATTATCTCTTCATTGTCTCTAGCATAGGCGTTACCCAACTGAAATCTTTTTTGGACGCTCAAAGCCATTGTTTTGAACCGGTGGATGCCAGGTCACATTTCCCCATTAGAATCACCTGGGGTGACTCCCAAATTGTAGCTTTCTGAACCCTGTCTCAGATCTACTGAGTCAGAATCATTTGGAGTGTACTCCAATACATTATATTTAACAAGCCTCCGAGGTGATTCTTACACACACTAAAGTTTAGAATCACTGTTCTAATTTGTATATCTTAACCAACTTTATATGTTATGCTTCATTATTATTTAGGCTTTTTTTCAAATCACCTCTAAACTTAAACTTCTGGTGGGGGGGATGGGGTAATTGGGTGATGGGCATTAAGGAGGGCACATGACGGGATGAGCATTGGTTGTTATATGCAACTGATGAATTACTGAACTCTACATCTGAAACTAATGATGTACTATATGTTGGCCAACTGAATTTAAATAAAAAAATAACTTGAACTTCTTAGCAATTTTCTAGCCTGGATCTCACAAAATTTTCAGAATTAATGTAGACTTCTGGGCCCTCCCTATTTTACATCTCATTTCCTGAGATATATGCAGAATTGGGTCAAATGTTGAAGACAGGGAAAGGGTAAGGTGTTGTTCACTGAGATACCTGCTCAAGTGAATATATTATCTGTCACACAGCCTTAGCTGTGACTTGCAGACAGTGCTTCACAGGTCGGCTAAGGCTTTTGTGTGAGTACAGCCACCCGTAACTGGCATTATTGCGTATTACATCTGCTCTTTCCCTGTCAATCACTCTGACCCCCATATTAGTTAGGGATTAAGCAGATTATATAGCAAATAGCACAGCAGAAAGAAATCTCTATGCATATGCTCTACTGAAATGTTCCTGAATAAGTGACAAAGACTATGAAGCAAAGTATTTGTTTTTCATTGATCTTATCGGTCGGTGATTATATATTCGTTTGAAACATTCTCTTACTTGAGTATCATAAAGGGTATAATCATTTGAACAGGCCAGTTTAACAGATCTGTTTATATTCTAAGAGTCAGTGATTTTTTTTATTTGGACAGTTACTTGGTGAGGGTAGTGTAATGTAAAGTAATATATCATGTCAGACTAAGTGGCACGGATTTGCTGTTATCTGGGTCCTCCCCCCCTTCAATTATTAGATTATTTCCTTTGGTATCCCATATTGACATAAACAAAAGTGATGTTCCTATTTTAGGCACATGTACTTTAGGCTTCTTCCTAATAGTTGATTTAACCTAGATTTAGGTTGTGGATCACAAAAATTGTGTTTATTTATATTGGCGTCCCCCGTACCCAGCACAATGTCTGGCATACGACAGATAGCCAATTAATATTTGTAGATCTGGACTGAATTATGCTTGAATTTTTTGTTATTTCCAGTGAATAGGGACATTTCACAAACTTCTTAGACAGCTTCCATTTTCCATGATTACTGTTTATCGTTGAAACAGCAAAGGCCTGTGTTGCTGTATCTTTTCTAATCAGAAGCACAGAGCCTTCCTCTTTTCCTTTATGCATCTGCATTTCCCACTACCTCTGTCTTCTGGTAAATCGCCTAGGCTGGAAGTGTGGAATATATGAATTTCCTAATGAAACTTAAACATGTGGCTCTATGACAACCATATTTTAGAGTTATGTTATTCTTCCAGCAGAATTATGAATCATAAATTTTAGAGCTGCAAGTGATATTACTGATCATAATTATCCATTTTATGAATGAGGACACTGGGACTCAGAAAGGATCACTTACTAAAGACTCACGATGATATTAAAATAGAGGACAGTTTAAACTTAAACTTATCACCTGCATTTGGTCCATTCACTGTCCTTCAGAAGCAGGGATATCTAAACAACTATAATTTGCTACTCTGTGTAGCATTTGACAGGAATTGCTAAAAGGAAAGCCATTTTAGATGCACTCTTCTATCTGCCTTGTCCTTGATTAATTTCGCCATTGTCCTAATAGTGAATTGGTACAAGGAAGTTCAAAGATTGATACATTTTTCTGAGGAAGGCTGTGATTGGAACCCACAGCTTGCATATATTTCTATTTTTCTCCTTTTTGCATTCCAAAGTTTAGAAGGAAAAGAACCAGGACAAAATTATGTGAGAAAAACATAATGTAGATATATCTTTCTTAAGATAATTTTTAGTTTCTAAAAAATGTGTGATTAAAAATAATATTTAAGTACATTAGGGAATTTGGTATTGTGGGGAATTCTCACACAAGGAGTCATCACATAAACACAGAATATAAACAAGTTATAATACCTGCATATTTAGATTTTCAGTTATTGGGTTTATTTAAAATGTACTGTAACCATAACCCCTTCCTGGTGAAACTAGAACCATCATTAACAAATTAAGCCAGAGGTCTAGTTCAAGTTTATTTTTAAGTCTAAATTTCATAATCTGTACTTGGTTGCACTAAATCATCCTTAACACTTGTGAAAATATGTCAGGCCAGCTACTGTTTCCCAAAGAGCAGAGTAAGGAATGGAAGCAGAAATTTAATTCCAGGGGCACCTGGGTGGCTCAGCCATTAAGCGTTTGCCTTTGGCTCAGATCATGATCCCAGGGTCCTGGGATGGAGCCCCGCATCGGGCTCCCTGCTCAGCGGGGAGCCTGCTTCTCCCTCTCCCACTCCCCCTGCTTGTGTTCCCTCTCTGGCTGTCTCTCTCTGTCAAATACATAAATAAAATCTTAAAAAAAAAAAGAAATTTAACTCCATTAATTTTTAAGGATTTATTTTGCCCGCACAACAAGCAAGCACCCAAAACAGAAAACGGAAAACACCCAAAATGCAGAGATAAATAAGAAGTGGTATTGGTGTCATGAGGCAGTTCAAGTCCTCTATGCTGAGCCGGCAAGATCTTCAAAACCTCAAACACACAGACACTTCCAGGTCCATACTAAATTGTGAACGAAATGCGTCTTGTGTGTTTTCTAAGCATTCTGCAGACTTGATGGATGCAAGCAGCATCCTCCTTTACAGGTTTCCCCAGAAACACCTACCTCCTGAATCATGAAGATTTATGTATGCTCTGAGTCCAGCCTGGGAATCTGGTCGTGGCAAGTCTTTCCTAGTAAACTGCAGTTGGTCCAGAGGTTCAAAAACCACCTGAAGTGAGCAGGATGCCTACCTCTATAAATGGCTTATTTCCAGCTTCAAGGGAATCAGAAGCTTTTAGATGCTCTTTATACTGACTCTAACAAAACATTATAGATATTCAACAGATATTTGCAAATACTAAAATTTAATGATTGTTTAATATATGCCCCAGGCCCTGGGCTGGACATTTTATATGCATTTTTTCATTTAATCCTCACAATGGTCACTTGGGATAGGGAATATTATCAACATTCATATTTTGGAGAAAAGAAAACTGAGATTTAAGAGGTTAACTAAGTTGTCTAATGTCACAAAACTAGTCAGTGCACCCCATTATTTAAGCTTGATAAGTCAGTTATTCACCCTGGGCTCTGCTTCTTTGACTATGAATTGAGGTGTTGTCTTCCTCTTCCTCTTTCAGATTTCCCTTTTACCTGGGTTTATTTCCCATGTGATTTCATGACAGAGGTAGTTCTGGAGGTAGGGGATTTCTAAAGAAGGCCAATGGATGAAGATATTTCCTGGTGCATAAACGAATTTAGGAGTCAAATTGCGCATTAACAATTTGCCTGTGTACTTCCACCACATTCTCTAGTTCGTTCCTGACAAAGTTCTCCTTTGATCAGGTATTCTACATGAAAATCCAGTCATATTTTAATAGTATATTTGGCTATTACCTTATTTTATTTATGTACTGGATATGAATATCAGTTTGCCAACTTAGGCAAAAGAAATATAACTACAGAGAAACAGATACCATGCCTTCAATCAGTCAGGGTGGTGGAAATTTAATATCAACTTTGAGCTAAATTCCAAGGTATCTGGGGATGGCATAGAGTTTGAGAGCTTTTCTGGTCCTTGAGTTAGTTGTCTCTGTAGGTATCTGTTGAGAAATCCATCATTTACCGGTCCTAGGTTATGTTCATGGGTCCACACACATTAGTGCAAAGATGTCTCTTCTGTCAATGAATTTCTGTGCGATATTTGAAGGCTTAGAGTCATTCTGTTACTGCTGTGAACACATGGCCATCTTTGAATTCTGAGGCTGTCCATTACCTTATTTGCTCAAGGCCATGTTCCCCCAAATTCAGTGTTTTTCACACTACATAAACAATTTTTTAAATTCACGTTTTTTGACATATCTGGTATCCTCAGCATTATTATAAATTAGTACTTTAATTAACTGGAATTGATTTTAACATGAAACTTGACCCAATAAATAGAAAATTAGTATCACTCATAAAGAAAAAGCAGCCGCTAACATAAATATGAAACCCAAACAATGTCATTACATTCTACATGGATACTGTCAAGTCACATCCTTCTTAGTCTAAAATTAAGCAATAAAACCAGAAAGACTAGCTGCTTCAATGGGAGTGAGGTTGTGAGAGAGGAAATAAATAGGTTAATATTTCAAAAGTATAATCCCATTGCTGTTGACATGTTTAGAGGTAGGGTGTGTGACAGGGAAAGCACAGGACTGGAAAACCTGTTATATAAGTAACAATCAATGAATAGCCGTGACCAGAGACAGGTCATCTTACTTTGCGGACCTTTGCTCCTTTCCTTCATAAAATATACGATTCCATCAGCCCAGACCGCCCTTTGGCGCAGCACCTCCTTTCCCTCCAGAGTTGAACTACAACCCCCACAATGCACCGCGCGCGGCGCCAGAAATGCCGTCCGCCGCCTCCCCCCGCTTTCCCTCTGTCCCTCCTACAACTCCCACAAGCCCCCTCGGCTCCGGGCCTAGGCCGGGCCTCGGGTGGAGGCGGAGGCGGAGGCGCGGGAGTTATGGAGGGGGTGGGATCTGCAGGGAAGTGCGTCAGAGAAGGCGCGGGGAGAGTAGGGTGCTGTGGTCTGAGCTTGAGGGTGAAGCTGGCGGAGCAGGAGGATGGGCGGTGAGTGAGCGGGGTCGGCGTCGCTGGGCGGGGGTCGCGTAGCCGTTGGACGTTTCCAGCAGTTTGAAGAGGGGCCCCTCCCCGGGAGGGGCTGGGGCCCGGCCGGTTTCGAGCCGCAGCGCTGCGGCGGGGTTTTTCCTTCGGTCGAGTGGTCTGGGGAGGGGCCTGGTCCGGTACCTGGGGCCCCTGGCCTGGGGCGGTGCAGGACTGCTGACCCCGGCCCCAGCTTGCCTCGACCTCCCCCGGCTCGGTAGTGCGCCCTGCGAGGTGACAGCGCCAGTTGTCCGGCCTGGCAGACAGCCACTCAGGGTGCCGGGACCTTTTAAGGTCATTTGAGAGCACCAGGTTGAAAGGATTAGAAAAAATAAGAATACAAAACCAACTTCTGGAGTTATTGTTAATCACTGTAATTGCCCTGATCTCTTCTGTGTCACACTTCCTGTCTTCCAAACTCAGCAACCCCAGTTTGCGAGCCTGTTTTCGTGCGCCTTTGTAAGGTGTTTGGTACGGTTACGGTGTATACTTGCAGTATTTGACTCAGCTTCATCCGCCTTGAGTCATTTTACTGCGGCCATTTACTACTGCCGTTGAGCCCTGTCCACGCCTGGGGAGTGTTCATATTTTGCCTAATTCAGTTTTTTTCTGGCTGAGGAAGAATCATTTAGTTTGCAGATGAGAAGATTCAAAAGTGTAAGGAATGGGGAGAGTAGATAGGAGTGGAGAATTTGGCAGCGTAGGGGAGTTTTCCTTAGCTTCAAGAGATTACGAGCAGATTGCTATCTAGCATTATTATATGTTACTGTTCTCTTTGCTCTTCTGCGCACCCGAACAGCCTTTCTGTCTGGGTTAACAAACATCTCAACTCTGCCTTCCACATATCTCCTGACACTTAACCTTGTTTTTAGAAGGTTTTCCTCCTCAGAGGAATCTGGGAGGAGCCAATTTTCTCTGCTTGCTTTTCCTATGCCCTTTTCACACTCAAACCCAGAACACTTAATGCTCTGCAGCTTGAATAAAAATTCAGTCTGTAATTAAAAATTTCTGTATGGTACACTGCTGACTCTGAGCATGTCTATTGTTTGTATCTGTAATGTGTATGTCCATTTCAGTGTTGTCTGTTTTAGTGTGCAGGTGATAGACTAGAGAACAAGACCTCTGTCTCCGTAGCATCCTGGGTATGTGAGCATTCAATAAGTACTTTCATGATAATGAGTTTTATTTTGAACTTAACATGCTTGCCTTTATTTTTATTCTTTAATGATTATACATTACTTTAAGGGTCAAGGGTGGGGAATAGGATAAAGGGTGATTTTGAGATAATTCCTTTCAAAATAATCTCTGTATGTCCTTGAAGTCTAACTTTCTTCTTTCTCCAACTTTTAAACAGAGCAGTCTGAATGCCAGAATGGATAACCGTTTTGCTACAGCGTTTGTAATTGCTTGTGTGCTTAGCCTCATTTCCACCATCTACATGGCAGCCTCAATTGGCACAGACTTCTGGTATGAATATCGAAGTCCAGTTCAAGAAAATTCCAGTGATTTGAACAAAAGCATCTGGACTGACTTCGCTAGTGATGAGGCAGATGAAAAGACTTATAATGATGCACTTTTCCGATTTAATGGCACAATGGGATTGTGGAGACGGTGTATCACTATACCTCAAAACACACACTGGTATAGCCCACCAGAAAGGACAGGTATTTCTCTTATTTTAACTTCTGTCTACTTTACCTCGTCAATAATAAACAAAGTTATGTGATGATGACCCAATTATGTATAAGCAGGTTTGTGGGTTTTTTTCTCTCCGAAGAAATAAATCTATGTGTTTCTTCTCTCTCTTCCACCTTCTCTACCCAAGTTCTATGAATGACCATGATACTCGTTAATATTGGTTGGATAAGTTACTGTTCTTATCGCGTGAAAGCCATTTTAAATCTTTGTACTTACTCAGTAAAATTCTTTTTATTAATCTCACATATGTCATGAGGAAATAATTGGAAAAGTACATTGGAAAACTAAATATTTGGTAACTGGTAAAAGAGTTAGTGTCCAAATCAAACCAACAAATATGAATTGATAGTCTTTTTCTGTGTTAGCTGTGTTTTGGTAGTTACTATCATTTGCCCTGTAAATCTTAGAGGATATAATTTGACCAACTCTACGTTAAAATCTGTGCATATTTGAGTCTATGATAGAGTTTGTAGGTTAAAAATATGAATTACAGAAATAAAAAAATATAAGAAATTGTCTGATTTATTTTGCAAGCATTCTTAACATTAAAAAATTTTAATTTCCAGTTCTTAAAATGGAAACTTTAGAGCTCTAAGGAACAACTTTACAATTTGTTTCTATTTACGACTACTTCTGTTGACTACTTGGTGGGAAGCACTGTATTCAGATCACAGCACAACAATTACCATACATCACAAGGACAATCGTTGTGATTATATAATGGAAAAAAGAAAGTAGGTGGGGGGGTGAGGCTGAGGGGATTGGTTGAAATTATAAAGTGTTCAGTTCTACTTAGGAGAGCATAGGAGCACTTGATGTTTGAATCTTACCAATCATTTATCATTGGTTCAACAAATATTTATTACATGACTCCATATTCCATATAGTACATCAGGGAAAAATATAAATATCTTTAGTCCTGGGGAGCTAACATTCTAATAAGGGGTGTAGGCAGTAAACTGAATGAATAAGTATAATGGTATAAACAATAGTTAATTATATAGTATGTTAAAAGATGACGCATGCTATGAGAAAATGCAGCAAAATAAAGGGATTTGGAACATGTAGGGAAGGGGATATCGAGGGGCATAAGTTACGATGTTTAATAGTGTAGGCAGGATAGGCTTCAACAAGAAGATGTCACTTTAGTAAAGACTTGATGTAGGTGAAGGAGTTGACTATATGGAAAACTGCAGGGGGACTCTTTTAAGTTGGAAGGAACAACAACTGCAAAGGCCTCATGGTGGGAGCATGCCTGAAATATTCAAGGACCAGCAAGGAAGCCACTGGGCTGGAATGGAGGGGGAGAGAGGGAGAGTTGAGAATGCTGTCAGAAATTACTCTGGGGGTAGGGCAAACTTTGCAGGATTCTGTAGGCATGATGAGGGCTTCCGGTTTTTACTCTGAATGTGATGGAGCATTGTGGAGCTTTGAGCAGAGGAGAAATGATCTGCTCACCTAGACAGATGTATTGAAAACAGGCTGCAGACAAAGGTGGAAGCCAGGAGGCTGTTGCACTAATTCTTGTGAGAGATGTTTGTGACTTAGATCATGGTGGTAGCACTGAGCAGTGGCTGCGTTCTAGATAGGTTTTGAAGGCAGACTCACTAGGATTTCCTGGTGGGATGCATGTGGGCAACAATGACTAAAGTTTCTGGTCTGAGGAACTAGAAGGATGGAATTGTAATTACCTGAGATGGGAAGATGGCTGGAGGAGTAGGTTTGGCAGAGAAAATCAAAGTTCCTATTTATTTAAGTCTTTGTCTTCTCCTCCTTCCTAGTCTTCTTGCATATCTATTCTCAATTCATTTTACTGCTCCTACTTTTTGTTTGTTTTCCCTTCCTTGTGCCCATGTCTTAAGCCTACTGCTGAGAACCACTGGCATCCACTAGCCATCAGTGAATCCGGTGTGTCACTCAAGGCCAAAGAGGTTGCTCTCCTCTGGGAACATCTTTCAATATCACTTTTTATTTCAGAGAATAATTACTGAAAGGGATTTTTGTTAAATGTTTATAATTAAAACAACAAGCAGTCATTGTTATTCGTGTTCCAGAGTCATTTGATGTGGTCACAAAATGCATGAGTTTCACGCTAAATGAGCAGTTCATGGAGAAATTTGTTGATCCTGGAAACCACAATAGTGGGATTGATCTGCTTCGGACCTGTGAGTACATTGATCTCAGCAGTACAGTTGGGGGGAAAAAGGAAATAAATTTGCCATTCATTGATCTCTGTTATTGGAACAAGATGAGTCAGTACATTGCATCAACTTGGACTAAGATCTCTAATGGTTTCCCAGTGAACTCTGTTTTGTTGATAATGTATTTTAAAGTTAGATACATACTTACCAAATTGCAAATATGAAGTTGAGAGAAGCAGCAAATACATTGGATGACAGAATCTAGACCTCCCCAAAAGATGTTATTAATGGGCCCTTTTAAAGAGTAAATTTAATAAGGATAAATAATACATTCCTATATTTGAGATAAGCATTTCAGTTCAGGAGGCTGTTGCACTAATTCTTGTGAGAGATGTTTGTGACTTAGATCATGGTGGTAGCACTGAGCAGTGGCTGGGTTCTAGATAGGTTTTGAAGGCAGACTCACTAGGATTTCCTGGTGGGATGCATGTGGGCAACAATGACTAAAGTTTCTGGTCTGAGGAACTAGAAGGATGGAATTGTAGTTGAGATAGGGATATGTGAAAAAAGTTGACTACAAGCTCTGTATGAGTCAAGGGTCAGGGCTACCAAAAATGTTAATCCCGTTTTATACAGTATAACAAAAGTATAGATACCAAAAACAAATGAAAGCATTTCTTAGGAGCATTCTATCCGATGGTCAGACTACCTAGGAAATACTGTCTTCATATTTGGACCTGATATTCAGGCCATAGAGACTTACTGGAGCTTGCCCATAAAATGACCATGTCATGAGAGGAAGCACTGAATAAATGGCAAGTAGAGTTGACCCTTGAATAACGTAGGGGTTAGGAGCACCGGCCCTTTCACGCAGTCAAAATCCATGTATAACTTTTGACTCCCCCAAAACATAACTACTAACAGCCTACAGTTGATCAGAATCCTTACCAATAACATAAAGCAGTCAATTGAGACACTTTTTGTATATGTATTATATGCTGTATTCTTATGTAAAGTAAGAGAAAAGAGAATGTTACTAAGAAAATCATAAGAGAAAATACATTTACAGTACTGTTCTATTAAAAATCTGCATGTATGTCAGCCTGCACAGTTAAACCTGTGTTATTCAAGGTATTTAATTTTGTATCGCATATATATAAGAAGTTGATTACTAACAGAGTTTGAAGGGAAGTTGGAGAAAAGACTTTCATGTAGTTCCAAAAGGTAAAACTAGCACTAGAGGGTAGAATTTGGTTTAGAGTTGATATTAATACATTACTAATAATTAAAATAATGTAAAAATGGAAGGGGATGCTTTGTAAAGCCATCAGCTTTCTTCCCATGGTGTTGAGGGAATTTATGATAATTACAATTGCCATTTATTGAGTGCAGAGATCCTCCGCTTTGTGCTTTATGTATATTCTCTCAACAGGTCTTTTATAATCAACATTCATTTACTTCTATTCCTGCCTTGAGATCCTATAAGGATGTAGATTCATTTGTATGTGGAGCCAGAAGGTTTTGCTTCAAATGCTGGCTCTACCACATACTGTGTTACCTTGTACAAGTTATTTATACCTCTTGCCTCAGTTCCCTCATTTATAAAATGGAGATAATAATAGTACCTCCTTCATAGGGATTTGGGGAGGATTAATACACAAAGCATGTGTATAACAGTACCTGACACACAGTGAGCCCTCAGTAATTGTTAACTGTTAGTGTCCTTTTACTTTAATCAGGTAGCATCCTTTTGAACAAAGTGCTTTAGAAAAGAAACCCCGATATTAAAGTATTCCTTTCTCACTTTTTTTTTTTTAAAGATTTTATTTATTTATTTGACAGAGAGAGACATAGTGAGAGCAGGAACACAAGCGGGGGAGTGGGAGAGGGAGAAGCAGGCTTCCTGCGGAGCAGGGAGCCCGATATGGGACTTGATCCCAGGACCCTGGGATCATGACCTGAGCCGAAGGCAGACAGACGCTTAACGACTGAGCCACCCAGGAGCCCCCTTTTCTCACTTTTTTAAAGAAGATTTTAAGGAGAGAGAAAGAGAGGTAGTATAAGCCAGGGGTGGGGGGCAGAGGGAGAAAGATAATCTTAAGCAGACTCCCTGCTGAGTGTGGAGCCTAGCACGGGGCTCGATCTCAGGACCCTGAGATCACCACCTGCGCAGAAACCAAGAGTGGGATGCTCAACTGACTGCACCATCCAGGGGCCCCTCCTTTCTCACTTTTTGAGAAAAGATCTAATTAGTACATGAATGAAATTACCATTGTGAAAAAACTGTCTGAAATCGTGGTAACATATCTTTTTTTCTCTTTTTCAAAATCAGATCTTTGGCGTTGCCAGTTCCTTTTACCTTTTGTTAGTCTAGGTTTAATGTGCTTTGGGGCTGTGATTGGACTTTGTGCTTGCATTTGCCGGAGTTTGTATCCCACCATTGCCACAGGCATTCTCCATCTCCTTGCAGGTGAGTCTTGTCATTATACTTACCTTTTATCTTCTCCCTGTTTCCATAGAGACAAAGAGTCGTAATTCTTAAACATCCACACATTGTTGCCCCGTCCTCTTGCCTGAAAAGCTTTTACTGTGCTCTTATCTAGTTATGTGCTCTTATCTAGTTATGTTTTGTTTTCCTCCAAGGTCTATGTACGCTGGGCTCAGTGAGTTGTTATGTTGCTGGAATTGAGCTACTCCACCAGAAGCTAGAGCTGCCTGAGAACGTGTCTGGTGAATTTGGATGGTCCTTCTGCCTGGCTTGCGTCTCAGCTCCCTTACAGTTCATGGCTTCTGCTCTCTTCATCTGGGCTGCTCATACCAACCGGAAAGAGTACACCTTAATGAAGGCATATCGTGTGGCATGAGTAGGAAGCTGCCTGCTTTGCAATTGCCATTTTTATTATTTTTCAATATTAATATTTCCCCTTGTTTTCCTCTCATTTTTTTAATTTAATTTTTTTCTTTGTGGATATACCATTTTATCCTGAAAATCCATTCTATTTATTCACACAGACAGTTGTTTCTTAATACCACTAAAATTTATATGGATTATTCTGAATGATTCCATCTTTTAAACAAACTAATCTAGGTTCAGAGTCCAGACAGCAAGAGATGAGTAGACACTTGGCACAAATTTGTGAAAGAAAACTGATAGTGGGAAATTGACCCAAACCCATCTACTGATATCTGTTAGACTTTTCAGTAAATAACTATCTCTGTTGAACTAGAAACTCTTTAGTGTCTCTGAGAAAACCCTCTCATCGTTGTCAGAACTTATGGTCACTTTGGTATTGTAGATAGCCAGTCAGCCAGAGCATTAGTGCTATTTTCAAAGACTTAAGCTATATAAAATAAAGAGATTATCTAAGATCCTTTTCCCCAAATATTGGCATATAGTTTTATTCAAGATGAAGTATGGCATCTGTTTAACCAAACTGTCTGTCTACAAGAAAGGAAGTGACAAATACAGTGTTTACTTGAAATTTTAACTTTGTAACTGCAAGAATTCCAATTCAGCCAGACAAGAGGATTAACCTTATTTTACTTTACATTTTTTTGTATTTTTTTTAGCTCTACTTAATATGTCAGGAGGATTTTCAGTACAACTAAACCATTTTGGATTTTTGCTCTTTGCCTCTTCACACATCAGGCTTATTAAGAGTGCTTTCTTTCTAACACTACTTTGGGGTCACAGAATAAAACTTTCCAACTGCTATCTATTTAGTCCAGCTCAGTACCATGAGGAAGATTCTACCATAATGACCCTCCGGAGCTAGGAAAACTACCACAAGACCTAAAGCTTTGGCTAGTCATTAACTTCCAACTATGGTCTTTATTTCTTGTGGTGAAATGATGTGCCTTTCCTTGCCTATATCCCTTCCTGGTGTGTATCAACATTATTTAACATCTTGTAATTCAATCATTTTTTTATAAATATGTCTATAAACATTGAACTTTAAAAAATCTTATTTATTTATTCCATTACTGTAGCACTTGACAGATTTTAAAAAATGTAACTTAGTAATTTCTTACAATATCCTAGATCTGTCTTTTTTAAAAAATAAAATAAAAAATGAGAAGAAACTCAATTGTGTATAGTGTCTGAGTTGATTTAAATCTCAATATTTTAGGTTAAAGAAGTACAGGATTCTGAACGAGCATCTCTGTGGTTCTTTGGAAAATGCCTTGTTTCTGGGGTCTCTGTTTTATCTTCCAAAAAATATGGGAACCCCTTGCCCCCATTAGAAAATAAGAGCCTCATGGGCGCCTGGGTGGCTCAGTTGGTTAAGCAACTGCCTTCGGCTCAGGTCATGATCCTGGAGTCTCTGGATGGAGTCCCACATCAGGCTCCCTGCTCGGCAGGGAGTCTGCTTCTCCCTCTGACCCTCCCCCCTCTCATGTGCTCTCTCTCATTCTCTCTCTCTCAAATAAATAAATAAAATCTTTAAAAAAAAAAAATAGAAAATAAGAGCCTCTTTATCCCTTATGTTTCAGAGTTTTAAAAACATGTTTTCATAGTTTTGTGATCTCTATGTGTCATATTTAATGTGGCTAGATTTTTAAAAAGTCGTATAATGGCTGTGGATATGTATGTTCTATAGCACAGAAATAATGAAGTCCGCTTCTGACTTACAACAAAGCCAACACTACTCTGCACCTCATTATTGCCTTTGCAGTTGCTGCTTACTCGCTTTTCCAACTTTCCTCACTCTTGAAGTTTCATTGTCTTTCAGCACCTTCTGTGGAAGGTAGAAAAGCTAAGTAGACATACAAAACACTTGGGCATGGGGTTTTAAAATTATTGACCAACATGACATTTTTGTATTGGGAAGATATTTATTTTGGACAACGTCCTTGCCTATTGTCACCCCAAAGTTGTCTGTGACTGTTGGTCCAACAGCAGTCTTTAATATGCGCTGTGGAAACTCAGTCACTACTGGACCTTGTGAGTCCCAGCCTCACTGGTAGCGTCCTGAAGCATGGAAAGCCAGCACCATAAACCCTGGTGTTGCATATGTGTTGGGATTGATAATTCAAGCACATTTCAAAATAGCTGTGGTCATCCTCTCTTGGGAAGACTTTTTTCTTTGAAACATAGGGGGCTGTATTGTTTCCTTTGATGTGAAAATTAGTTTTTCAGCTGTCTCGTTTCTAATCAGGTAGAACCATATGAAATTGCTGATACTTGACCATTTTTGTTTAAAACTAATAATCAAAAAATCAGTGGCAAGTAAAGTTTTGTTAATCTCTTTTCACCTAATCTTTGAAAGCAACCCCCAAAGTTAAAACTTAATTTTCAGATTTTTCAGAACATGAGTTTTGTGGCAATTTTAAGAAACATGTTTTAAAATCTTAATTTTATGGTTCCTAATCTCATTAAATGATGTGAATAAACATCTTTTATATCCTTTTCGGCAAAAGATTCATTTCAAAAATTTTTAGAGATAGCCATAAAAACAGTAAAAGTTGACACAATGAAAAGGGCAAAATAATCCTAGAAGAATTTATTTGTTCAGTTAACACTGCACCTACTATGTATGTCATGATACTCAAGGGTCTCAATAACTTAATAATTAGTAATAGTAATGTGTTAACGTTTGCCTGCTTAAAGTATTTCTGTGTGTGTGTGTGTGTGTTGGGGGGGAAGGGAAAGAGTTGGTAAGTCACTTAAAGGTGGACTGATATAGTCACACAAGTGAGAAAAATGAGATGAGCACAGAACAGATCAATTTAGTTTGTTTATCCATTCTAGAGACCACCAAATTGCAGCCTAGCACTATTAAAACTTACAGATCCAGTCATGTTCAACTGACTATAAGAAGATAGTGTGAGGGCATTTTAAAAAATAATCCTCATGTGAACTTCCACCAGAAATGAAAACAACCTATTGAATTAACCTGATTTTGCCTGTTACAACACTTTTTGAGATTTCCTAGCAAATGAATGGGCTCAGCTTTGAAGATGCAAATTATAATTTCACAAGCTTGATGGAACTCTGTGCTGGCCGATATGGGTGGAGTCTTGTCCTCCTTTCAGCCCTCTACTCATAAGGGAATAATGATTCATACTTTGAAAAGAGAGGAATAAAAGAAACATCTGTGTATAGGAATTCTTTTTCTATTCCTCATCAGGTGTTCCAACATATGATTTTCCCTTGGATCAAATTATGATGCGTGCTGGCACCTTGCGAATTCATTATATGAGACTTTTAAATTACAAAAAGAATAAATTTGAAAGATTATTTGCTCTATGGAAGAAATTGCCATAAGTCCTTTAATTCCTCTTCAGTGCTAAAAATTCTATTAGCAAAGTTAATATGTTATTTAACATATTAACATTTACACGCTTTCTGCAAACTTACATAAAGTGCAATCCAATTTATATTACTTCCTACCTTTGCAGCATTTTCAAAATATGAAATGAGAAAAAGACAATTCTTTCTGTTTTGTCTTCACCTTTTAAAATACTTGAGTTGTTGGGTAAGCATCACCTTTCATCTCTGACTCAGTGTCTCAGGGTGTGAACTTGACCTCAGCTCTCCTTCCGCCTTTCCTCCCCTCTCAGTCTTCTGTCTAGACTTCTGTTCTTGTTGCTCTCTCTGCCACTTGTGTTGTCATTGATATGTTCAGGAGCAACTAGGACTCCCACGTTCCCATAACCTCCCACTGCCCCTTCCTTCACAATCCTTAGGCTTAAGGCTTATCTCCATAGACTGTGCTATCCAGTTTTCTTAGTCTCAAGATACCAAGGATGGCTGTTCAAAAATATTAAGCTCATTCTGTTTAAAACGGTATGCTCTTTGACTTTAGCTGCTCGATAATTTAAACCATCTCCGACTGTTGATTTATTACTACTCCCTACCACACATTCTCCAAATCTCTACAAAAGTTAGTTGTTGGAAACCCTTACTCTTCTTCCTCAACTTACATAGAGGGAGTTTTATGTTCTTTTTCATGAGGAAATACTGGAATGAACGCTTCCAGTTTCTCCAGTCATTTTTGCTCCTCCCTAAAAAAGAAGGAATATATTATGATTGGAGATATTGCTAGGATCATGGCATCCACAAAAAGCAGCACAGTGTGTGATGGTTAAGTATCTAGCTCAGGAAACATTCTGGAATACTAAATTTGTAATCCCAGGTCTGTCACTTAGCCTTTCCAAGCCCCACTTTCCCCATCTGTGGAATGCTATGATTATCATACCTGCCTCATACAGTTGGAATGAGCATTATGTAAATTGCTGAACATAAAGTAGTCAGTCAAAAAATGCTAGTTACGACTGGCTGCATGAAGAGGGGATGAGGTCACCAAGCCTATAAAGCAGTGGCTCTTGGGGTGCCTGGGTGGCTCAGTCGTTAAGCATCTGCCTTCGGCTCAGGTCATGACCCCAGGGTCCTGGGATCGAGCCCCGCATCGGGCTCCTTGCTCAGCGGGAAGCCTGCTTCTCCCTCTCCCACTCCCCCTGCTTGTGTTCCCTCTCTCGCTGTGTCTCTCTCTGTCAAATAAATAAATAAAATCTTTAACAACAAAAAAAAAAGCAGTGGTTCTCAACCTCAGCTGCACATTGGAATTGCCTGGAGAACTTTAAAAAATATTTGTGCCCCAGAGATTTTCTGATTTATTCCGTCGGGTGTGGCCAGGTCACTATGATTTTTTTAAACCTTTCAGTGATTCCGTGGGTAACCATGTTTGAAAACGGTATTTGAAACTACGTTTTAAAGCAAGAAATAGGATTCCCTGTCTCCCAGGCAGATTGTTAGAAAGTTTAGAGTGGGTTCTGTCAGGTAAACAGACTTGGTACAGTGCGTGCTTTCTCCAAGCCCTTCTTTCTTGTGCTTTCCAGCACTCTCTTCTGCTGATACCTGGCTCTTTGAGACAGGCCCCAATCCATCCCACCACTGCTGAATGGAGATGTGTACGAAGAGTGTGCCTGCAGACCCAATACACTCCCCTGTGGCTTATCCTAAGGTTCAAATTTGGCAAGAGGTATAGGGAAACTCATTTGTTTTGGCTTCAATTCCAAATTACTTTCTTTAATCCGGTCCTTTCAGGGACCCTCTACTTTGGAGTGGTTAGGCCTTGTGAATTACTTTGACCCCTATCTGCTTATCAATTCATTGCATTCCTACTGTTTTGGTTAGAATCACACAGGACAGAGGCACGAATGATTGACATTAACCTCTACACAAGCCAGAAGTGCTTGAGAATGGACGTAGAAAATGAGGATAAAATAGTATCTGCCTCGACAGGTTACCGTGACAGTTAAATAGATCCTGAAATGCAAGAGCTTAATAAACGGTAGGTATTTGTTTCTGGAGGCCAACACGGCACACAGGGTGGAGGCAGCCTTTGCCTGGCCTGTGTGGTCAGGTTCTAGGATGTGCAGGAGTTGGAGCTGCTGTGGCTTGTCCTGTGACTTCCGTCCAGCAGGGATTAGGGCTGGGGCTGGTGCTACATTAGCGGGGAGAATCCAGTTTCCAACAGAAAGTGCTTCATTCATTACATAGGCTTTTTAGCCATCCTTGCATCTCAAAGTGGAAGAATGTTTAAAGCTTCTGTTTTTATCTTTTGTCTCAAACAAGACTGTACTAATGTGGGATCTTTGGTTTTTCAATGATTTTGCTAAGCATCAGTTGGTGATTTAAGATTAGCTGCCTCAAAAATCTGTCTTTATCTTGTTTAAATCCACATCCATTGAGGGAACAGGAAGAACTTGGATTTCCATGGCTTATTCTCAGGCTCCTAAAATCAACTGCTACCACCTGGAATGCAATTTGATTCGGATGGTTCATTTTAAGAATTAAGCATGGCAACAGATTTCTGGAACACACACCATAGGTCCAACCTCTGGGTGTTAGTCGTGAGCACTTATAATAAGTTGCAGAGTGGCACTTTTCTTGTTGCCCTGGACCTAAAGGAGCATTCAAGGGCATGTAAGACAAGAAATTAACCAAAAAAATTCTAGAAAGAATTCAAACACTTAGGGCTATAAACCCCTTCTAGGCCTTACTTAGAGGTGTCAGAACAAATTTAACATCCTAACTCTGCAACTATCACCCCCTTCCTTGAAATAAGAAGATGATCAGAGGGAGAAAAGGGAAGAGGCCTGGGTGTCTAAGTTGAGAACATTGTGGCCTTCTCCTCTCCTCCTCCACAGCAGGGAGGTATGGACTTCCTCCACATGCTAGACACCATTCTAGGCAAACAAGCAGTGCTACCCTCTGGTTCATTCAAGACTTTCCCATCCATAGAACTGCCTTGGATTTAGACAGATCTACTGAAAATCCCAGCTCTTCATTTTACTGCTTGAGAATCTTTGCCAATTTAAATATTTTTTTTTTACACCTCAGTGGGATAAAAATGTCCATCTTCATGTTTGTTATGAGGCTTGAATAATACATGCTGAACACTTAGCATGGTGTCCAGCACATCTTAGGATTTCAAGAAATGGTAACTTAATTAATCTGCAGATGATTTCAGATCCCCAGCCTTGCCTTCTCTCCCAGGCTCTAGGTCTAAGCTTTCTAAGTGCCTTCAAGACAGCTCCATTTGAATATTTTCATGATACCTAAAACTTAATATGCCCAGATTTAAACTCATCTTTCTTCTCATAATTTCTCCAGTTCCCATTTTCTTTATGTTTCTTCCATCACCCAGATTTTTAAAGGTGACAACATCTTCAACTCCTCTTGTTTCTGTGCCTTATATATCCAGTCAGTTATCAAGGCTTTTTGATTCTACTCCCATAATATTTATCTCACTAAAACCCTCCTGTCCCACCCGGGTTCAGGCTACTGGATGACAGTAGCCTCTCTGCTGCTCTCCTCTCTGCAGGCTCTCTCCTGTAATCCATTTTACATACCCTGCCAGTCCAATTCGCAAAAGCATAGATTTGACCTTTTGTTTAAAAACTTTCAAGGAGGGGCGCCTGGGGGGTTCAGTCAGTTAAGTGTCTGCCTTGGGCTCAGGTCATGGCTCGGGATCCTGGACTGAGCCCTGTGTCAGTCTCTCTACTCAGTGGGAAGTCTGCTTCTCTCTCTCCCTTTGCCCCTCCTCCCTGCTCATTCTCTCTGTCTCTCAAATGAATAAATAAAATCTTTAAAAGAAAACGTTCGGGTAAATACCCAGGAGTGCAGTTGCGGGGTCATAGGGTAGCTCTATTTTTAATTTTTTGAGGAACCTCCCTCAACACTGTTTTCCAAAGTGGCTGTACCAACTTGCATTCCCACCAACAGTGTAAGAGGGTTCCCCTTTCTCCACAACCTCTCCAACATTTGTTGTTTCTTTCCCTGTCCATTTTTACCATTCTAACTGGTGTAACGTGGTATCTCAATGTGGTTTTGATTTGAATTTCCCTGATAGCTAATGATGATGAACATTTATTCATGTGTCTGTTAGCCATTTGTATGTCTTCTTCAGAGAAGTGTCTTTTCATGTCTTCTGCCCATTTTTTGACTTGATTATTTATTTTTTGGTTGTTGAGTTTGAGAAATTCTTTATAGATCTTGGATACCAGCCCTTTATCTGTAGTGTCATTTGCAAATATCTTCTCCCATTCTGTGGGTTGCCTCTTTGTTTTGTTGACTGTTTCCTTTGCTGTGCAGAAGCTTTTTATCTTGATGAAGTCCCAAAAGTTCATTTTTGCTTTTGTTTCACTAGCTTTTGGAGATATATCTTGAAAGAAGTTGCTGTGGCCGATGTCAAAGAGGTTACTGCCTATGTTCTCAAAGACACAGATATAGTGAAAAGAAGGGCCATATGCACCCCAATGTTCATAGCAGCAATGTCCACAATAGCCAAACTGTGGAAAGAACCAAGATGCCCTTCAACAGATGAATGGATAAAGAAGATGTGGTCCATATATACAATGGAATATTACTCAGCCATCAGAAAGGATGAATACTCAACTTTTACATCAACATGGATGGGACTGGAGGAGATTATGCTAAGTGAAATAAGTCAAGCAGAGAAAGCCAATTATCATATGGTTTCACTTATTTGTGGAACATAAGGAATAGCATGGAGGACATTAGAGAAGGAAGGGAAAAATGAAGGGGGGAAATAGGAGGGATAGATAACCATGAGAGACTATGGACTCTGAGAAACAAACAGGGTTTTGGGGGGGGGATGGGTTAGCCCAGTGATGGGTATTAAGGAAGGCACGTACTGCATGGAGTACTGGGTGTTATAAGAGAACAATGGATCATGGATCACCACATCAAAAACTAATGATGTATTGTATGGTGACTAACATAACATAATAATAAAAAAATAAATAAATAAATAAATAAATAAAAGAAAACTTTCAATGATTTCCCATTACTTATAGAAACAATCTAGAATAGTCTAGATTTAGTCTCCCATCCAAGTTCTAGCACTAGCTACTTCTATCTTTGCAGTGTTTTCTGTTCCCCTCCTTTGGCTTTGGTCAAACTCACTATTTCTTGTTCCCAGTTTGTGCTTTCTTAGGTCCATGCTTCTTATTATACTGCCTTTATTTCTGGAATACTATTCTCCACATATTCAAATCCTGTCCATATCACTTTATTGAAATTACAGTTTCAAAAATCATAACCATTTCTTTACCAAGTAGAATAATTTAAAGCTCATCTAAAATGTTTATTCTTTTGAACTCCAAAAACCTAGAAGAGAGCACAGGCAGTAATTTCTCTGACATTGGCCATAGCAACATTTTTCTAGAAATGTTTCCTAAGGCAAGGGAAGCAAAACCAAATTACACTGAGTAACTTCTTTCTTGTGACTTTGGTCACTTTCTACCTTGCATAACACTGGTTAATATGCATTAATCTTCTGTACTAGAACTTATTGCTTATTTAATCTTTGTATCTCCCAACATCTTCCACATTGCTTTGCAAAGAGTAGTCGCTCAAGAAATAAGAGGTTTCTGAGTGGTAATCCTTGAAATTACTAGAAATTCCCATTGTAAAATATATGCTTGAAATTATCTAGGAAAGAATTAGAATCGATAGATAAGAGCTCAAGTTTAACACTTCGGAGGGAATGCTCTGTAACAGGTTCTGCAAGGTAACTTTGAAATGTCTAGATTTAGCCTCCCTCTCTTACCTAGAAGAGGATGTGGGTATAGTTCTTTGCCAGTTGTGATGGCAAGTAGACAATTTAAGTTAATCACTTAGGCTTTTGTGATTTTTTGCACATTTCATATGAAGAGCTTACACTAGAAAATGTTTAAAGTTTTTATCAACTTGATTAGAAGACAAAAATTCAGAACTATATTAAACATTGATGAAAAATTGAAGATGACACAAACAAATGGAAAGATATTCCATGCTCATGGATTGGAAGAAAAATATTGTTAAAATGCCCATACTATCCAATCTATAGAATTAATGCTATCCCTATCAAAATACCAACAGCATTTTTTCACAGAACTAGAACAAATAATCCTAAAATTTGTATGGAACCACAAGAGATGCCAAATAACCAAAGCCATCTTGAAAAGGAACAAGACTGGGGGTATTACAATCTCAGATTTCAAGATATACTACAAAACTGTAATAATCAAGACAGCACGGTACTGGCACAAAAATAGACATATAGATCTATGGAACAGAATAGAGAGCCCAGAAATAAACCCATACTTATATGGTCAATTAACCTTTGACAAAGGAAGCAAAATATGCAATAGGAAAAAGACAGTCTCTTTAATAAATGGTGCTGGAAAAACTGGACAGCTGCATGCAAAAGAATAAACTGAGGAACTTTCTTACATCATATACAAAAATAAATTCAAAATGGATTAAAGATCTAAATGTGAGACCTGAAACCATAAAAAACCTAGAAGACAGCACAGGCAGTAATTTCTCTGACATTGGCCGTAGCAACATTTTTCTAGAAATGTTTCCTAAGGCAAGGGAAACAAAACCAAATTAAACTATTGGGGCCACATCAAAATAAAAAGCTTCTAACTGAGGGTTCTAGAGGGGAGGGGGGTGGGGGGATGGGTTAGCCTGGTGATGGGTATTAAAGAGGGCACATACTGCATGGAGCACTGGGTGTTATATGCAAACAATGAATCATGGAACACTACATCAAATACTAATGATGTAATGTATGGTGATTAACATAACATAAAAAAAAAGAACCTTCCACACTTAGTCCTCACCTAAAAAGTGCATTAAAGTTCTTACCAACTACAAGTCCAAAATAAATAAATAAATAAATAAAAATTAAAAAGCTTCTGCACAGGAAAAGAAATAGTTAACAAAACAAAAAGACAACCTATTGAATGGAAGAAGATATTTGGAAATGACATATCTGATAAGAGATTAGTATCTAAAATATATAAAGAACTTATACAACTGAACACCCCCAAAAACAAATAATCTGATTAAAAATGGGCAGATGACATGAATAGACATTCTTCCAAAGAAGACATATAGAAGGCCAACATACACAGTATGGAGGTTCCTCAAAAAATTAAAAATAAAATTACCATATGATCCAGTAATTCCACTACTGGGTATTTACCTAAAGAATATGAAAACACTAATTCAAAAAGAAATATGCACCCCTATGGTGATTGCAGCATTATTTATAATAGCCAGATAATGGAAGGAACCCAGTGCCCATCCATAAATGAATGGATAAAGAAGATGTAGTATGTGTACACACACACACACACACACACACACACACACACACACACACACACAGGAATATTACTCAGCCATAAAAAAGAATGAAATCTTGCCATTTGCAACAACATGGATGGATCTAGAGGGTATAATGCTAAGTAAAATAAGTCAGAGAAAGACAAATGCCATATGATTTCACTTGTATGTGGAATTTAAGAAACAAAACAAATGAACAAAGAAAAAAGAGACAAAAGAACAGACTTAAACATAGAGAACAAATTGGTGGTTATCAATGGGGAGGTGGGTGGAGGAAGGGTGAAGTAGGTAAAGGGGATTAAGAATATACTTGTTGTAATGAGCACTGAATAATGTACAGAATTGTTGAATCATTATATTGTACACCTGAAACTAATACAACAGTGTATGTTAATTATAATGGAATTAAATTTTTTAAAAAGTAATGGAGCCTGGTGCCACCTAATGTTAAAGAAATGCCATCACCAGTAGTATACAGACTGGCTCTAAGAGCCACCTGTTGAAAAAGCTGAGGAATAATGACAATTCAGTCAACAAATTTCCGGAGAAACTTAATTGCCCCAAAAGCCCTTTTCAATTCCACTACTAGTTTTCATGAACAAATTGTTATTTATATTGTAACGTTTGCTGTATGTTACTGTAATATTTTCCTTTTGTGAGAAACTATCAAAACGCATATTCAATAATAACACATGAATAAAAACAAAAAAATTCATAACTCAACACTGTTGGAGAAGTTTGATGGAGTCAATTCCTTATCTATCCTTATCTATATTTAAACTATACAAAATTTCAGACCTCAACACTGTTGGAGAAGTTTGATGGGAGTCCATCCTTATCTATATTTAAACTATGAAGTAAAGTTCAATCCTTATCTATATTTAAACTATGAAGTAAATTTCTACAATGAAATCAGGGCATTGTTAAAGTTACAAGTTTAATAGGTAAATCAAGGGGAGTATGAGAACTTTAATGGATATGAAAATGAAGATGCCTCATTTCAAAGGCATATTCATCAAGAGGTAACTTTTCATAAGGAGGAAATTTTATCATATATTTCCAATCAGGATCTGTTCTCAAAGAACTCTGCCCAATATTATGCCATTCTCTCTTGATTACTAAAATAGTACTCATCTTGATTAATAGATATTTAATAAACAATGATTTATTTCCTTCAAAGGAAATTAGTCAGATATTTGGCTCAATAAATAATTTTTATGATTTCCTAAATTGCTCTTGATAATTATTTATTTATCAGCAATCTTTTCATTTTGTCCCATTATTCTTAGGATACCTTCCAAGACCCTAAAATGGCCTTACACTCTCGCCGGCAATTTTCATTCTTCAAACAAACTGACTTTTGATTTTTTTCAAAGGGCCATGCCTACAGTAGTTTAAAAACATGACCCTATAATTTTTTGATCACCCTCCAATTGAGAGGTGTGTTTTCTGTCCCCTTCCCATGAATCTGGGCTGACTTGTATTGCTTTGACCAATAGAGTTTGATTTAAATAATACAGTGAGGTCATAAAAGGTTATGTGCTTAAGATTGGTTCTCTTGAAACACTTGGTTTTAGAATACTCACTTGTGGAACATTTCCTCTCAGAACCTACCTGCCATGCTGTGAAGCCCAGGCCACATGGAGAGACCTGTATCCCTACGAGCCTCCAATCAAGAACCACTCAGCTAAGCCTAATCAATCTACAAAACTGTAAGAGATAATAATAATTTGTTTTTTGCTGCTACATTTTGGGGTCGTTTGTATGCAGTCACAGTATCTTGAATAATCTCCTTTCCCACCACAGGCTTTCAAAAGGTCTTTTTCTCTTGCTGAATGGCTTTCTCTGACCCCCCATCCCATGCTCTCCCACTTTTTTGCATGGCTAACTCCTATTGATTTTTCTAATCAAGCTTAATATTTACTTATTCAGCAAATTTTCTCTGACCATCTATCTTGGGCTCTTTCTCCCTCTTATCATTTCACACACTCTGAAGTTCTTGAATGTGGTAGTAAAGTCCAAGTTGGGGATTGATTCTACATGTCATCACTCCTTTTAAACTCCATGGATCCAGTCATCCCATACCTTAATATAAGGGAAGTTCTGGGGTTATTAATAATAATGAAGTCCTTTTGAGAGGGACATGAAAAAAGTTCAGTCCAGTCTGATAATCCAGGTCAGTTAGTGAAATATTAAAACTAAAATGCCATTCAAAGTTGAAACTGTCTCTTCTCTTAGCTTAGGCTTGTCTCTGGCTGGGAGGTCTACAAAAGGGGAGGGGACTTAGTCGGCTTCTCTCTGCCCTCAGTCACTTTCTCCTACATGGATAGAGACTTTCTGGCCCTCTGTGGTCAAACCGTGGGAAGAGTAGGTTAGGGAGAAGGACAGTATAATGTGGCTGGTACCATTGTCATCAGACCTTGGGGCATGCAGCCCAAGCACAATTGTTGGTTCTTTCTCTTTTAAAAGCCACTTTTTGAAAGTTTCTCAGAGACCCTCCCTCGGCAGACCTTCAGGCTATATTACTTTTAACAAGTGAAATCAATGTCTCTCCTTTAGCTCTGTGCTTACCACTCCCCCTCAGTCCCTGGGTTCCTGGTAAGGTGATTTCTCTCTGTTGGGGTCATATTGCTCTCAGGTTGTTCAGGAGCTCTCTCTCATTCTCTCTCTCTCTTTTTTTAAACCAGGACTCCAGGTCAGCTCCTGTAAGAGAGACATTTGGAGACATTTAGTCCCCAAGAAACAAGAACAACTAAGTCCCTTTCAACTCAACCTGGGGTCTCACTGCTTCATGCTTCAGGCTCATCTGGCCAACCCCTTTTATTGTCAGACTTTTCAAGGGTGAGTCAAATATTCTTCCACAGATTTCTCAAATGCCAGGGGACACATGGCAAGCTCCCTCAGTAAAACCCTTCTCTACTGGCAAGCTCCCTCCTCACCACAGTTGGTGGGACTTGGGGAAAACCCGTAAGCCTGCAGCATCTCTCCCCAGAGCTGTCTCTCTCCTAGTTTTCAAACTCTGATTAATCCCAAAGCATTTATGTATCTTTGTGGAGAGTGAGACCCTGAAAGTCCCAAGATAGGTTTTTAGACCCACTTTCTGCAAATCCTGCCCAGGGGTCTAATATCTCAATTTGGAATGTGGAGCTTCTGATTAAACTGAGATGAGGGTAAGTTATATTTAAATCCTGTTAAACACTGAATTGTAATAATTTTTGTTTATCATCTTCCTCCCCTGGGTTAGTTAAAACCCACAAGAGTAGTAATCTTGTCTGACTTCCCTCATAGTACACCACTGTTTAACACAGTGCATACTATATGGTGAAATGCTCAATGAGTACTTATTGAATAATAAGTTGAATAAATAAGCAAGTTATGCAGTTGACTTTTCACCCTGTATGAACTGATCTTTTAAGTCTGGTTATCCACAGTCCTCATTTTTCAGATGTAACCATGTAGATATACATATAATTATTAAGTTGTGTGCTTCACTGTTTCCTTTTTAAATAGCCTGCATGAGATACATTTCTAGGGAGCAGGGATTGTGCCTATATAATTCTTTTTACTGTATGTAGCCCTGTATCATTTCCTGCACTGACAGGAGCTCAGTACATGCTTTCCTGGGGATGGCAGGAAGAAAGATGGCGCACTGTGCAGGAGGGGTTGAGGAGGACACTGGAGAGCAGTAAAAAGGAGGACAACCCTCAGGTTACTGGGGAAATTATGTCAAAGACTTCATCTCTTTGATGGTCATAGCTTGCTTCTGCAAGAATTCTTGTCATAATAAATTTCAATATTACATTTGTTTCTTGTGATGAGTTGAAGAGAGTGCTCAGATGATGTGTCCTTTGGAGAGTCACACTTCCAGTGTAGCTAACATAAAACTAGGAAGATAATTTGTTTCAGGGACCCCAGGAAGAAGCAGACTTTTAGTTCAGCTTCTTCCTCCAAGGCTGCCCCCTGGCCTTCCAGGAACCACACATTTGGGGCGTTACCTGGCTTTTGATATGTGAGAATAATGGCTTCCTAGGTTTGTGCCTCATTCCTCTGGGCTGTTTTCTTCTGAATCACTGTCAAAATACCTATTGAATTGATTTGTGCTGTTGGGATAATGAGTCATAACTTCCAGGTAAGTTATTTCCATTTTAACACCTGGACTTCTAAGACCTTATTCTTAATTTTTTTCTTATCTTTCTCCCTTCTTGCCTGCCTTTCTTTCTTTCTTAATATAGTCTTTGAATACCTCAGCTGGTGCCAGGCATTCCAATAGGCCCTGGGAATGCACACCACACCTCTGCCCTCTTGGAAGTCATGTGGAACATGGGCTTCCAAAAACACAACACAAATCATTTTCTCTAATGTGGAAACATATTTCATTTTTGAGTCCATGAACAATACCCCTCATTAATTAATTGTGCTATTGCTTGCTCATTTGGCAGGAAATATAAAATCTATTCACCATATTTGTCCCAATATTCTAATCGTGGAATATGTCATTGCTATAAAGATGGAAACATATTTTGACTAGGAGAATAGCTTGGAGCCCCTCAAATTACATTACTTTGACACTCATAGAGTTAGTCTAGGAGTTGTCTTCCAGGGGTGAATAAATCAATTTTCCTGCCTCGTTGTCCCCAGTTGTGCTCACCTCAAGTAACTCTTTTAGTCTAGGTTCAGGTTTATGGCAAATATGCTAAACATATGTCCCACAGCCTCCTTTGAGAGGACATACCTGTAAGCCTAAGTGCCTGCCTAGCCTGCCTATCAGTGTCACAGCCCAAAGGCGGTTCTTTTCTCATGTTCCCTCTTTGCTTTTATGAAGAATTAGTTCCACACAGATGTATATTTCTGCATTAAAAAATTCCCAGTGGTTTTCTCTCCTCACAGAAAGGTTTGGACTTTTATCTCAGTCAGTTTTCCTTTATTTCACATGTGGTCTTTTATCCTTACCTTCTAAAGTAGTAAAAAAAATGTGTCTGTAAGTAATATCAGCATATAATGATTCATTTCTCCAAAATTAGCATACTAATTTGATAATGCACTCTTTCCCACATTAGCATTTGGCTTTCCTTCCTTTATGAAAGAGAATTGCCTTGTTAAACGAGACTAACTAGTCTCGTGTCTGTCTCCTGGGATTGGTATTGACTCAGCAACAAAAACAAACATAAAAGTATAATGCAAACAGTTGAAGATAATTTAAACTAAGTAAAATAGTAAGTTCTAGTTAATAAAAGGAAAACATATATTTGCTTAAAATGAGTTACATTGACTTTGTTCCATCATATTTCTATCAATTTCATACCTGTACCTCCTGCCCAATAAAACTGAAACAATTAAAAAAAAATAATGTATTGTTCAGCAGTTGTCTACTATATAAGATTTTCCTTTTGAAAAATAAACTTATTTAGATTATTTATTTATTGTTAGTTATTTTTGCTTTTTAAATTACCCACTATATATCTGACTACATATTAATTAATCAGTGAATTAATAAATTCTCCCTTCTGGGCCTTTTTGGTTATTTCTCTTCTTTCTAATGTTTTCACTATAAAAAGTGAGCTGAAACAGTGGGAAATTATAACAGCATATTTTATAGTTTATAATAGCAAGTTGGCAAATGTTTTTGCTGTAATAAGTATTGAAATAATTAAGTATGATGAGAGGCAGTATTTTTTAATGCAAAATTACACATTCAAATGTTCAAAGGGGACAGGTAGGTGGCATAAAAAGAACTAATTGTTGCCAGATCTCCCAACTTTTAAAAAGAAGTTAAAATTTGCTTTTATAAATGTTCTCCTGGTTTTTAAATCTTGGAAGTTAATTTTTAAAAAGTACTATGCTCTTCTGCACTGCCTGGGCTAAACTAAAACAATTCTGTGCAACCCCTGGAGGATATTAGGGACTTCCTGTGTGATAAGTGAGAATGTGGGTTTTGTAGTTAGCCGGGGGTTCAGTTCACAAATACTACTGTGAGATATTGATCAAGTGACTAAACCATACTGGGCTTTATTTTCTTGCATGTCACGTGGGGATAATAATTGTACCTCTCTCATAGTATTTTGGCTTCTGGGGGGATAGAAGTGAGGGAAGATCCGAGGAGCCCAGAAACTGAAGAGCCAAACTCAGAGTTCACTGCTTTACTTTTTGTTTCAAAGCAACCATCTTACATTTATTCAGGGGAAAACAAATTTTACAAAGAACAAGTGAGTCAAGCAGTCCTTAACATTCTGTCTCTGAACTCAGCCTTTGATGTACCCTCACTCCTGCCCTCTTATCTTTCTCAGTTCTCCTAAACCTTTATAATCTGTGTAAGCTGGGATGGCCAGCACACTATATCTCATTCCACGTGTTCTTACAATGTGATGCTGATGCTTTTCCCATCAAGGGGTCTCTGTCCCCTCTCCTTGAATGTAAGTAAAATGCTGTTACTGTCTCAGTGATGAAAGATAGCAGAAGTGCCATTATGTGTCGTCCAAAATCGGACCTTCAAAGTGCCATGAACTTTTGCCTTGTTCTTTTGGTACACTCATTCTTGGAACTCAGTAGCCCTGCTGTAAGGAAACTCAGATGTATTTGTTTCTTGGGACTGCCATAACAAAGTATCACAAGGGGAGTGGCTTAGAAACAACAGTAATTTATCATCTCACTAATCTGGAGCCTAGAAGTTTGAAATCAAGGTGTTGGCAGGGCCATGCTCCCTCTGAAACCTGTACAGAAGAATCATTCCTTGCCTCTTCCTAGCTTCTGGTGGTTTGCTGACATTTTTGGACATTCTTTGGCTCATAGCTATATCACTCCAACCCTCCATTTTCGCATGACATTCTCCGTTTGTCTCTCTGCATTGTCTTCCTTCTGCATATCTGTCTCTGTGTCCAAATTTCCCCTTTTACATAAGACACCAGTCACATTGGATTCAGGCCCACCCATATGACCTCATTTTAACTTGATTACCTAATTAAAGATCTCATTTCCAAGTAAGGTCACATTCTGAGGTACTGGCAGTTAGGACATCAACGAATCTTTTTAGGAGCACAATTCAACCTGTAACAAGAGGTCACAATTAGGCACCCCATGTTGACTGAGATCCCATCTGGAAGCCAGCACGATGGCCAGTCATATAAGTGGAAAAACCTTTCAGATGATTCCAGGCCCAGCCATCATCTGACTGCAGCTATGTGATAATACTGAGCGAGAATTTGCCTAGGTGAGTACAGTCAAGCCCCTCAACCAGGGGACGTAATAATATAGTGATTATTATTGTGTTAAGTTACTGAGTTTAAGGGCCATATAGCAATAACTAACTGGAGCATAAGTCACAGTGAGATAGAAAGGAAGTTTTCTTTCCACAGGGGCCAATATATCCCGTAGTTGCAATATTTTATAGGACCTGTGGCAGGATCGGGCCCTATCTGCCTTCTGCCTAGGCCAGCTCCGGCATTTTTCAAGATGAACATCATAAAGTCTTACCCTTTTTAGATACCTGAAGCCTACCTCTCACCTTTTACCAACAATTCTTTCACTCCATGTATGCAACACTTAATACACACCTTTCTTTAGGTCCTGCCTTGGCAAATATGGTGCATATTCTCTTGCTACTTCTTGTAATGGAACACTTTTCTCAAGGAATTTCTGTTATTTTTGATGGACACAGAAGCCAAAAGAAGTCTGGAATTTCAGTCAAAACTAACATATCTTTCCTTAAAAATGCTAACTTAGTTTTCAACCATAAACATTAGAAGTGGAAAGGAACAAAATGTTGATGCTGAATGTAATATATTGTTACCAATATTTTCAAATTTCTTTTATTTTTATCAAAATAATTCATATGCAGAATTTGGAAACCATATTATTTTACATGGCTTAAAGTGAAAAAAGGCATCTATAACCTGACTGCAATTCCTGCCTTCCCCAACCATCAGCCACTTCAACTCTTTCAACTGTTTTTCTGGATTTACTTTTATATTTCTAAACAAACATAGGAGAAAATCTGGATGCTTTGGGGTTGGCAGTGACTTTTTAGATATAATGCCAATGGCATGATCCATAAAGGAAGAACTGATAAGCTGAACTTCATTAAAAATAATATTTCTGCTTGCAAGATACAGCTGATTTCTATTTTTTCCCCAAGATTTTTAAGTTCAAGTTAGATAACATATAGTATAGCATTGGTTTCAAGAGTAGAATTTAGTGATTCATCACTTAAATATAACTAACCCATATAACAATCCATGCTCGTCACAAGTGTCCTCCTTAATGGTAATCCCCCACTTAGCCTTTCCCCCCACTCACCTCCCTCCAGCACTCCTCAGTTTGTTCTCTATAGTTAAGAGTCTGTTATGGTTTGCTTCCCTCTCTGTTTTTATCTTATTTTATTTTTCCTTCACTTCCCCTATGTCCATCTGTTTGGTTTCTTAAATTCCATGTATGCGTGAAGTCATGTAGTATTTGTCTTTCTCTGACTGACTTATTTCAGTTAGCATAATACACTCTAGTTCCATCCACATCATTGCAAATGGCAAGATTTCATTCGTTTTGATGTTTGAGTAATATTCAATTGTATATGTATACCCCTTCTTTATCAATTTATCAGTTGATGAACACTTGGGCTCTTTCCATGACTTGGCTATTGTTGATAGTGCTACTATAAACATTGGGGTGCATGTGCCCTTTGAATCAGTATTTTTGCTTCCTTTGGATAGGTACCTAATAGTGCAATTGCTGGATCTGCTGGATCTTAGGGTAGTTCTATTTTTGACTTTTTGAGAAACCTCCATACTGTTTTCCAGAGTATGGCTGCACCAGTTTACATTCCCACTGACAGTGCAATATGGTTCCCTTTTCTCCTTTCTCAGCAACCTTACCAACATTTGTTGTTTCCTGAGTTAATTTTAGCCATTCTGACTGGTGTGAGATGGTATCTCATCATGGTTGATTTGTATTTCCCTGATGATGAGACATGTTGAGCATCTTTTCACATGTTGTTAGCCATCTGTATGTCTTCTTTAGAGAAATGGCTGTTCACATCTTCTGCCCATTTCTTAACTGGATTATTCTTTTTTTTTTTTTTAAAGATTTTATTTATTTATTTGACAGAGAGGGACACAGCGAGAGAGGGAACACAAGCAGGGGGGATGGGAGAGGGAGAAGCAGGCTTCCCACCGAGCAGGGAGCCTGATGTGGGGCTCGATCCCAGGACCCTGAGATCATGACCTGAGCCGAAGGCAGACGCTTAATGGCTGAGCCACCCAGGCGCCCCTGGATTATTCATTTTTTGGGTGTTGAGTTTGATAAATTCTTTATAGATTTTGGATACTAGCCCTTTTTCTGATATGTCATTGCAAATATCTTCTATTCTGTAGGTTGCCTTTTAGTTTTGTTGATTATTTCTTTTGCTCTGCAGAAGCTTTTTATCTTGGTGAAGTCCCAATATATCATTTTTGCTTTTGTTTCCCTTGCTTCCAGATATGTGTCTAGTTCAAAGTTGCTACAGCCAATGTCAAAGAGGTTGCTGCCCATGTTCTCCTCTAGGATTCTGATGGTTTCCTGTCTCACACTTAGGTCTTTCATCCATTTTGAATTTATTTTTGTGTATGGTGTAAGAAAGTGGTCCAGTTTCATTCTTCTATATGTTGCTCTCCAGTTTTCCCAACACCATTTGTTGAAGAGACTGTCTTGTTTCCATTGGATATTCTTTCCTGCTTTGTCGAAGATTAGTTGACCATATATTTGTGGGTTTTCTATTTTGTTCCTTTGATCTATGTGTCTGTTTTTGTGCCAGTACCATACTGTCTTATTGATTATAGCTTTGTAATACAGCTTGAAGTCCAGAATTGTGATGCCTCCAGCTTTGGTTTTCTTTTTCAACATTCCTTTGGCTATTCAAGGTCTTTTCTGGTTCCATACAAATTTTAGGATTGTTTATTCTAGATCTGTGAAAAATGCTGGTGGTATTTTGAAAGAGATTACAATGAATGGGTAGATTGCTTTGGGTAGTTTAGACATTTTAACAATATTTGTTCTTGTAATCCATGTTCATGGAATGCTTTTCCATTTCTCTGTGTCTTCTTCAATTTCTTTTAGAAATATTCTATAGTTTTCAGATTATAGATCTTTTACCTCTTTGGTTAGGTTTATTCCTAGGTATCTTATGGGCTTTGTTACAATTATAAATGGCATGGATTCCTTGATTTATCTTTCTGCTGCTTCATTATTGGTGTATAGAAATGCAACAGATTTCTGTACATTGATTTTATACCCTGTGACTTTGCTGAATTCAGATATCAGTTCTAGCAAGTTTTGGATGGAAAGTAATGGATTTTCTACACAGAGTATCATGTTGTCTGCAAAGACTGAAAGTTTGACTTCTTCCTTACTGATTTGGGTGCCTTTTATTTCTTTTTGTTGTCTGATTGCTGAGGCTAGGACTTCCAGTACTACGTTGAACAATAGTGGTGAGAGTGGACAGCCCTGTCATGTACCTGACCTTAGGGGAAAAGCTCTGTTTTTCCCATTGAGGATAACATTAGCTGTTGGTCTTTCATATATAGCCTTTATGATGTTGAGGTATGTTCCTTCTATCCCTACTTTCTTGAGGGTTTTTATCAAGAAAAAATATTGTATTTTGTCAAATGTTTTTTTCTGCATCTATTGACAGGATCATAAGATTCTTATCCTTTCTTTTATTAATGTGATGTATCAAGTTGATTGATTTGCAGATCTTGGACCACCCCCGCAGCCCAGGAATAAATCCCACTTGATCCTGGTGAATAATTCTTGTAATGTACTGTTGGATTCAATTTGCTAGTATCTTGTTGAGAATTTTTGCATTCATGTTCATCAGGAATATTGGTCTGTAATTGTCCTTTTCAGTGGGCTCTTTGTCTGGTTTTGGAATCAAGGTAATGCTGGCCTATAGAATGAGATTGGAAGTTTTACTTCCATTTCTATTTTTTGGAACAGTTTGAGAAGAATAAGCATTAATTCTTTAAATATTCGATAGAATTCCCCTGGGAAGCCATCTGGCCCTGGACTCTTGTTCATTGGGAGATTTTTGATTACTGATTCAATTTCTTTGCTGGTTACGAGTCTGTTCAAATTTTTTATTTCTTCCTGTTTCAGTTTTGGTAGATTACATGTTTCTAGGGATTTATCCATTTCTTCCAGATTGCCCAATTTGTCGGCATATAATTGCTCATAATATACTCTCTCTCTTTTTTTTTAGATTTAATTTTATTTATTTGAGAGAAAGACAATGAGAGAGAGAGAAAGAGCATGAGAAGGGAGAGGGTCAGAAGGAGGAGCAGACTCCCCATTTAGCAGGGAGCCCAATGTGGGACTTAATCCTGGGACTCCAGGATCATGACCTGGGTCAAAAGCAGTCGCTTAACCAACAGAGCCACCCAGGCACCCACTCATAATATTCTCTTATAATTGTTTGTATTTCTGAGGTGCTGATTGTGACCTCTCCTCTTTCATTCATGATTTTATTTATTTGGGTCCTCTCTCTTTCCTTTTTGATAAGTCTGGCTAGGCATTTATCAATTTTGTTAATTCTTTCAAAGAACCAGCTCCTAGTCCATTGATCTGTTCTACTGTTTTTGTTTTTTTTTATTTCTATACCATTTATTTCTGCTCTAATTTTTACTATTTCCCTTCTTCTGCTGGTGTTAGGCTTTATTTACTGTTGTTTTTTCAGCTCCTTTAGGTGTAAGGTTAGGTTGTGTATTTGAGACTTTTCTTGCTTCTTGAGGAAGGCTGTATTGCTATATATTTCCCTCTTATGACCATCTTTGCTGCATCCCAAAGGTTTTGGATTGTCGTGTGTCCATTTTCATTTGCTTCCATGTATTTTTTATTTCTTCTTTAATTTTCTGATTAGCCCATTAATTTCTGAGTTGGATGTTCTTTAACCTCTATGTATTTGTGGTTTCCAAACTTTTTCTTGTGGTTAACTTCAGGTTTCATAACATTGTGGTCAGAAAATATGCATGGTATGATCTCAATTGTTTTGTACTGGTTGAGGCCTGATTTGTGATGCAGTATGTGATTTATTCTGGGGAATGTTCTATGTGCACCCAAAGAGAATGTTTATTCTGCTGCTTTAGGATGAAATGCTGTGACTATATCTGTTAAGTCCATCTGCTCCAGTGTGTCATTCAAAGCCCTTGTTTCCTAGTTGATCTTCTGCTTAGATGATCTATCCATTGTTGTAAATGGGGTGTTAAAGTCCCCTACTATTATTGTATTATTATCAATGAGTTTCTTTAAGTTTGTTATTAATTGATTTATATATTTGGCTGCTTCCAAATTAGGGGCATAAATATTTATAATTGTAAGATTTACTTTTTGGATACTTTTTCATCTCTTTTTAGAAATAAAAAACAGTCTTTGTTTTAAAATCTAGTTTGTCTGATATAAATATGGCTACTCCAGGTTTCCTTTGATGTTCATTAGCATAATAAATGGTTCTCCATCCACTCACTTTCAGTCTGGAGGTGTCATTGTATCTAAAATGAGTAGGCATATAGCAGGCACCTATAAGCAGCATATAGCTGGGTCTTGTTTTTTATCCATTCTGATACCCTATATATTTATTTTAAGATTTTTAAAAATTTATTTATTTTAAAGAGAGAACAATGTAAGGAGGGGCAGAAGGAGAAGGAGAGAGAGAATCTCAAGCAGACTCTGTGCTGAGCATGGAGCCTGACGGGGGCTTGATCTCACAACCCTGAGATCATGACCTGAGCTGAAATAAAGAGTCAGAAACTTAACTGACTGAGCCACCCAGGCAACTTGATACTCTATATCTTTTCATTGGAGTATTTGTGTCCATTTCCATTCAGAATAATTGTTGATAGATATGAATTTAGTGCCATTGTATTACCTGTAAAGTCACTATTCCTGTAGATTCTCTCTGTTCCTTTCTAGTCTTTGTTGCTTTTGGTATCTCATTCCTGCTCAGTCTCCTATTAATATTTTTTGCAAAACTGGTTTAGTGTTCAGAAACTCCTTTAGTTTTTGCTTCTCTTGGAAACTCTTTATCTCTACTTCTATTCTGAATGACAGCCTTGGTGGATAAAGTATTCTTGGCTGCATATTTTTCCCATTTAGCACATTGAATATATCATGCCACTTTCTTCTGGCCTGCCAAGTTTCTGTGGATAGGTCTGCTGCAAACTTTATGTGTCTACCCTTGTAGGTTAAGGACCTTTTGTCCCCAGCTGCTTTCAGAATTCTCTCTTTATCTTTGTATTTTGCAAGTTTCATTATGATAGGTCTTGTTGACCAGTTTTTGTTGATTTTGAGGAGAGTTCTCTGTGCCTTTTGGACTTGAATGACTGTTCCTTTCCCAGATTAGGGAAGTTCTCAGCTATAATTTATTCAAATTATCCTTCTACCCTCTTTTCCTGCTATCCTTCTGGGACTCCTATTATATGGATAATATTGTGCTTTATGGACTTGTTGAGTTCCCTGAGTCTATATTCATGATCTAATAGTTTTCTTTCCCTCTTCTTTTCAGCTTCATTATTTTCCATAATTTTATCTTCTATATCACTTATTCATTCCTCTACTTCTTCTATCCTCATTGTGATTACGTCCAGTTGGTTTTGCATCTGTTATAACATTTTTTTTATTACAACCTGACTAGTTTTTAGGTTTATTACTACTGCAGCAGGGTTTCTCTGGTGTCTTTTATGCTTCTTTCAAACCCAGCTAGTATTCTTATCACTGTTGTTCTAAATACTTGTTTGGACATATTGTTTATATCTGTTTTGAGGAAATCCTTGGCTGTGATTTCTTTGTGATTTTTTTTTTTTTGTCATTTTGTCTAGGTTCTGTCTTTTGCATGTTATGAAAGCTTGTTATGTTTCCTTCTCCTAAGAGTAATGCTATAATAAGAAGTTTCTGTCCAGGGTCTGGTACAACAGCAAGTGTTTCTGGTGTATGCTGTGTGCACTCTGCTATTGTGTTTTGGCTGTTCTTTCCCAGAGATCAGTCCTCTGCAAATTTCCTCCTTGCTTTTAGTGGGGAGTGTTTGGATCTTTAACTAGGTGTGCTTTGCTTTGTTTGTTAAAATAAGCCTGGAGGGAAAAAAGTTTGATCCAAAAAGGAGAAAAGGAAAAGGAACAAACAAAACAAAAACAAACAGAGAAACAAAAAACTATAAACCTGATTCCAAAGAAAAAGAAAGAAGAAAGAAAAACAGAAAAAAAGGAAGCCTGGTCCTATTTCCACCAGAACTGAATCTGATGCTTTGGAGCACTCTATGATCAGTAGACTTGGTACATGCATGGGGCTTGTGTTGGTTCTCTGGGGGAGAGGCCTGCTGCGCTGGGTCACGTCAGACCTGCCCTAGTAAAGATGCCCTGCAGGGCACAGGGGGGCAGAGTTTGGTGTAAGCCACTCCAGCATCCGCTGGAGGAGCTGTGTTGCTTGCTGATGGCTGACGGTGCTGGTGGGCAAGTGCGGGAGGGGGAAGATGGTATCACCTGGCTCTCTTGTTGTGGGGAGGGGATTTTGCGCCCTGGCTACTCAGGAAGCCCTCACAGAAAAGTGAACAGTCCCCCTTCCCGTGTCCCAGGCTTCCATCAGATCCCCACCCTCAACTTACCTGTGCCTGGGCCATTAGCTTGCCTGGCATACCAGTTATCCTGTGTTTATCTCTGGGTGGTTTGTATTTAAAACTCCAAATCTTAAAGGACCTGGCAAGGTGTGGACCTGCTCCCCTCCTCCTGAGGAGAGCCTTGAAGCACTGTGTCTGGCGCTGTTCTGTCCCAGAAAAGCAATCACAGGCTGTGCAGGTGCCTGGAGTCATGGTGAAACACAGCAAAAAGCTGCAACCAGGTTATCTTTCCTCTGCATGTGCCTCTCTCCCCTGCTGTTGAATGGTCACTCAATGGTGCCTGAAGGGTCTTTTGTCCTTTGAGTGGCAATATACACTCTTCCAAATGTACTCCAGAAAGGGGAACATTTTCTCCCAGTGTGACCCAGGGCATCCCTACAAGGAACTGTCTGCTCCAGGGCCTCCACCTTCTTTCTCCCCAGAAGCACCACTGCCCACCTGGCTTGACTCCAGTGAATGGCACAGACTTCTAAAACCTCAGAATTTAAGCTCCACTGTTTGCACAAGCCTGTGATAGTCAGTTTCTCTCAAATCCCCAGTCAGTGATTTTGGGAGAGTGTTTTCCTTGTGTGAACCAATGTGTTGTTTTCTCTGCCTCTCTCCTTCTCTCTCTTCTCTCTGCAACAAGGGCTCTTTCCCCTCCGCAACACTGCAGCTTCTCTCTCCCCTAATTCATGTCTCCACACCTCGTAACTACCATGTTCATTCCCTCTAATTGTGCAGATTGTTCTCTCAATTCTCAGATCCATTTCCTATGTGTTCAAAATGATTTGATGTTGAAGTACCAGTGCTTGAAGGACAAGGTAAGCCCAGGGTCCCCCTACTACTCTGCTATCTTAACTCTTCCATACAATTTCTTTTTGTGTGAGTTTTGGCAGACTATGTGTTTCATTAAATTGGTGGATTTGATCTATGTTATCAGATTTGTAGGCATAGAGTTGTTCATAATATTTCTTTATTGTCCTTTTAATGTCCATGAGACATGTTTGATTTTTAAGAGTTTGAATAGTTAACCAGGAAGTATTTCCTTAAGAAATCCTTTAAAACATATTGTCTTAAAATATTTTAAAACATATATGTAACATAAAGTTGTTACATATATTTTTAAAATTATCTTCAAAATTAAGTTTTCTTAAGTTTTGAAAGTTGTTTATCCATTAACTACAAGATCCATAGAGTATTAGTAAATTTTTAATGATACCAGTATGATGTAAATGTTTGTATTAAAATAGAACTTACGCTCTTTTACTGGTTTTTAATTTTAATTTTTATTAACATATAATGTATTATTTGACTCAGGGGTACAGGTCTGTGATTCATCAGTCTTACACGATTCACAGTGCTCACCATAACACATACCCTCCCCAGTGTCCATCACCCAGCCACCCCATCCCTCCCACCCCCTTCCACTCCAGCAACCCTCAGTTTGTTTCCTGAGATTAAGAGACTCTTATGGTTTGTCTCCCTCTTGGTTTCATCTTATTTTTCCCTCCCTTCCCCTATGATCCTCTGTCTTGTTTCTCAAATTCCTCATATCAGTAAGATCATATGATTCTTGTCTTTCTCTGATTGACTTATTTGGCTTAGCATAATACCCTCTAGTTGCATCCACATCGTTGCAAATAGCAAGATTTCATTTTTTTGATGGCTGCATAATATTGTATATATACACCACTTCTTCTTTATCCATTCATCTGTTGATAGACATCTAGGCTCTTTCCATAGCTTGGCTATTGTGGACATTGCTGCTATAAACATTTGGATCACTACATTTGTATCTTTGGGGTAAATACCCAGTAGTGCAATTGCTGGGTTGTATGGTAGCTCTATTTTCAACTTTTGAGCTACCTCCATACTGCTTTCCAGAGTGGCTGCACCTGTTTCTATTCCCATCAACAGTGTAGGAGAGTTCCCCTTTCTCCACATCCTCGTCAACATCTGTCATTTCCTGACTTGTTAATTTTAGCCATTCTGACTGGTGTGAGGTGGTATCTCATTGAGGTTTTGATTTGGATTTCCCTGATGCCAAGCATGTTGAGCACTTTTTCATGTGTCTGTTGGCCATTTGGATGTCTTCTTTGCAGAAATATCTGTTCATGTCTCCTGCCCATTTCTTGATTGGATTCTTTGTTCTTTGGGTGTTGAGTTTGATGAGTTCTTTATAGATTTTGGATACTAGCCCTTTATCTGATATGTCATTTGCAAATATCTTCTCCCACTCTGTCAGTTGTCTTTTGGTTTTGTTGACTGTTTCCTTTGCTATGCAAAAGCTTTTTATCTTGATTAAGTCCCAGTAGTTCATTTTTGCCCTTGCTTCCCTTGTCTTTGGCGATGTTTCTAGGAAGAAGTTGTTGCAGCTGAGGTCGAAGAGGTTGCTGCCTGTGTTCCCCTCAAGGATTTTGATGGATTCCTGTCTCACATTTAGGTCTTTCATCTACTTTGAGTCTATTTTTGTGTGTGGTGTAAGGAAATGGTTCAGTTTCATTCCTCTGCATGTGGCTGTCCAATTTTCCCAACACCATTTGATGAAGAGACTATATTTTTTCCACTGGACATTCTTTCCTGCTTTGTCGAAGATTAGTTGATCATAGAGTTGAGGGTCCATTTCTGGGCTCTCTATTCTGTTCCCTCGATCTATGTATCTGTTTTTGTGCCAGTACCATACTGTCTGGATGATTACAGCTTTGTAATAGAGCTTGAAGTCCGGAAATGTGATGCCAGCAGCGTTGGTTTTCTTTTTCAACATTCTTCTGGCTATTCGGGGTCTTTTCTGGTTCCATACAAATTTTAGGATTATTTGTTCCATTTCTTTGAAAAAAGTGGATGGTATTTTGATAGGGATTGCATTAAATGTGTAGATTGCTCTAGGTAGCACAGACATTTTCACAATATTTGTTCTTCCAATCTGTGAGCATGGAACATTTTTCCATTTCTTTGTGTCTTCCTCAATTTCTTTCATGAGTATTCTCTAGTTTTCTGAGTACAGATTCTTTGCCTCTTTGGTTAGATTTATTCCTAGGTATCTTATGATTTTGGGTGTAATTGTAAATGGGATTGACTCCTTAATTTCTCTTTTTTTTCTGTCTTGTTGGTGTATAGAAATGCCACTGATTTCTGTGCATTGATTTTATATCCTGCCACTTTACTGAATTCCTGTATGAGTTCTAGCAGTTTTGGGGTAGAGTCTTTTGGGTTTTCCACATAAAGTATCATATCATCCACAAAGAGTGAGAGTTTGACTTCTTCTTTGTTGATTTGGATGCCTTTTATTTCTTTTTGTTGTCTGATTGCTGAGGCCAGGACATCCAGTACTATGTTGAATAGTAGTGGTGATAGTGGACATCCCTGCCATGTTCCTGACCTTAGGGGAAAAGCTCTCAGTTTTTCCCCATTGAGAATGATATTTGCTGTGGGTTTTTCATAGAAGGCTTTTGTGATATTGAGGTATATACCCTCTATCCCTGCATTGTGAAGAGTTTTAACCAAGAAAGCATGCTGTACTTTGTCAAATGCTTTTTCTCCATCTATTGAGAGGACCTCATGGTTCTTTTCCTTTCTTTTATTAATGCAGTGTATCACACTGATTGATTTGCAGATGTTGAACCAAACTTGCAGCCCAGGAATAAATCCCACTTGGTCGTGGTGAATAATCCTTTTAATGTACTGTTGGATCCTATTGGCTAGTATTTGGTGAGAATTTTTGGATCCATGTTCATCAGGGATATTGGTCTGAAGTTCTCCTTTTTGAAGGGGTCTTTGGTTTTGGGATCAAGGTAATGCCTGTCTCATTAAATGAGTTTGGAAGTTTTCCTTCCATTTCTATTTTTTGTTGTTGTTGTTGTTGTTGGAACAGTTTCATAAGAATAGGTATTAATTCTTCTTTAAATTGAATGTTTGGTAGAATTCCCTTGGGAAGCCATCTGGCCCTGGGGTCTTGTTTGTTGGGAGATTGTTGATTACTGCTTCAATTTCCTTACTGTTTATGGGTCTGTTCAGGTTTTCTATTTCTTCCTGGTTCAGTTTTGGTAGTTTATACATCTCTAGGAATGCATCCATTTCTTCCAGATTGTCTAATTTGCTGGCATATAGTTGCTCATAATATGTTCTTATAATTGTTTGTATTTCTTTGATGTTGGTTGTGATCTCTCTTCTTTCATTCATGATTTTATTTATTTGGGTCCTTTCTCTTTTCTTTCATAAGTCTTCCCAGGGGTTTATCAGTCTTATTCTCTCAAAGAACCAGCTCCTAATTTTGTTGATCTATTCTACTGTTCTTTTGGTTTCTATTTCATTGATTTGTGCTCTGATCTTTTTTATTTCTCTTCTCCTG
>NW_022589711.1:23346848-23464497 GCF_004348235.1 Phoca vitulina | reverse complement strand
AATTCTTCTTTAATTTCCTGGTTGACCCATTCATTCTTCAGTAGGATGCTCTTTAGCCTCCATGTATTTGAGTTCTTTCCGACTTTCCTCTTGTGATTGAGTTCTAGTTTCAAAGCATTGTGGTCTGAAAATATGCAGGGAATGATCCCAATCTTTTGGTACCGGTTGAGACCTGATTTATGACCTAGGATGTGATCTATTCTGGAGAATGTTCCATGGGCACTAGAGAAGAATGTGTATTCCGTTGCTTTGGGATGGAATGTTCTGAATATGTCTGTGAAGTCCATTTGGTCCAGTGTGTCATTTAAAGTCTTTATTTCCTTGTTGATCTTTTGCTTAGACGATCTGTCCATTTCAGTAAGGGGGGTGTTTAAGTCCCCCACTATTATTGTATTGTTGTCGATGTGTTTCTTTGCTTTTGTTATTAATTGCCTTATATAATTGGCTGCTCCCATGTTAGGGGCATAGATATTTACAATTGTTAGATCTTCTTGTTGGATAGACCCTTTAAGTAGGATATAGTGTCCTTCCTCATCTCTTATTACAGTCTTTGGTTTAAAATCTAATTTGTCTGATATAAGGATTGCCACCCCAGCTTTCTTTTGATGTCCATTAGCATGGTAAATGGTTTTCCACCCCCTCACTTTCAATCTGGAGGTGTCTTTGGTTCTAAAATGAGTCTCTTGCAGACAGCATATCGATGGGTCTTGTTTTTTAATCCAATCTGATAGCCTGTGTCTTTTGATTGGGGCATTTAGCCCATTTACATTCAGGGTAACTATTGAAAGATAGGAATTTAGTGCCATTGTATTGCCTGTAAAGTGACTGTTACTGTATATTGTTTGTGTTCCTTTCTGGTCTATGTTGCTTTTAGGCTCTCTCTTTGCTTAGAGGACCCCTTTCAATATTTCCTGTAGGGCTGGTTTCGTGTTTGCAAATTCCTTTAGTTTTTGTTTGTCCTGGAAGCTTTTTATCTCTCCTTCAATTTTCAATGACAGCCTAGCTGGATATAGTATTCTTGGCTGCATATTTTTCTCATTTAGAGCTCTGAATATGTCCTGCCAGTCCTTTCTGGCCTGCCAGGTCTCTGTGGATAAGTCTGTTGCCAATCTAATGTTTCTACCATTGTAGGTTACATATCTCTTCTCCCGAGCTGCTTTCAGGATTTTCTCTTTGTCTCTGAGACTCGTAAGTTTTACTATTAGATGTCGGGGTGTTGACCTATTTTTATTGATTTTGAGAGGGGTTCTCTGTGCTTCCTGGATTTTGATGCCTGTTTCCTTCCCCAAATTAGGGAAGTTCTCTGCTATAATTTGCTCCATTATACCTTCTGCCCCTCTCTCTCTTTCTTCTTCTTCTGGGATCCCAATTATTCGAATGTTGTTTCGTCTTATGGTATCGTTTATCTCTCAAATTCTGCCCTCGTGATCCAGTAGTTGTTTATCTCTCTTTTTCTCAGCTTCTTTATTTTCCATCATTTGGTCTTCTATCTCACTGATTCTTTCTTCTGCCTCATTTATCCTAGTAGTTAGCGCCCCCATATTTGATTGCACCTCATTAATAGCCTTTTTGATTTCTACTTGGTTAGATTTTAGTTCTTTTACTTCTCCAGAAAGGGTTTCTCTAATAACTTCCATGCTTTTTTCAAGCCCAGCTAGTATCTTTAAAGTGATGATTCTGAACTCTAGATCTGACATCGTACTAATGTCTGTATTGAGTAGGTCCCTGGCAGTCGGTACTACCTCTTGTTCTTTTTGTTGAGGTGATTTTTTCCGTCTTGTCATTTTGTGCAGAGGAGAATAGATTAATGAGAGAACAAAATGCTAGCAGGGTAACAATGTCCCCAGAAAATATACTGTAAACAAATCAGAAAAGACCTGAAGCAGTGGGAAAAGAAAGGGAAAGAGAGAAAAAAGAAAAAGAAAGAAAAAAAGAAAAAAGATAAAGATAAAGATAAAGATAAAAACAAACAAAAACAGAACAAAACAAAACAAAACAAAAACAGAATGTGATCAAATATGATCAGGCTGGTTTATAGATCAGTGCCACACACTAGATTTTGGGTGTATTTTGGTCTGTTAAAAGAAAGTGCCTCCCAAAATTTTAAAGAAAGAAAAACTTATATATGTACAAAAATAAGGGTTGATATGATGAAGGGATGGAATATGACTGTAAAGATGGAAATTATAAAAAATTTTATAAAAGGAATTGATAAGTTGTTTGAAAAAAGAAAGAAGAGGATTTAAAAAAAAAAAAAGAAAAAAGGGAGAGAATGTGATCAGGCAGGGGAGTAGAAAAAAACCGTACACTACAGATTTAGAGTATATTTTGATCTGTTAGAAGAAACTATCTCAAAATTTTAAAGAGAGAACAACTTATATATATATGTCAAAAATACGGGTAACTACTATGAAGGGATAGAATATGACTCTAAAAATGAAAAATAAAAATGTTTTTTTAAAAAAGGGATTGATAAGATGTTGGTTGAAAAAGGGAAAAAGAAAAATTCAAAAAAAAAAAAAAGACAGTTAAAAAAATAATTTACTTTGAAAGACTAAAGAATCATGGTAAAAAAGCCATGAATTCTATGTGCAGTATTCCCCTAGCGCTGGAGTTCTGCCGTTCTCACTGATCGGTAAACTTGGTCTTGGCTGGCTGTTCTCGCTGATCTTCTGCGGGAGGGGCCTGTTGCCGTGGTTCCCAAATGTCTTTGCCGGAGGCAGAATTGCCCCGTCCTTGCCGGTCCGGGCTAAGTAATCTGCTCGGGTTTGCTCTCGGGAGCTTTTGTTCCCTGCAAGCTTTCCGTACAGCTTTGGAGGCGGAGAGTGAAAATGGCGGCCTCCCAATCTCCGCCCCGTAGGAGCCGAGAACTCGGGGCCCCGCTCCTCAGTGCGCCCCCAGAGGAAAGCAGTCAGTCACTCCCGTCTCCCTGGTCTCCGGCCGCACTCCGTGCTCACCCGGTCTGTGACCACGCGTTTCTATCTCTGGCCCCCGACCCCGGGTGGAGTCTCCAAATCCAGCAGATCCCTTCAGTGCGCTCCTGCACCGCTTCTCCCGGGGGAAGGTGAGTCTCCCCGGATCTGCCGCTTGTTGGGTCCCTGCTGGAGGAGCAGTGGGCCGACTGTGCCGCGGATCACGGTTTATGGCAACCCCGAGCTGAGAGCCCACGCCTGGGCTCCGTCTCTGCAGCCGGCTTCCCCGCTCCGATACCTGGGAGCTCTGCCGCACTCAGGCACCCCCGGTCTTTCTGTGACCCCGAGGGTCCTGAGACCACACTGTCCCGCGAGGGTTCCACCCCCCGCTTAGCCACCAGAGTGACGTCCCTCAGCAGAGCCGACTTCTAAAAGTTCGATTTTGTGCTCCACGGCTCTATCACTTGCCGGCGGTGCGGCCGATGGAGGCCCCTCCCCCGCCGTCTATCCTCCCGAATATCGCCTCGGATTCACTTCTCCGCACGTCCTACCTTCCAGAAAGTGGTCAGAGAGTTGTTGCTATTCTTTTCTTTGATCTCCTGTTGAGTTTGTAGGTGTTCAGAATGGTTTGATCCCTATCCAGCTGAATTCCTGAGAGGAGACGAAATCCAGGTCTCCTACTCCTCCTCCATCTTGCTCCCTTGGTCAAGATTTTAAAAGGATTAATTTTATGAGACTTTTCCTCCTATATCCAGCAGTACTTAGGTGAAAACAGTCTGTGATTCTATTCTGCCCAGTGATCATTTCTGACATTTCAGACAATAGCTTGTACAGCCCAGATTTATTACTTTGAGAAAGATTAGACCACAGCAATGTCAATCTCACTTGCTTTTTTCCATAAGCATAACCTTGAAAATCCAGACAGGAAGAATAGATTGAGAAAGCCTCGCTTTTAAGGATTGTTCCAAAGTCTGAATATACTTCATAAAATTAGATTTGGGCAGCATGTATGATAAGGTAAGAGCTAGGTATCACCTAGCTGGGGGATAAAAGGAAAGTCAGAGGGAAATAATTGGTATTTGCTGAGATGGTGTTCTGTGACTTACATTTCCAGGGGGGTGTTCTGGGAATGAGATGAGGAGACAATCGAACGGCCATTGAAGTTTGGAGAAATATGGCAAGAGGAACCTTCCAGAGGGACCCATGATAACTTTCACGCATTGAACCCATACTGCATGTCATCAGAAGTGTAAAAATGATGCCCTTCAGCCTTTTTGTAGACCTTTCCTTCAGCTAGGTGCTGGGGTATATCAATTACCCAAATACCAGTTTTTCCATCCTCTTAAATATCCTAGACGGAGAGGTCAAGAGAATTTACTCAGAAATTAGCAGAGGGAGAGAGCAAGAGAGACCAAGATAGCAGACTTGACAGAAGCCTTGTGAAATTAAAAAGTAAATGTTTTAGGTGAAATCATGCTTCCATGTCTAGCCTGGGGACTGGATATAAACATAGAAATCAAAACTGATAGTGGCACCAAGAGATAACCAGAAAGTCAAAGAGGATCAAACATCTCAAAGGGATATAACAGGGACAGAGCTCAATCTGTAACATGACACCATTTTGGGTTTTTTTTTTAAGATTTTATTTATTTATTTGACAGAGAGTGAGAGTGAGCATGAGCTGCGGGGAGGGAGAGGGAGAGGGGGAAGCAGGCTCCCCGCTGAGCAGGGAGCCCAACACCTTACTCCATCCTAGGACCCTGAGATCATGACCTGATCTGAAGGCAAATGCTTAACTGACTGAGCCACCCAGGCACCCCAACATGACACCATTTTAATGCCATATCAGACAAGTACCTATACATTTAGATGCATTCAAGGAAGAATGGTGGTAGGGTTGGGCAAATACTAAATTGATGAGGTTTAAATTAGAAACAACAAGGGGCACCTGGGTGGCTCAGTCGGTTTAGCCTCTGACTCTTGGTTTGGGCTCAGGTTGTGATCTCAGGCTCCTGAGATGGAGCCCTGAATTGGGCTCCAAACTCAGTGTGGAGTCTGCTTGAGATTCTTTTCCCCTCCCCCTCTGCTCCTCCCCCGACTTGTGTGTTCCGTCTCTAAAATAAATAAATAAATAAAATCTTAAAAAAATAAAATAAATTAGAAACAACCAAGAAAATCTTGAAATGTATCAATTTCAAATCTTGAAATGTCTAATTATATGGAATTAGCTAGATTAGATTTTTTGGAGGTTACAAATGGAAACAAAGTGATTATAAGTTTGTATTCATGACTTAGGGGATTGGAAATACTGCATCTATGTTCCCACAACTTTTTCTAAATAGACTCAACCTGTTGATTTTCCATGTGAAGTCCGCTTCTGTGGCTGGCTAGCCTGGACCAGAGCTGTAACCCGACAATTGCCTTTTGGGAATTTAGATGTGACCTCAGAGCATTAAGAGAAGAGGTAGAAGGGGGAATTTTTCTTTTTCATATGGGTTCTCCTTGATCCAGAAGTTAGTCATTAAAATCATGACAATGTTCTATTAATTAAGAAGATGGAAAAGCTGGTATTGTGGTAACTGATATATCCCAGAACCTAGAGTAGTGCTTCCACATAGCAAGGTCTCAATAAATCTATGTTGAATAAATAAATGAAAAGTAATTCTTTCATTTTGTTGCATTAAAATCATTTAATTCTAAAAAATAAATAAAATCATTTAATTCTACTTACATTCCACAACTTCAGGTTTTGCAATGGTGAAAAGAAAAAAAAAATAAGGAATTATTGTAGATAAGCCCTACCCACAATTCTACAATCATACCTTCATGTCTATATATAATATAGTATTGTCCTCATTGTTGAATCCTTTCCTCACTTCTCAAGAAGGAGAATAGAGAAGTTGAATGTAACTCACTGACAATGGAGGCTCTTCAAATCTTACATGAAGTTTGACTACTTGCCTGGAACTTTGTGTTATGGCATCTTTATGAGTGTACATATGGGAGTAAATAACTCTTTCTGAAGATAACTACTCTTGAAGTTGACATTCTGTGCCTAATTATTCAACTCCATTGGAACTTTAACTTGGAAATATAATACTCACTTTTATTTGACACCTTCATTTTCTTACTACCTCTATCCTAACTATAGTGTCCCCCACAATGCTATTAAAACTGCTTCCTCAAAATTTACTTGCTTCAACTTTGTCTCTCATGGTTGTGAGTGATTTCATTGGTTGAAGGTTCACATGCCCTTAAAGTCTTTTAGCCTAACTGGAGTACTCATGCTCCAAGCTATTAACGTGGACTGGCTGTAAATGTTAAATCTAGAATTCTCCTTTATATGTGCAACTGATAGTTTTGCTGTTTTCCTTTTGGGGGCTGATAATCCCAGTCCCGATGCAGACATAGTCCATGAGCGTGACAACACACTAAGCTGTTTCTTGAATGAATTACAAGTTTGGTTTTGATTTTTGTTATTTTGAATTAAGATTTATCACAGTTTTCTCTTTCCTATATATTTTCTCCCATATATATTTCTTCCTCAATTGATTTCATTATGATATATTTCAATATTTTACATGTAATTTGTGTATTTTCTCCGTGTAATTTCACTTGGAAGTATTTTCCACTTTTAAATCACTATGTCACAGGAGATGTCATTTGTCTCCAAATTTCATGAAATCTTTTTTTCTTCAGAATTTTTCTTAAGACAGTTATTACTTCCTTATTTCTCAAGCTATAAATAAAAGGATTTAGTAAGGGAACTACTATTGTAAACAAAACAGCAGCTGGTATATCTCTATCGCCTTCTTCAAGCAAATTTGGTCGAATGTACGTGAAAAAAAGAGATCCATAGAATAATGAAACAGATAAAAAGTGGGATGCACAGGTAGAAAAGGCTTTGACCCTTCCTTCTTTAGATTTCATTTTGAAAATAGTAAAGAGAATGTGGAAGTAAGATATTAAGACACCGCCTATGGTGAAGACTTGAATTGAACCTGAAAAGATAAATAGTACCAGTTCATTGACATAAGGGTCAACACAGGAGAGTCTGTATAAAGGAAGAATATCACAATAAAAGTGGTTAATGTGATTAGATCCACAGAAAGCTAACCTAAAGAGAAGCCCTACGTGAATCATGGAATGCAGGTTTCCAGCTAGGTAGGCCCCTGCAGTCATCTGAATGCAGAGTTTCTTTGACAGCATGGTGTGGTACCGCAGGGCTGCATATGGCCACATAGCGATCATGGGCCATTGCCGCCCGGAGAAAGCAGTCTGCAGTTTCAACAGTGCAAAGGACATAGAACTGTGCCATACATTCATAGAGGGAAACCATTCTGTTCTCAGGAAAGAAGTTCCCTAACATCTTAGGAGTGATGGCACAGGCACAGCAAGAATCCACAATAGCCAAGTTGCCCAGAAAGATGTACACTGGTGTGTGAAGATGATGCTCTTTTGAAATCAGTATCACCAGGCCAAGATTCCCCACCATGGTAATCAGATACATGGTGAAGAACACCACAAACAGAAGGCTCTTCAACTCTGGGTGATCTGTAAATCCTGTGAGGAAAAACTCACTTTTCATGGTATGATTTTCTTCAGCCATTCCTGACTTCTCTGTTGAGAAAAAAATTATGGAGAAATGAGGTACTAATTTATAATATGCCCAATTTGACTGCTAAGCTAACTGGTTCAGAAGGACGAGGAGCATATTGTATAAGGCTTTTCCTAGGTTGTGTGGGACATGGCCCATGCCCAGTTCTGTGGTAGTATCAATCTCCTGAAGCTAGTACATGTGCAGCTACTCTTTTAACATTCTTCCAGTATATTTTCAAGAAAAATATCAGATTATATGCACAGGGATGGCTTTTGAGGTCTTAAGAGGAATATTCAGTGCAAAAAAACTTCTCTATATGGTTAGGTAAAGCTGATTCATAATTCAAGTGTCAGCAATTAGCATCAGTGTTCCCAAACAATTTCAGTTATTGTATATGTACTGATTAACAATGATGTTGAGAAAACTATTTCATACACTAATGTTCAAAGCAGCATTATTCGCAATAGCAAAAGCTGGAAACAACCCAAATGTCCATTGATGAATGAATGGATGAACAAAATGTGGTATATATGTACAATGAAATATTATTCAACCTTAAAAAGGAATGAAATTCTGACACATGTTAAAACATGGATGAACCTTGAAGATGTCATGTTAAGTGAAATAAACTAGACACAAAAGGACAAATATTGTATGATTCCACTTACATGAATTAAAGTCGTCAAATTCATAGAGAAAAAAAGTAGAATGATAGCTGTCAGCAAGAGGGAGGAAATGGGAGGTTATTGTTTAATATGTATGGAGTTTCATTTTGGCATGGTAAAAAAATTCTGGAAATAGTGATGATGGTTACAAAACAATATAAATATACTTAATGTCACTAAACTATATACTAAAATATGGTTAAAATTTTGTGTATTTTATCACCATAAAAATTTTTTTAAAAGATTATATGCATTTGCAAATTCTTTTTTTTTTTTTTTTTAAGATTTTATTTATTTATTTGACACAGAAAGAGAGAGGGAGAGAGTAATCACAAGCAGGGGGAGCGGTGGACAGGGGAGAAGCAGGCTCCGCAGGGAGCCCGATGTGGGGCTCTATCCCAGCACCTTGGGATCATCACCTGAGCCAAAGGCAGCTGCTTAACCCACTGAGCCACCCAGGTGCCCCTTCATTTGCAAATTCTTAGCAATTTACTATCAATGATAATAGAATATATATTTAAAAATAAAATGCTTTTTGGGAAAAAAGTAGTGCTATTTATGAGGTTTTTAAAACCCTGGAGGTTGGGAAGAGAAAGTGATGTGGTTGGAAGCAGGCAGGAGAGAGAGGAAGAGGGAAAAGGAAAAATGAGGCTGTATGTAAAATCTTCCAGGTTATTTATAATACTATTTATGCATTCAATGTAAAGTTATTCATATATGCATAAGAAATTTAAATGCTATCAGAAGAAATTGGAGAAATATTAAGGGTTAAAAATTGATAAATTTAATTATATAACTATATGTCAAAAACATCATGAGTAAAATCAAATGTCAAATGCAAACTGGCAAATTATTGCAATAAATATGATAATGTTTCTATAGTTTTATTCTAGAAATAGCTTATAGAAATCAGCAGGAATAATCACTAAAAAAAAGAAAAAGGGGGGCGGCTGGGTGGCTCAGTCGGTTAAGCGGCTGCCTTCGGTTCAGGTCATGATCCCAGGGTCCTGGGATCGAGCCCCGCATCAGGCTCCCTGCTCCGCGGGAAGCCTGCTTCTCCCTCTCCCACTCCCCCTGCTTGTGTTCCTTCTCTCGCTGTGTCTCTCTCTGTCAAAATAAATAAAATCTTTAAAAAAAAAAAAAGAAAAAGGAAAGGAACAGAAAAATCTGAAAGGAAATACAATTTTAACAAAATAAAAATGTTTTATTTCATTACTAATCAAAACAACATCATTTTAAGTTATGAAGGCAAATTAATTTTGGTTATCAAAATAGAATCTTTTAAAAAAGAAATGACAATTTATCGTTGTCTAAAATACAGTGAGATGGGAACCCAAATGCATGCTTAGTAGAAGTTTAAATTGGTTCAATCATTGGAAAATAATTAGGTAATAAGTTAACGAAACTCTTAACTGTTCATGCCCTGTGACCAGTAACTACGAGTCTCGCAGGAAGAAATAGTTATCGTGGATCACTACATCAAAAACTAATGTTGTATTGTATGGTGACTAACATAACATAATAAAATTAAATTAAATTAAAAAAAAGAAATAATTAGAACCTCAGATAAAGACTTCCATATAATGATGTCCATTGTAAAGTTACTTATAATAGTGAAAAATTCAAAACACCTAAATGGTAAACATTTGCTCAGTATGATTAAGTAAGTGTGAATATCCATATGATGGTATATTGTGCAATCATTATTTAATATTTAATATAATGATAAAATAGACATGATAAAACATGTGAAAAATAAAATATAATGTTCATATCCGTAAAATCCTACTTTAGAAATAAATACTTACTATGAATATAAAGGAAAGGCAACACAGAAACACATCAAAATGTTAATACTGGTTTTCTCTGTGCAATGGGAATTATAGGTCACTTTTTTCTTTATATTTTCCTCTATTTCAAATTTTCTACAATGAATATTGCTTTTATAATCAGAATACAAAAAAAATTTTTTTAAGATTTTATTTATTTATTTGACAGAGAGAGAGAGCAGAAGCAGGGGAAGGGGCAGGCAGTGGGACAGGGAGAAGCAGGCTCCCTGCTCTGCGGGGCTCAATCCCAGGACGCTGGGATCCTGACCTGAGCTGAAGGCAGTTGCTTAACCAACTGAATCACGCAGGCGCTCCAGAATACAAAATTTTTATTAAATAAATTCAATGATATGCTCTAGGTCTGCTGTTTTATAACTTATTACCCCACAATAATCATTAAGGATCTAATTAATGTTTTCTGCACTTTACAGTTCTATTGTGGATAGCATCACGATGGATGTATTGAGGAAGTATCTGCTCCACCTCTGTGATCATGACATTCACGGTTACAAATAATAATAATTTGCTGACAATCTTGCATGTATCTAGAGTCATTCAGGAATATATTCACATCTTGTGGTAATGTATTCTTAAGGAAACTTGTCTCTATGGAAAGCAATGACTCTTTGGTGTAAAGTTTTACTCTTTTCAGTGTCAAGTATTTCCATGATATTTTAAGCTTTTATAATTTGTTAAACTTTGAGTATATTTTAGAAATATCAATGATTTATCCCTTACATTTTTCCTTATTAACAGAGTTCTAATTTATTGAAGAATACTTTATTTCAATCTACCTTTGCTTATTTTAGTTAATTCAAGAATCATTTGTTCATTGACCTTGTATTCTTTTTTTTTTAATTTTTTTTTTTTTAAGATTTTATTCATTTATTTGACAGAGAGAGACACAGCGAGAGAGGGAACACAAGCAGGGAGAGTGGGAGAGGGAGAAGCAGGCTTCCCGCGGAGCAGGGAGCCCGATGCGGGGCTCGATTCCAGGACCCTGGGATCATGACCTGAGCCGAAGGCAGACGCCTAACGACTGAGCCACCCAGGCGCCCCTGACCTGGTATTCTTAATGCCTGTTCTGTGCTACATACTTTCTTAGATCAATTGATTCTCTGGACATTTCCACATTGATAGTTTTCTGGATATTCATTGACCATAACCACACTTTCTATTCCAGGAACAGAGGAAAGGCATTTTGGAGAGATGTAAGAAGATCTCTTCCCTTTTGCCTTCCTGAAAATATTATTAACTTTTAAATCTCAGACTAATTTGGACTGATTCCTTTAGGAACAGTATTTAAAAAAAAGAACATTTGAAGTCTCTATATTTTGAATTCGTTTTTCATTAAATGACTTACTTTTGGAAACCTGATGTCTAAAAATGAGTATTTTAAACCTATATAATTTGAATAATTTTTTCAATAAACGCCTTACACTTACCAGCTTGAAGTTACATAAAATAGTAAGATTTCCTTTAGTTTTCCTAGTTGATTATAATTAGTCAGAGAGAAGTAAGTCTTACACTGATATTTTATTTCTCTAAGAATCAAAAGAGAAACTAGAAAGTTCCCTCAAATTACATCAAGGTTTTAAAAGAATGGCTTAAAATTACAGCTGACCCTTGAACAACACAGACTTGAGCTGTGCAAGCCCACTTAAACATGGATTTTTTTTCCATACAGTATAGTAATGTAAGTGTGTTTTCTCTTTCTTATGATTTTCCTAGTATATTTTCTTTCCTCTAGCTGACTTTATTGTAAGAATACAGTATAACATAAAAAATATGTGCTAATCGACTGTTTATGTTGTCAGAAAAGCTTCTAGTGAGTAGTTCTGGTTAACTACTACTATTAGTAGTTAAGATTTGGGAGTCAAAAGTTGTAAGTGGATTTTCAATTATACATGGGGTCAGCATCCTTAGCATCCACATTGTTCAAGGGTTAACTGTATATTCTTTTCTCATATGATTTGTTTAATATATAGGGAATGTCCAACACAGTTTAAACATCATTTCATTATAGAGACTAATAATCTATTTCACCTGTTAAGTTATAAGTTATATTGCAAACCATATTACTTAAAGAAGTTTCAAAAATACTGTTAATGTTTTCTGTTGTAACTATAAAAGTACACCTTTACTTATTTATTTTTGGTAAATTTAGGCTTCTCTTAAATTCAGAAGTGATACAAATGAATTATAGTCATTTGTCTAATTCTTACACAATAGACTTTACATTAAAGACTTAAAAGAACTTAAAAGATTGAAAGATAAGAATTGCAACCAAAAAACCTTAAAGAATTTAAAGAAATGTTTCTGGGGGTTAATTTTCCATCAAAAAAAAATTTAAATACTCGCTCACCTGGATTTCCCTGTTAAGAGTTTTATAAAAGCTAGTTGGTTGTCTGGTGCTGATTTTTAAAGTAGATCCAGAAATAAAACTCTATCCTTTTGAATGGTTAGGGAAATATTTCTACCAACAGGTCAGTGATAATATTTATGTCATTAACAGAGAATGGTTTAAATATTTAAATAATTCTGAGGGGATTTACTTGGCATTGAGTACAGCCTGAGAGACCTAATTTTTTAAACATTACAGACATACTGAATGGGAATAATTAAATGTATCCTTTGAGATCTGGAGAGTAAAGCAAGTGCCCATTTCCCAAACAAATTTTAAGGGCTATATTTTGATTTTAATTTATTTGCATTTATACCATCTATCCTTATCATCAATCTGAATATAGAATCCTAAGTGGAAAGAAAAAATTCCCACTGGATTGGTCAGTAAAGGCTTATAGAAGAAGTGGAAGCTAAGCTAAGATTTGTTGCCACAGAGAGAAGAAGGTGTGGAGTGAGTAGGGGTTGTAAAGTGATGCCTTTTCCACCTTTTTAAAAAATCAATATACAACTTCTAAAATCTTCTTTTGAAAATATATTCATAATGTGTTTAATCTTACATCTTAGTTACTAGAATAAACTTTAATTTTTTTTTGCAAATCCAGAAGCAGCTTCTTAAAAAGCTCCTTTCCTCAAACTACTCCCTTATTTAGGACTCTCCCATCATTTACAGTGTAATGAATCTCCATTGCCCATCAACCTCAATTTCAATTTGTTTGGTTAATTACTTATCTTGATTGTCCTAATTCTTTATCATTTAAGCTTGTTTTCTCTCTATATATTCTGTGCTCCCCATGTACCATTCTTATGCCAAGCACTTCTCTTCATGGTTCTCTGAATAAGTCACTTTCATTCTTCATTTTGTGCCTTTTGCCTCATCTGTATTACATCCCCCATTTTCTTTCATCTGTGAAAATCCTATCCCCTTTTAATCTTCAGACCAAACGTCCATATAGCTTTCTTAGGATAAACTCATCTGTTTTCTTCCCAACCTCCTAAGTTCTTATTACGCATGTAATACCTCCCAGGTCTCAATATTTGCCTTGTACTCTCCCCTGGCATTTCATAGGTTAACTCTGGCTTCTCTCCACTTGATTACAACCTCACTAACATCAGGGTCATGAATATTTCCCGAGATATACCCTAAGAACACAACAAAGAACAAAGCAGAAAAAAAATCCCTGCCCTCATAATTTACATTCCAGAGCAGTGTGATTGCTTCAGGCGAGGACCACATTTCTCTGACAATGTAGAACTAGGCGTGTGCCAGTGTGTGGCAGCATGAGGAAGCTTCCTCCTACAATGAGAGCTTGGTAAGAAATGACGGGGGAAGAGACTCCACCAAGGGAACTGTGGAAGAATGGCAAATGTTGCTTGTAGCTTACTACCTTTTTTTTTTTTTAAGATTTTATTTATTTATTTATTTGAGAGAGAGAACACAGGAGTGGGGGGAGGGACAGAGAGACAAGCAGACTCCCTGCTGAGCAGGAAGCCCAACGTGGGGCTCCATCCCAGGACCCTGGGATCATGACCTGAGCCAAAGGCAGATGCTTACCCGACTGAACCAACCAGGCTCCACTCCCCATTACTCCACTCTTAACCCATAAAACAATGGGGTCAGTGAAAGATTCATGGAGTCAGTGAAAAGAATCGTGCAGCTCATTAATTATTAATGCACTTTTTTCTTACAAGTTTATGAAAAATTATATCCTTACTTAAAACTTTTGGAACATCTTCATGTTCAGTACCACAAATGTTAGGGGCCATTTATTGCTCCATTTATTCATACATTCATGAGATAAATACTTTATAGTGCCTATTATGAGCCATCATAATTATAGATTCTCTTCTCATGGAGCTTACGTTCTAAAAGGAGAGTGGGGAAGCAGATACATACATAAATAAGAAAAATAGCAAAAATTAGTCAGTGCTATGCTGAGGGTAAAACTGTATAATGTGAAAAAGACTGGATGGGAGTTACTTTAGATCAGATGGTTTGAAAAGCTCTGTTGGAAAAAGTTAGCTGTCAATCTGAGCCAGGAGTCGTGAGAAGCCAGCCATAGCAGTCTGGGAAAGAGCATGATAGGTACAGAGAAGGTAGTGAAAATTCCTTAAGGCAGAAATAAGATTTGCCTGTTTGAAGAACCCATAAAAGCCAGATTAAAGTAGTTGGTGATGGGATTGAAAAGTTGATCTTGTAGGGTTTGTAACACAGAGTATAGAGTTTGCATTTCATTTTCAGTGCAATGAGAAGTCTTGGGAGGGTGTATTAGCTTTCAATTGCTGCTGTAACAAGTTGCCACAAACAGTAATTTAAAATAAAACAAATTTATTCTTTTACAGTTCTGGAGGTTAGAAGTCCTAAATGAGTCCCAGTGGTCTAAAATTAGAGTGTCAATATCCCTTATGGAGGCTATAGGGGAGAATCTGTTTCTTTGCCTTTCTAGCTTCTGGAGTCTGCATGCATTTCTTGCCTCATGGCCCCCTTCCACTTCAAAGCCTGAAATGGCCAGTCAAATCTTTTTTACATTGCATCACTCTGACTCTGACTCTTCTGATTTGTTTCAACATTTAAAAAATTACATTGGGCTCACCTGGATAATCCAGGGTTATTTAAATCCCCTTTGTATGTAGTGTAACATATTCACAATTTCCAAAGATCAAGATAGAAGACATCTTTGGTGAGTCATTATTCTGCCTACCAAACCAGAGTTTTTCAAGCAGGGAAATGGCATTACCTTATTTACATTTTATTGACAAAGACTCTATCAGTCTTTCAGAAAATGGATCATAAAGGATGAGAGTGGATGTGGGGAGACCAGCTAGGAGGATATGGCAATAGTTCAGAATTAGGATGGTAGTCATGGACATGGAGGAATGTAGATGGATTTGGATTGTGTTTTGGTGATGAGTCAATAGGATTTGCTGATGATTTGGATATGAGAGGGAGATGTGAGGGGGTTAAAGGGCTAACAAGGAAAATGCCTAGATTTTTTTTGCCTTGAGCATCTAAGGGGAAGATGGTAGCATTTATTGAATTGAAGGACATGAGTAGAAATACTTTCTTGGTGGGGGTGTGAAGGTAAAAATATGAGTTTTGTTTTCTCAATGTTATGTTTGAGATGCATGTCAATTATCCAAGCAGAGACGTCAAACAGGCAATTGAGTACGAAAGATAAGGATGAAGATTAGGAGTCATTGGCATATGGATATTTAAAGCCTTGGAACTGAGTGAGATCATCTAGGAAGGGTGGGAAGGCAGAAGAGAGAAGGGTGATCAAGAGAGAGCTCTTTGGGACTTTCTGCTTTGGATTAAACCAGATTATCTAGCATACAAAATGCCTGGTGGGTGTAAAATGCAGTAATGTTGAAATTACAGGAAGTATCCTAAAAATGATGGGGTCAGAATGCCAAATCAAGGAGCTTGAATTTCATTTAGTAGGCCTTGACTAAATTTGTCAAGGGGCTGACTATCAAATCTGAGTTTTAGAAAAACAATTCTGTGTGTGACTCATTGCTTTATTCTGTATGCTACATTTTGAATATTGATATGGCAAGGATGATAAATTAATCAACAAATGTTTGGGTGCCCCTTATATACCATGTAAGATTACAGCTGTGGAATAAAGATGAGTTTAAATTAAGATTTTTGTATGTAAAAAAGTGAATACAACAAAAAGACCCTAATTAATGTGATGAATGTTGTTTTGCTTTCTAGTCATGTTTTACTCATCATCAAAAGTTGGTAGTGCTTGTTATAATGCCAAGCATAGTGCTAATAAGCAATGGTAATTCATAGCAGGATAAGACCTAATTCCTCTCTGCTGTGACTTACCGTACTGGGGAGGCAGTCATGTAAACAATTAGAATGCAAAGTGATAGAATCTACAGTATAATCATACATTCAGAACAGATGGGAGTGACTTAATTTACCTGAGCATGTTAAAAAGGTTTTCTATAGGAAAACTGTCCTTTTCCAAATAAAATAATACTTTAGAGATCAACTGTCTATGTGGGAAGAGTAAATCTCCACAGCCTCCAAACCTTTCTCCAGATTCTCATTTTCTCCCTGGGGAAGTAGTCCCCACTGCTGCCAAAGCCTCGGTGGCCACAAGAAGACATTCTCCCATTCACTCTGGCCCAGATGATTCCCTGTAGCACAGAAATTATGGAGGATCATTTGTACCTGTCTTGACTAGACTTGGAGATAACCAATGGGAAACAAAACATATTAATATACAACTAGAAGAGCAGTTCTCAACCGTCTCTCCCCACTGAGAAAGCAAATTGGGAGATGATGTTGACACTCCTCTGGACTTCCTCCCGTAATGAGCAATTGCCAGATGGCTAGCTATGATTCCTCTTTGTTTTCTCACATTCAAGATGGTATATTGTAATGCAAAGGAGTGAGAATGGTATTACTGAGGTAATCTGGAATTTATTCTAATTATATTTTAAAAATATAAAAATATAAATCATATTAAACTATGGTACTTTATTATAAACTCTTGTGATACATCTCATAACTGATTGTGAGAGATCAGGGTGTTTTGATAGTCTGAAGCCTGCTGATCTTGATAATCTGGTTTATATGAGTGAGTTGCTCATCTTGTATTTGTGGTTTCCTATAGCAAGGCCTCCTTATTTATCTCCAGATTTAAAAGGCAGATGTTGTCTTTTCTTCATTACCTGGAAGTTCAGACATGGCTCATCCCCAAGAGATCTATTTCTAAAAATGTGAGAGACAAAAGAGCAAGCAGGAGTGCCACTCCTATTTTCTTAATCCAAGGGCTTAACTCTTCCCCCTGTGATCAACACTGCATGTCCAACCCTTCAGGGGGAGCTTCCAACCTTAACCACAAGAATATAGACATATCCTCAACTGAGCAATCATATTAAAATATCCTTCAGTTAGGCCCAGCATCTCTATAAGAAATACACATACACAACAAAAAATGCTAGGGGGTGTTTTATTATAGATTACCCAAGGAGAGGCCATTTGATCCTAGCCTTGAAAGATATGTAACATTTTCTTGGCAGGAAATGTTGGAAAGCAAAGTATCAGAGTCATGAAATCTCATGAAGTATTGGAAGAATAGAAAGTAGCTCCAAGTCTGGCTGCAGTATGGGTGTAATTAGAGAATTTGGTAGTCATAATTCTGTTATAGGAGATTACTTAATGGTTGATCCAGTTTTGACATCCTCTGTCTGAAATAAATATTGAATGAATCAGCTATTCATAATAAATTAACTGCTCAGAAGTTCTTAAGTCATTCAGTACATACCAGACAGGATCTCTGAATTTGTTGTTGTCAAAGTCAGACTTCCTTAGACAGACATAGGAATTGAAAGAAAGTAGTGGATTAAGCTGTACTCAGTAGAGAAATCCATAACTGGAGATACAGAAGAACTTGCCCTTTCTTCCTTCCTCCCTCCCTCCCTCCCTCCCTGCCTCCCTCCCTCCCTCCCTTCCGTCCTTCCTTCCTTCCTTCCTTCCTTCCTTCCTTCCTTCCTTTCTTCCTTCCTTCCTTCTTTCCTTCCTTCCTTTGTTCTTTCATATATTGACACATTTATTTTGTATAATTGTATTCTAATATATTGTATGCCTACTTTATGCCAGCCACATTGCTAGGCACTATGGTTAAGCAATAAACAAAAGCAGATATGGTATCTGCCTCCCCTCTCTGTACAGAATTGGGAAAAAGTTATGAGAGACAGACATTAACCAAATAATCATCTAAATTAATTCAAAATTACAACTTCACTATTGCAAAGGTCAGATTATTGGAGATATGAGACATAATAGAGAAGCTGAAAGGCAGTATAATATAGTAGTTAACCCCATGAGCTTTGGAACCAGAGTGCCTAATTATGAATCCTGGCTATGGCACTTTCTAACTGATCTTGGGAAAATTAGTTAACTTCTCTGTGGCTCAATTTCCACATCAGAAAAATGGATATTACAGTGGATTATAGTCTGAAAATGGGGACTAAAGAGGTAGTTTTGAAGATTTAATGAATTATGTTTAAAACAGTATAAGAGATCCCAGTATCTAGCAAGAGCTCACTAAATGCTGCATGTTGTCATCACTCATCACCAGTACCACCAGCACTGTCATTACCGGTAGTGGTTTGGGGAGTGGCGGGGGGAGTGATGGAAAGATTTCCTTGAAGAAGTGATGACTGAGCTGAATTCTGGAGGCTAAACAGAATTTTCCAGGAAAAGGTAGAGTGGGTGAGTTGTGAGGAAAACATACACAAAGCCCCTATTTCTGGAGGGAGCATGACAATTTCAAGGTAATGAAAGAGGGTCAGTGAAGCAAAGACAGTTGGGGGAAATGGTGCAAAAGAGGGTGGAGAGGTGGGCAGGGGACGCACATTATAAGATAGTAAAAAGTATGAAATTAATTTTAGTAATATATACTCTATTTAATTCAATACAACTAAATTTTATCATTTCAACACATAATCCATATAAAATTGTTAAGAAAGTATTTTACCTTATTTTCCTTCTAAGCCGTCAAAATTTGGTGTGATTTTTACACTTCTAGCATGTCATAATTCAGACTATATACATTTCAAGTACTCACTAGCCATGTGTTGAGGGACTACAATTGGAAAGCATGGTTCTAGGGTGGGGGCAGAGAAGAAAAGAGAGGAGAGGGAGCTAAAGGGAGTGGAGGGGAGTTGGTGCAGTGTAGTAAAAGCCAAGGAAACAGTGTTCCTTAAAAAAAAGAGTGATCAAAAGATTCAACTGACCAGACTTTCCCATTGTAAAAGGTGTTTTTTTTTTCTCCCTAAAGCTGCATGGTTCTGCTCTATTTTGGAAAACTTAATTGACCTCACTGTCACCTCTTTAGTTCTTGTCCCATATCTCTCAATTTTTAGCACCACGCTTCTTAAAAAGCATTCTACACCTGCTGTTTTCATTAACTCTCTTAAATTGTCTATACCCCAGATCTCATTCCCATCATTTTGTAAGAACTGCACTCCCCAGTGACCTATCCATTGAGTCCAATTATCTTTCCAGAGCCTTTGTTCTCTTTGACCTCTCAAAAATATTTGAAAATTTAACCATTTTATCATTCTTAACACTGTTTCCATCTCAACAGAAGCAGTTTTTGAAGTTCCATTTCTGACCCTTTCTTCTTTCTCAGAAATTAGTAACTCACAGCTGGATGCTGCTGGCTTCCAAATCTTCATCTACAGCCATGATCACTCCACACAACTGATGCCTGTGGGATATTTCCATAATATCCAATCATGCCTCAAACTCACCACAATTGAAAAGGAAATTACTGGTACCAGAAAAGAGCTTTTCCTAGTAACTGCCCCAGGTTGTCACAGAATGTAGGAGATGGGAGAGGAAAAGTATCCCTGAGGAAACAATACATAAGCTGAAGCCAATCTCTTGGGATGAGCAGTGAGCTAGTCTAACGTGGTCACTGCCCTCGTGGAGCTTATCATCTCATGGTGGAGTAGAGAGAGTCATTACATCTGTACTAAGTGCTATGATGAAAATTATATATAATACAGGTCTCACCCAATCTGGGGGGTAGAAGTTGGGAAAATTTCCCAGAGAAAACAGCAAGTAAGCTGAAGCCTTGGCAATATGTGAATTAACCAGATAATAGGGGAAGAAGTGAGACAAATGGCATTTATGCCATAGATAGTATTTGCAGGCTCTGAGTTGGGAAGTAGCCTGGTGTATTCTGGGAACTGAGAAACCAGGGCATGTATAGTACAGTAAATTAGGGGGGTAGCAGTGGTAAATGAGGCTAGAATGGGAGTCAGGGGTCAGATATCACAGGAACTCATAGTCCAGGGTCAATATTCTCAAGTGTATCCTAAGAGCAAAAGGGAGACATTCAGCATCCCCAGGTTCAAATCTTCAGGATCATCTATGACACTGCCATTGTCTTCACTTTCCATATCCAATTTGTCATCAAGTTGCCATCAAATTCCATGGATTCTTAAAAGGTCTCTTATGTCACTCAGTACTATGTCCTATGATTCTCAGTTCATATGTTTCAGACTCTGCACAGGGGGTCACAACCTGGAGATCAATAAGATCAACTTTAATCAAATTCTTTTTTCATATTTTGCTTAATTTGTAAAATTAACTTTCTGTACAACTGACTGTACATTACGAGATGGTACTATCCATCAGATATTAATTGATTGGGTACTGTGGCATTGTAAAGCAGGGTGTTGCCTACAGCAAATAGATGGTCAGGAATGAAACATAACACTGAGCTGGTACTATAGAAAAATGTTAAAATTTTATCTCATGAAAATGTAAGAGAGCTTGGCCACACCAGTGTACAGTTCTTTCAAGATAGGAACACTGTATGAAGGACAACCAGGAATAGTTTTCATTACTAGTGGATACTTTTATAGACACTATGAAACCTTATTATACTAGTATACTAATTTTGTTGTAATTATTGTTGTCTGGTTTAGTGCTTTTGTGTCTTTTCATTTTTTAGAGCATGCTGCTAAAATCGTTAATGTCTGTATATGAATTGGTTCATTTTAATTTTAACTGGTTAGCTGAGGAGATTTGCATGAATTAATAATACCCAGTGAAATTTTTAGTAAACCTGAATGTCCTCACTAGAGACTTTATTAAAAGTTTGGCCCTTAGAGACTGGGAATTGGATAAGTTCCATAACTGCAAATAGGTTTTGTTTTGTTTTCAAACAATGCACAATGGACATTATTAGGAAATAGATAGGGATTTCCAGTAAAGGTACATTAGTGTGATGAATGAGAAGAGACTTTGTGTTGAGGCAGCCCTTTGGTCCCAAGACATCATTAACAAGAAGGGCTGAGTTCATTTTTCAAAGATCACACTTTCATTGTATGAAACAAAAAACCCTAGAAAATATCTCCTGAAGGCTGATAATCAATCTTTTTGTTAAAGAAAATGACAACACTCCAATGTGAGGAAAACCACACTAGTGGCCTACACTTTTCAGCTTTAAACTGATAATGGCTTCTCCAGTAAAGGACTTCGAAGTGTTATTGGCCTGAATTTCTCTGGGCATCATCAAACCACAATACTCTAGTGGACAAATATTTCTTGCCCTCCTTCTCTTGTAAAATGTTGTGAGAGCTTCTAACTACAAAAGCCTCAGTAAGAGTAGTAACAGTTCTGGGGTGTGTGGCTGGCTCAGTCAGTAGAGCACACAACTGCTGATCTCGGGATTATAAATTCGAGCTCCACCTTCGGTGTAGCGTTTACCTAAAAATAATAATAAAAAAAATAACAGTTCTATTCTCTCCTTTGTTCTCCTACCTAGTCTCTCTTCAACTTGTGTAAGTGTATGTGGATGTTCCTAGGCTTATTAAAGCTGGTTGCTCAACCTCATCTCTTACTACCTAGGTTCCTGCTGGAGTTCTGAATGGGCCCAGAATCAAAGCACTTCCAGAGAAGGTGAAGTAGGATGATTATGACTGGCCATTTCAAGCCTTCAGTGTTTGGGAGAAATAGACTGACTCCTCTTTCATTGAATGAGCACTATACTCACTCCATCACATTGACTCAAGCTGGTTTTCAAACCCAGGATCCGGTGCTGAATCAAGCCAACCTGACTTGTCCAGATATGTCCATTTGACCCTGCCATGAGAACATTAAGTGAAGGTAGTTTTATGGACACAGAAGATAAGATCAATATGCTCCAGTTCTTTATGAGTTTATATTTATCAAAATGAAAGTTTTTTATTATAAAATTACTACTTTTATACACACTCAGAAAGAATGAAAAAAAGACATAAAAATCAGAAACACATAAAAGGAAATTTAAAAAATACACACACGGTGGCTACCTAAAACAACTACTATTATCACTTACATGTGTCTTTTAAGAATTATTTTTCATATTTGTTTAGGAAGGTGGAATCATAATAGAGTGTTTTAGCTTAACAGTGTTTTTTAAAATATTTTATTTATTTATTTGAGAGAGAGAGAGTTAGTGGGAGAGGGAGAGAGAGTGTGAAGCAGACTCAGTACTGAGCAACAAGCCTGAAATGGGTCTTGATCCCAACACCGGGAGATCATGACCTGAACGAAACCAAGAGTCAGATGCCTACCTGGACTGGGCCACCGAGGTGCCCCTAACTTGAGGGTATTAGAAAGAACCTCGTTTCTAGCAACAAGAAACAATCTACATCATAATTCAACTGTTGGTATGAGAAACACCTGAGTGCTCAGGTGGTAGAAGCCCCTTCCTTCTTTCTGATGTGTTAACAGTCTGGCTCATGCCACCTATCAAGCAAACCCCAATCCTTGTTGAAGCCTCATCCAAAGCCCCAGTCAGAGTCACAGTGCGAAAGCCCCTCAACCCAGGGAACCTGCGAGGTGTGGGGGAACCAGGCTCTTGCCCAAAAGCTATGCAGGGGCAGGATTCCCTGAGAGGAGCATGCGGGAATGCACTATGCATGCGCCGGACCGGAAGTCTCTGTATTTCCTTCCAGGAGGCCGAAGGCCATGGGTCAGCTCTGTGGGCTTCTGGACGGGCATGAGGAGCCCCTACTCTGAGGTCTGCCAAGGTCCAGGGTCACAGCAACCTCAATGCCTCATTCCATGGCATATCCTTGGGGCCAGTTCCTCCCGATAGCAGCAAGCTGTCTAAGAATTCATCTCAAGAGACCATGGTGCTTGTTCCAGAGCCTTTCCCCTGAAGAACAGCCTCAGGTACATACATAATGGATTGGTACCATTATTTGTTTCCAGTTTTATTGAGATATGATTACATGTAACAATGGGTAAATTGAAGCTGTACAACATGATGATTTGATACATGTATATATTGTGAACTGATTATGACAATAAGTTAGTTAACACCTCTATCTTCTCACATAATTACCACTTTTGTGTGTGTGGTCAGAACTTACAAAATTCACTCTTAGCAACTTTCAAGTATATTGTCAACTGAGAAAAGAGGCAGAGCTGAAATAAAAGCTTTTATGTGAGGTCTCAGAATTGCAATTAGGAGAGCACAGATTCAGGTTGCAACCCAAATGTGTCCCCAGAGGGAACAAAAGTCAAAGGTGTTAAAAGAACGTGTTGTTTACGAAGAATTTTGAGTGGTATTGATGGCAGAAAACTAATCTTGGCTAAATTGGTTGCTAAGTTCATCATTCAGCAAATCTCTCACTATAGCAGATTGCATGCTGAGTTCTTGGAATATTTACAGTTTGGCCCAGTTCATGGGTCATGGTTCATCCACTTCCTAACTCACCTCCTGGCTCCATTTTAAAAATACCCCTTGAGATGAGTCACTCCGATTCATTTTATAACCAAGTGAGTTCACTCCTTGGTGAGTTACAGATAGAGACTACACCAAGTGTATGTTATGAAGTTTGTGCTCCTCCTTGGGCAGAGATGTTTGACATTATAATGAGGTAGAGGTAGGTGTGGGACATTCCAAGGTCCATCTGTGCAGGTGTGATTCAGTGGTCAAGCTCAAACTGGCCTAGGCTGGCTGGAGCTCTTCCTGTTGTTCACCTCTAAAAGATAAGGTTAACATTCCTGTGAAGAAGGGGAGGTCAGTGGGGATCTTGCTGGTGACAGTTTTAACCTCTTTCACCCAATAGGGCATGGTTTCAATTTCACCTTTCATGTTTTCCCCTTTCCATCCAGATCTTTTTCTGAAAGCATTGCCAATCATCTATAGATTTACCCAAAAAGTCATGTCCCACATTGGGATGGTGGGAGGGGTGGGAAGGAGTTTTTAATCCTTAGTGATTATTTCAAGGAGTCACTGTCATTTAGATTTAGGCCAAATTTGAGCAACAAGGAAGCAATCAGAAAATGGTTCTTAGTTCCCTCATCTGAGGGCTTTATTAAACCACATGGAGGCTCAGAATAACCGACCTATAGAATAACCATAATCAGGCCCTTGTAGAGGTTTCGGGTGGCTCTTTCTTAGTAAGGCGATGAGCATAAGAAGAGCAATTAGCAATATTGTAAAAGCCTCGTGGACATTACACATTAACCTAGGAAATTGTTAAGAATGTTGGATTACTAGGTATCTAAGGGCTCAATAAGCTATTAGTGTGAGAGAACAAATCTAAGGAAGTAAACTCTACATCAATTGTTGGCAAGTTAGCCAGGCCAGTACAGTTTCATATTTTAACAAGATCAAGTCCAAAGTACAAAAATATAGTAATTGCTGACAACTCTTTTCACATTTTTCCCCCTGTGCTAATAATTTCCTGGAGAAAAAAATCAATAGAGTAATATTAGTCCCTTGAGGCCAGAGTGGTTTAATTACACTCCAACTTTTCCGGTCCATAAAATCCATCCTGATAAAAAGCATCTAATATGGTCATCTGAGCAAACATAAGCTGCATTGTTGAGTGAGTTACAGCAGAGGTTACGATTTTTAGCAAGCATTTGGTTAACATAATATGCATGTTATTATTTTTTTTTTTTAAAGATTTTATTTATTTATTTATTTGACAGAGAGAGAGACAGTGAGAGCAGGAACACAAGCAGGGGGAGAGGGAGAGGGAGAAGCAGGCTTCCTGCGGAGCAGGGAGCCCGATGTGGGGCTCGATCCCAGGACCCTGGGATCATGACCTGAGCTGAAGGCAGACGCTTAATGGCTGAGCCACCCAGGCGCCCCAATATGCATGTTATTAAGAATAATAGTAATAAACCACTTTGTGTTATCGTTCTTAACCATGATACTATTCCTGATGGTAACCAACTAAAGAGATTAATATAATCTCCAAGTCCTGGCATGTGTCCTTTCAGCTAATAAGCTGATATTTGTTTTACAGATTTTAGTTCTTGTGTTATCCTGCCAGATCAGTTAACACGAAAACAACGTTCTTCTAATAGGGCATAAGTGCTTCTTCGTTGGGCTGTTAAGATAGTAAGTGCCCTTCTATTTTGTAGGGTAGTTTCTACCAGGCTACCAACTTGAGTTTGTTGATACTCAAGTGCTTGAACAGAAGCATTGAAGGTGGTGGTAGCCATGAGTATGGAAAGTTTATGTATTGCCTTTTTCAAGGCTGTTACTCTAATCCAAGGAAAGAATGCTCAGCCAAAGGCATGACCAAGGCCCTTTCTATCTCTGATTGCTTTGTGTCCATCCAAAATTATAAACCTTCCCAGCTTCACTGAGGTCTTTTTAATGGATATGAGAAGGATCTCAGATTTGGTGCATGAGCAGTGGAAGGAAGAATTTTTCTAATGGTGGCATCAGGAACAAGAGCAACAATCGCACAACACCCTTCCCATTTAATGGGAAGAGTGGAGTAAATATTGGTGCCACATAAATAAAAAAATCCCAAACCTTCTAGGGATGAGGCATAAGTGGGTCCCTTTGCTCTGACTCTTTTATCAATTTCAAAGGAAAAAATCTCATGATGAAAATGTAATCATCTTTGCAGAGCACATGGTAATCTGCTATAGGAATTCTGTCAGTGATCTTAAGAGCATCTTATATTTCTATATATTGAAGCAATAAATGAGTTTGATTATTGAGAGTCAGTTCAGGTTAACATATGGGAAGTTTCTGGGATGGAGACAGGAGGAATTAAGTTTCTACTATTCTCCAGATTTTTTTTTAATCAATGTCCCACATTGTCCCGTTAAGGGGGATATTGCTTCCCAATATCCAGTTCCATTATAGATCTCATTTCCCTATCACAAGGATACATTACAAAGAAGCATTTTGTAGCTGTATAGACTCCCAATGTGGAGCAAGTTCATGATCATCTGAATCATATAAAAGTGCATAGTTACAAATATTCAGTAAAAGATAACCTGATGTTTTACCTGTACCATTTATATTTTCAAAACATAAGAAAAGAGTATTGGTCAATGCCCAAATCTGAGTTAGAGGTATTCCTTTATGAGTAGGGGCAATTGAATAGAAGGTATTTATATTTGGGGAATGTTTTCCAGATGGAGTTGATGAATATTTTCCAAGACACAAAAAGGGAATCCTACATTTTTATCAGTGAAGTTTTTCCATCCCTCTAAGGATAGAAGCCAAGTTATTAATTCAGGCACATTAAGAGTATGGTTTGCTCTGACACAAATCCAACAGTCGGATTTGCAGAATCAGAAAGTTTTTGCAGGGTAAGAGCAAAAGGATGTGATAAGGCTTGACCATCAGCAATCAGGGTCACAAGAAAAAATAAAATGTTAGCCCAGGGGCTAGAATTATTCCAAACAACAGAGACCATTGTAAGGAGAACTTAGACAAAGATATGTTGGCTAGTATATGAGTTCCAGGCAGGCTAGAGCAATTAACAGGCAAGAGATTCAGTCTGTAGGGCAATAACCTATATGAAAATAGTATTTTTTTCCTGATACTATAGGATTTTTACCACCAACAAAAAAAATCCTACTGTTATATAGCAAAAAGCATTAAAATACTTATTAGGACAAATACCCCAAATGTTTCAATAGTCCTTCATAACTAATTTCACAAAGAATCTAAGGGATGCTCTCCAAGTTTAAATGTCAAGTATAAATCCATTCTTGGACTTCTTCACTTTGTGTGAACAGGTCCATAAGAAGGAGTACAGGATACATGTTACACATGGTGTCATATTCCTTCATAGAAAAGTAGATAAAGGAGCTTCCCCAATAAGATGATTATGAAAAGGATAATAAAGAAAATAACAAGTTATTGGTATAAGGAACAAAAAAAGGATTTGAAAGTAAACAGAACTTGTTGCAGTGTCTTGGAACAGATGTGTACACAGATGTCTTCTGCTTCAACTCTGAGTCACTAATGAGTTTTGGTTCTGATGTCACGGAAGGGCTGGAGCTTTCTTTAAATGAGAAACATGGATCCAAAAGTCAATGCCTTTGAATTTAGCTGTGCAAGGGTTAGTTAACAGTATCCAGTAGGGTCCTTTCCATCAGGGTTGTAAGGTATCTTTGTGGAGATGTCTTTTTTGGTAGACAAAATCTCTAGGCTGTAGATCATGGTGGAGGAGGTCTTCATGGGAGTATGCTGTGAGAAGGTTTTTCCACCAAGAGTGCATTTTTCTTTAAAGCCTTTATCAGTTCTTTACAGTATTCAAGCATTTCTCCTTTGGGCTCATAGGCCCCAGAGTCTAGTCTCATAGGTCTTCCACTTGTGATGAAGGGAGATAGTATATGTTTCCCAAAGGGTGTGGATCTTGGATTTAATAACATAAGTGGCAGAGCCTTAGGCCAGGGTAAATTAAAAACTTCTATAATTTTAGCTAAGTGTGTTTTAAGTATGCTATTGATTCTTTCTGTTCACCCGATGATTGAGGATGGTAGGGGCAGTGAAAATGCTGTAGAATAGATTAAATTTCACAGAGTGCCTTGATTATTTGTCCTGTGAAATGAATTCCTCCATCACTATGTAATTCAGATGGAATTCCCTAGTTAGGTATGATTTTCTCTAATAATGATACCCCGGGCTACTGCTGATGCAGTGACAGGCTTCCCCCCCAGTGAGAGTGCATGCATACTATCACAAGTACATATTTGTTTCCTGTGAGGGGGGTATATGGATAAAATCCAATTGCCAAACTTCAAAAGGTCCTAAAGGTAATGGGTGATGGGTCATGGAACTATGACTAGACTTCCCAGGATTATGTGTGTGGCAAATAAAACAACAATGGTAATTTTCTGCTGTAGTTTTATAAGATGGGTTCCAAAAATACTGTTTTCCTCAATCTGTCATTATCCATGTTCCAAGGGGTCATTTCATGGATAAATTTTAAAATCATTTTCTGTAGGCAATCATGGAAGACAGCCTGCCTCTTTGGGCTGTACCAAAGCTGGGTGTTGGGATCAAATTAACAATTTGATTCTATCTACTTCTTTATTTCATTAGTAGTGACATTCTGTTGAATATCCTTAATTGTTTCAGGTCACACAAAAGGAATTTATTTAAGGTCTCAAAGGGAGTTAAGGTTGACAATTTTAATGTGAAATGATTTTCTAAAGTCGCAATTTTTTGCTGCAGCATCTGCCAGATGATTGCCCTAATTTTCCTCTACTTTTGTTGCATAATGACCATGAACTTCAATTATAGGTAGTTGTTGGGGTTGCTGAGTTGATCAAGTAATTTCAAGACATAAGAACTATATTTAATTTTTCCCCAGTAGAAGTTAGAAATCCTCTGTTTCTGAAGCATTCTAAACTACTGTGCAGCCCCCAAAGCATATCACCTGTCTGCTGTACATGCTGGCTATTTTATCCTTTGCCATGAGGCAGGCCTGCGTTAAAGCAAAATGTTCAGTTTCTTGGGTCAGAGAAGCCTCTGGTATGGGGCTTGCTTCAGTAACTTCAGTAGCTGAAGTTAGAACATGGCCTGGCTATTATTCCCTCGTTTCCTCTTTCAAATAAGAACCATCTCGTAAATGGATAGTAAAAGGATACTGTTAGTTTCTCAAGCTTCTTCTGAAGAGGAAAAAAGTAGAGTCTTTGGGAACCAAAATAATTCAGCATTGCCAATAGGAGTTTTTTCAAGATCCAGACTGGAGGTTAGTACTTGGTCAGTCATTGCAATACAGTCATGAGGAGTCTAATCAGTAAAAAGAGGGAGAAGAGTAGCTGGGGTCAAGAATGGCACCTGGAGCTGGTGACATTTGGAAGTAAAAGTATGAGGATTTCATAGGAAATTAATCTGCTAGCAGACAGATATTGAACATGGTGAGAGTTAGCAGAGGTTCTACAGAATGAGAAACATCAATAGTCAAAAGGGAGCCCAAGACTAATTCTTCTACACTCTCCAGCAGGCTAACAGTTCCCGCTATGGCTCTTACATTGGATTACAGTCCTTTGGCCACAGAGTCTAACTGCTGACCATAATATCCTAAGGGTCTCTATACCTTTGAGTTAAAATGCCTAAGGCATTGCTTTCATGTTTATAAAGAGAAAGAAAAGTAATTTAACAATTTGGATGTCCCAATGCTGGAGGGTCAAGTAAACTGTGTTTCTTCAAATCCCTTTTGGTTTAGTTCAGTCCACTGAAGTGGCTCAGATTGATTAGCTTTAAGCAGGGTATATAAGGGTTGAGCAATAGCAGAGAAATTAGGGATCCAATTCCAGTAAAATCTGAGTAACTGTTGTTTTGTTTGGGAAATGGGGAAGGAAAAAATGGTTTTTTGTTTTTTGTTTTTCTGGATCTAGGAGAAGCTTTTGGTTACTAATGACATGTCCCAAATATTTGACTTGTAGCATCTTAAACTAGCTTTTTCTTGGATATCTTATGTCTATTTGTAGCCAATTGCATTAGTAAATGGATACTGTTGGTTTCTCAAGCTTCTTCTGAAGGGGAACAAAGAAGTAAGTCACCCTCCTGTTGCAACAAAGTAGAGTCTTTGGGAAAAATTACATCAGCTGTGACAGCTTTTAAAATCTGAGAAAAACATAGAGCTTTCAGTGTAGCCTTGTGGCATGACTGTCCAAGTATATTGTTTTTCCCAAGTGAAAGCAAATGAAAATTGGCTTTCTGGGATCCATTGGTATACTGCAAAACGTACTACAGAGAGTCATTACTGTTACTATTGAGGGAAATAGCAGAGTGTAAAGTCTGAGGATTTGGCACAACTGGGTGCCAAGGTATAACCATTATTTATTGCTCTTCATTCCTGCATGAATCTCTGTCCTCTTCCGTGAGGTTTTTGTATGAGATGAATTGGGATGTTGCAAGGGCTAGTGCATGGAATAATTAAACCCTTATTTAATATTCCTTGATTGTGGGTTTAATCCCTTTAATGGCTTTAGCATTCAATGGGTATTGCTTAATATTGGGAAGGGGCTTAGAAGAGTCAATCTGAAGTGTTATAAAAGGAGCAGAGTGTGTGTGTCCAATGTCAGTAGAACATTTAGACCAAAGGATTTCGGGGACAGTGTCAAGAAGTAGATGCTGTGTAATTTGAATTATGGGAAAGACAGGTATTGGTATTGACCTGTTTGTGGTAGAATGCTTTGTTGATGTGTTATTTCTAGAGATATTTCTTGCTTTTGAGAGAAAAAAATATGGTCTTTCCGGATAAGTCTCAAGGGGATCACATCCCACTGAATGAACAGGAGCTGTGGGAATGAGTAGAATGAGTGCCTAGCAATGGTCCCAATAAAAAGGGAATAAACAAGGATTTAAAAAGCATCAGAGGGGTATTGGAAACTCCCATCATTTGAAATGCAGTCTGAGGAAGGGGAAAAGAGAGGCTGGTTTGGTGAAGAACTGATAGTTTTCCTCCTGTGTCTATAAGAGCTCATGGTACTTCATTCCCAATGGTTAAGATCTATTTCTCCTAAGGTGTTGGTTAATAGTAGTGGGAAAATTTCTTTTATCTTTGAAGCCTCCCTATTCTGTCATGTGAGCAAAAGGTGGAATTTTTTTCTTATTTTCCAATTTTCTGAAAGAGAAAGTTGTCTTTAGGTGCTTTGGTCTGTATATATCTTTTGAGTTTTAGGCAATCTTTCTTTCAATGCCCAGGCTTTTTGCAATAATGAGAAATTCCTTTAATAAGGATTGGGCCTTGATTTGTTGCCTTCTAGGTAGTTAATTGGTGTAATTGAAAATTCATGATCTGTGCAGCCTGGACTGATCCAGGGCTTGCAGAGTTTTCTGTTTTTCTGTCTGCTAGATAGTGCAGGATAACGGAATGCAGGTAAGGAATTATTAATGCCATCTTATTGTTTTCTGGCTGTTTTGTAGTCTTTTTGTTCCATTCTTTCTATCTTGCTGTGAATTGATGATTTTCTGTAGTGGTATGCTTTGATTCCCTTCTTTTTATCTTTAGTGTGCCTATTGTAGTTTTTTGCTTTGAGATTACCATGAGGCTTTATGTACCATTTTAAATTCATTCCCTTTTGGTGGGATATCTTGCTTAATTCTATTTCCATCTATCATGAACAAGCTACTAAGTAATATCTACTTAAATATATCCTTCTTCTCCAGTCCATTAAAAGTAAACTGTCTGGATCAAAGTACATGAATATTTCAGAGGTCTTAAATCTTTTTTGCTAATTTGCCATCCAGAAAGATTGTCTCAATCTGGACAAAGTCCCTGTTCCATGGTATTCCCAACAATTTGGCTATCATCATCCCTTTTAATTTTTGCCAAACTGATAGCTCTTCTTTCCCCTCATCTCCAAAGGTAAAATAAATAAAACCCCAATGATGTTTTAATTTCCTTAATATATTTTTAAAGATTTTTTTTTTATTTATTTATTTGACAGAGAGAGACACAGCGAGAGAGGGAACACAAGCAGGGGGAGTGGGAGAGGGAGAAGCAGGCTTCCCGCTGAGCAGGGAGCCCGATGCGGGGCTCGATCCCAGGACCCTGGGATCATGACCTGAGCTGAAGGCAGACGCTTAACGACTGAGCCACCCAGGCGCCCCTAATTTCCTTAATATATTTTAAAAATTTTTTTTTAAGATTTTGTTTTTAAGTAGTCTCTACACCCAACGAGGGGCTCAAACTTATAATCCTGAGATCAAAAGTTGCATGTTCTACCAACTGAGACAGCCAAATGCCCCTTAATTTCCTTAATTTAAATTCAAATAAACATAGTTTCTTAAATTTATTGGCTATTTGTATTTCTTCTTTTTTTTGTATGTCCATTGGTGCTTCTTTCTATTTAAATGTTTGCTTTTTTCATATCAATTGTAAGAGCTACTTATATATTAAAGGTGTTAATCTTTTTCTTTCTCTTGTAAATGTCTTAAATATTTTTCTTGTATTATTATTTGGCTGTTAACTTTGTTTTTTCTTAATTATATAGAAATTTTAAAGTTTTACATAGTCATTGTAAGATGGTCTACTTAGGAGAATTGTGTTCTTGCCCACCAGTTAGAAGAAAAAAAATTAATTCAGTAAACAGTTCCAAAGAGTTGCAAAAGCAACAAGTCAAACATGGAGCAGTAAGGCAACCCAGAGATTACTAATGGTGGGAAGTTCTTATGGGGAGGAGTGGTATTAAATGAATCCATGATTCCGGTGACATGCGGAGTTTTCCTTCAGGAGCTGGAATTGATAAGGAGGTGCAGCTTGTACTAGAGACACTGCCTATAGCACCGAAAGAGGGAAGAAATATTGGGGTTTCTTTCCCTAGACTCTTGAATTCCTTATTAGTACCTCTCATTGTCCAAATCTAGCCTGAAGCCACTTGAAAAGGAATCTGGGAGACAGAGTTTGGAGAAGGCATTTGATTGTGAAAAAAAAAAAAAAAAACACAGGAGAAGTTGGGAAATAGATTGAGGGCAAACAGGCAAATGATCAGAAGAATCTCATACTTCAGTTATTCTCTTTATGCTTTCTAGATTTGGTGTTTTGGTAATGAAGTTCTTTCTCAAGATTCCTTCTTGTTCTACTTGTATTCAGTTTTGGTTCTTACTTATTTTGTTCATACATATTTTGATATAAGAAGTGAATAAAAATCCAACCTTATTTCTAAATGACAGGCTCGTTTTCCCATCACCATCATTTCTCCATTAATTTAAAATTACACCTTTAACATATTCTGAAATTTTAAAGCAATTCGGGTTTACTTCTGTACTTTTATTTAGTTCCATATATCTCCTTGTATATTTTGACAGTCTGCCATATAGCCTTGTGTTCTAAAATTTGGTGGCTAGCATTTATTCTTCCAGACGATTCTTAGGATACTTTTGTATAATTAGGAGAGAATATGAGAATTAGAAGAATTGGAAATGCTTTAGGTATACATATTAAGTACCCAACTGACACTCTTCTTCCTACTTATGCTTTCTGAATCGACCACAGAAAAGCATATGAAAATTTAAAGACCTATATAACAAAGACCTATATAGCAAAACCACCATGTTGCTACCCCTTACTAGGTTTAATGGTCACTGATCACAGTCCTAGAGAACCACCAGTACAGACTGGGGAAGAAAGGCAGGGGCCTAGGGTGAAACATTCACAAGAAAAATCCGGAATTGATAGATTATTTGACATCCAGAAAATTTTGCATCTGAATTAGTGATAAAAAATATTACTCAAAGAAAAGAAAACCAAGGTGATTATTAACCCTAAAGAAAGGAAAATTTTGTGGAAGAAAGGAAACATCATTGTAGTACCTTATGTGTTTTTCCTATGAACACAATTTATACAGTCATAATGTTAACAGTGAATATTGATAAACTTATAATTCTAATATAGCTGTATCGAAAGGGTGAGGAGATGTGAAGAATTAAGTGTGGAAATTCTCATATTTCAATGTATGAATTTAATAATTTTTAAAACTAAAAAATCAACAAATAGTGGGGTGCCTGGGTGGCTCAGTTGGTTGGGTGTCTGCTTTTGGCTCAGGTCACAAACTCAAGGTCCTGGCATTGAGCCCTGCATCAGGCTCCCTGCTTAGTGGAGAGTTTGCTTCTCCCTGTCCCTCTGTCCCTCCCCCCTACTTGTGTGAGTTCTGTCTCTGTCAAACAAATAAATAAAATCTTTAAAAAAAATCAACAAATAGCAATGTAAGCATATGATTTAAAAATACAGACACGTATAACAAAAGAACAGATAAAAGATTTGAAAGTGGTTGTGGGTATTGATATTTTTTCATTAAAATCTTTGAAGTGTTGGGGGATAAAGTGATCTTGAATAAGTATATGAAATATTTAATGAATACTTATAATTAAGAGCAAGAATTAGCTTGCTCAATATGCCACAGTTACTAAGTGACAGAACCTGGATTGAGACATAGAGAAAGGTTAAGAAAACTAGAGCAGAGTAAAAACCAGTCAGTAACTTAGATCTGGAAGGGGAACTTCTTCAACTTGATGAAGAACATTTCTGAAAAAGCTATAGCTAAGGTCCACTTCAGAATGGCAGCATGAGACGTTCCATGGCCCAGTTCCTCAACAGAACAGCATACATGGTGAAAATCATATATTAAAAAACATGATTTAAAAATCTTTGGGAAGTGGGGGCAGCTGTGCTAGTGCTCTGGCAGTGTCAGGCCATGGAGCTGGTGCTGCACTCTACCGCGTGGCTGGGTCACTGGGCTGCACGGCAGTGAGTAGAACTGGCTAAGGGCCCCCCATGGGCCTGGGGCTCCTCTGGATGAGCTGGTGGGCAAGTACCCCAAGTACAACAAGGATGAGGAAGAGCACAGCTACTAGAGCTGCAAGAACCTCTGTGTGCTCAAGAAGATGCTTGCAGCCAGCGTGGGGGGCATGTTCACCTCTGGCTTTCTCCCTAGGCCCCCTGCAGATGCAGCTCAGCCTGCACTATGATGAGGCCTACCGTGAGGTGAAGTATGGCAACATGTGGCTGCCTGACATTGACAGCACATACTGATGGGCAACAACATGGTGCTCATTGCTCCTTTGCTCTACACACCTGTGCTCATCAGTGGCCATGAAAGGCTTATGGTTTGGGCTCTGTGCCCATATTAAGCTGTGAAAACTGAAGTGTGTGGGCACAGGCCTGAGACCACCAGCAAATCCATATCTCTGTTACTCTATCTTAGGGCCGCTGATTCCAAGGTCAGGGATTGCTGCCCACCTCACACCTCTTCATGAGCTGGGACCTGGAGCTGTGGCCACTCTGGTTTCAGGCCATAGCATTCTGGGTAGGCTCATAGTGCCAGCATCCCTCCCACTGCCCACAGGTTTTTTGGCACCAAGTGGATGATATTCCTGGCTGTGGGCTTTTATGCCCTCTAAAAAAAAGAAAAAAAAAGAAAAAATCTCTGGAAATCGTGTTAAGGGCATGCAGCAAATGAAACATTCATTCAAGAAAATATATTAAAATTTGATAAGAACAATGAGAATCTATAGCATTTGAATCATAACTTACTCTCTGCCTGTGCCTTCCCAGCTCAGTATGACTAAAGGTCCACTCTACTCAGGTGCAGCTGAGAGCACAAAACTCCCTCCCCACATCCCCTCTGCCTCCTAGTAGTTGACTGTGTTACCTCCCAGGAGGGCCTTGCCTACAGCTTTTCTCACCTCCTTCCAGCTATGTGTGGTGGAAGTTAAATTCTAGGTGACTGTGATCAAGAGTTTGCAGATCCCTTCTACCCAGCCCACACTCATAAGGTAGAGACTCTGCCTGAGTCGTGACACAACAAAAATACCAGGACCTGATCACCCTTGTGCCCGGCTCATCTGTAAGGCAGTTGTTCCAGACCAGAAGGGGCAAGCTGAGATCAGAGGCTGTACCCACCCAGTGACACACTTCTATGGCAAGGGTATCACATGGAGAGAAGAGGTCACTATCACTGCTCCCCTGTCTGAGAGTTGAATTTTAGAGATTTTACCCAAAAGGGAAGAAAGGCCTTAAGAACAGAGACCTCCAAAGGTGTCCCTTAAAGAAAGTGGCTTTATTGGCAAAAGGAGATTAGGAGGATATTGGTGGAACCACTGGTGAAACATCCAGCTGGTTTGCCTAGAAAAATTCAGGATGGGAGAAAGCAGGGAGGAGCTTGCCTCGAGTTAGAAAGAGCTTCAAACATTATCCTCAAAAACCATGCTTCAAAGGGGCCCAAATTCTTATGAATGTGGAACAACTTATTCCCCAAGGCATTCAAAAAAAAGAGAGAGAGCCCATGCTATTGCTGGGAGGAAATGGGGCCTAATGGCTGGATATGATCAAAGAAAGAGATAAGAGGACCTCTGATAAAACCATGGTCATCCCAAGTGACTGTGTGCATGCTGCATCCTCTGGAGAGCAACATCAGAGGCTTTACACTGCAGAGGAAATGGACTTCACACACATACACACACACACATACACACACACACACACACACACTATCTACCCAGTCACTAAACAAATAAACAAGGATATAACAGGATCCAAGGATGAATGAGTAGCCAGAGTTTTAGAGTATATTATCTTAAATGCCCAGTTCTCAACAACAACAACAAAGTCATGAGATAGGCAAAATGTGTAACCCATACACCAGAAAATTAGCAGACAGTACAATCTGCCTGTGAGAGCAATCATATATTGGATTCAATAGAAAAAACTTAAAAATAATCATAATATGTTCACAGAACTAAAGGAAACCAGGATTAAATAAGTAAAGGAAGGTCTGATTGCAATGTTATATGAAATAAAGACTACCAAAGAAAAAGTACAAAAAAAAAAAAAAAACAATTAAATGGAAATTCTGTAATTGAAAAGTATAACTGAAATAAAAATAATCACTGCAGAAGCTCAACTGTAGATTTAAACGGCCAGAAGGAAGAGTCAGTGAATTTGAAGTTATATCAACAGAGAGTACACAATCCAAAGGATGAAGGAAAAAAAGAATGAGGAGAAATGCACAGAATCTCAGAGAAATAAAGACAGCACTAAGTGTATCAGCATGTGCATTTGGGAGTACCAGGAAAACACATTTCAGATAAAAGACTTGTATAAAAAGATCCAAGTTGTTTGTTGATAAAAAATGAACAAAAAGCACACAAACAATCCAATAAAAATTGGGTAAAAGGTCTGAACAAGCATTTTACCAAAGAAGAAATACAGATGGTAAATAAGCATATGAAAAGCTGTTCCACATTCTTTGCCATAGGGAAGTGCAAATGAAAACAATAATGGCATACATAAAATAATGGCTAAAATTAAAAAAAAATAAATATCAGTTTCTGGCAAAAATATGGAATGACAGGAACACACACACATACTCTCACTCTGCCAGCTGTCAGGGCCCAGAAGCAGGGACATTGCAGAAACAATAGCATACCTATGCCCAGATCTTGGTTCTTAATACCATTTTCCAGTCAAAGGAATTAGATCTACTTGGAGAAATAGCTGATTCAGTGACAAGGGTAGGAAATAAATATGCAAGATGAGCCTGGAGCATCTTGTAATGCCAGAAAGTAAAAAAAAAGAAAAAAGAAAGTAAAGCTAAACAACAAGCAAAAACAAACCCACCCTGCATACACAATGATGGGTGTATGTCAAAGGGACACAGGAGGCAATGGAAATAGCTCCCAGTGGACATAGCTAGAATGATTTGAGCAGCAAAATTAAAAAAGTATTATTTAATTATATCAAAGTATAAAATAAATATCCTGATTCTATACTGATGTAAACAGAGCGTTGAATATATAAAAGAATGAGGTGAACAGAAAAATCTTCCATGCAGAAGAATTCAAATTTATATAGATACTTTGCCCCAGGAAGGTGGTCCATTTCTTTCCTCTCTGTCAGTGTGGCTGTGGATAGTGACTTCCTTACAAAGAACACAGTAAGAGAAGGTGGAGAAAGAGCAGCTTCACCATGGAGAAACCTGGCAAACACTACCTCAGCCAGGTGGTCAAGGTCAACATCAAGAGTTACAAGTTATGAGGATAGTATTTGCCACTGATAGCATGTAATGAAAATGGTGATTTACCTTGGTGATCTTTCTCCTGAAAAGCTCTCCCCCCCAGTCTAATCATGAGAAAAACATCAGAAGAATCCCAATTGAGGGACAATCTACAAAATGCCTGATTAGTAGTCCTCAAAATTTACCAAGGACATCAAAAACAAAGAATGTCTGAAAACCTATCAGACACCTGATGACTAAAGGGAGGTGATGACTAAATATAAAGTGATATGCTGAATGGGATTCTGGATGGAAGGACACTGGATTAAACTATGGAAATCTGAATCAAGTATGAATTTCACTTCATCAGAATGTATCAATATTGGCTCATTAATTATAACAAGGTACCATACTAATGTAGGATATTAATGACATGGAAAAATGAGTGTGTCATATATGGGAATTCTCTATACTATTTTTATTATTTTCTATAAATCCAAAAGTGTTTGAAAAAATTTTAAAAATTAGTAAGTCTTTGAGGTAAAGTTCTTGTTTCTAGAATGAAGCCAGAGAACACTTGGGGAAAAACAATCACCAGTTTTCTACTTCCAATGATAATAATTGATTCAAATAATTATTGTCATTGGATACTAAGACTGTTGATGAAAAATTATTAGGGAACAAGAAATTCACATGGTGTCTATGTACCACACTACAGATTAGATTTTAATAGCAAGGAAATAAGTTATCTGTATCATAGGAAGAGCTGATGGTACCACCTTAATGAAGTAATCAGTGAATGACATCAGTCAACAAGACAAGCTAATGTGATCAGCCTCATGATGGAAGAAGAAAAACAGCACACCCATGATTGCTGAATTATTTAATTTAATGTAATCATGAAGAAACATCACAAAAATAGAGATGGTGGGATATTTTACATGATGTCAGACAGAAATATTTAAAAATTTAAATGTCATTAAAGGAAAAAAAAGCAAGAAGTTTGCTCTAGATTACAGAAGATTAAAGAATGATAATAAAGCAAATAGTGGCCTTTAATTGAATTCTTGATGAAAAAATAAATTGCTATCAAAGACAATTTGGGGAGAACTGGGAAATATTTTAATACGAACATCATATTAGGTGATGTTAAATTTCTTGGGGGTCATAATGATATGACAGGGGCACCTGGGTTGCTCAGTCAGTTAAGTGTCTGCCTTCAGCTCAGGTCATGATCCTGGGGTCCTGGGATCAAGCCCCATGCACCTGGGGCTCCCTGCTCAGTGGGGAGCTCCTTATCCCTCTCCTTCTGCCCTCTCCCAACCCCCTCCAGCTCATGCTCTCTCTCTCTTGCTCTCTTTGTCTCTCAAATATATAAATAAATCTTTAAAAAAAATGATATGACAATGTAGACAATATCTTTGTTCTTTTGAAATATATGCTGAAGAATTTGTCATAATCTTATATATATGTGTAGGCACATATACATACATGTATTAAATATGTATATATACACATTTGCAGATGGATTATTGGGCAAATGTAGTGAAATATTGACAATAATCTTGATTTAAAAACAATTCATGGGCATTCTCTCAACTTTTCTGTAGGTTTGAAATTTTTCAAAATAAATCTGGAGGAAAATGTCATTGATTCACATTTTATTTGACTCTGCCCACTACAGTTTAGTTTCTTGAAAGTTTTCCTCTGTTGCTACTTTCACTTCTCTATGTTGTGTATAAAATGACTTCGTGGTTAAGAACATGGATTTTGGATTTGATCCCTAGATTTGATCCCTGAGCTCCACCTTAATATTTCTGTGGACAAATTATGAAACCTCTTTGTCCCCCATTTTTTCAGTGGGGTTATAGGAAATTAAAATATAGAAATAAAAGTAAAAAATGTAATAGATGTGCTGAGTAGGTAAATGGATACTGATGAAAAGTTATTTGTAAGCTACAAGGGTGTCTGAAAATTAAAATAAAGCAGAAAATGAGAGATGAGGCAAGAGACATGAATGTATCAGTTAATATTTATTCAGTTGCAATAAAAGCATTTTTTATTTTAACAAGGTTAACAGTAAGCAGATCTATTGGCTTTTAAAATGAGAAAGGATGGTTAATTCCAGGGACACTGGGTCAGCTATGCCCTCCTCTATGTGTTGACATCATCGCTAAGCTGGTGTCTCTTTTGATGGCAAAATGGTTGTAGACTGTGCCAGATTTCATTATCCACATAGCGTGACGTTCAGAGGAAGAAAGACTACCTTTTTTTGTGGATCTTTTCTAAAATAAAGGGAACATATATCCCAGAAACTTCCACAAAATTACCTCTTTTGTCTCATGGGCCCCAAATAAGTCACAGACTCTTCCCTTAGCAGACCTCTAGCCTTCAGTGTTGCAAAGGGTTGGAATGGGTGGTACAGAAATACATAAACCGAATTTGTCGTACCCCTGGAAAAGGGAAAGGGATCAATGCATGTGAATCTGACAACTAAAAATATACTCTAAAATAGAGAATGGATACAGAGGAACAGCATTCATCTAACTCAGGTATCTAGATTCCTTTAGACTCTTAAAAAAAGTGTTTAGGACCCTGTAGAGCTTTGTGTATGTGGGTTATAGCTAACAGTATTTACAAAATCAGAAATGAAAACCAAGAAATTAAAAATATATATTGACTTGTTTAAAAATAACAAACCTATTATATATTAACTTAGATGATTATAATAAAATATATTAAAGGAAATAGTGAATGGTCAACTGTGTCAGGTACCTTTTTAAGTATTAGTGATAGGAAATCAGTTACAACAAGGTAGTTACTCGCAGGAAGAAGATAGGCCTTCATTCTAATACCCAGTAGTTACAATTTATTATTTTTTCTTTAAAATATTGCTTATATCTGTGCACTCCTCTCCTTTTATCTTCCATTTTCAGCTCTCATCATCTAATATATAAATTCTTGAAGTTAGCCTCATTGCTTCTAGCTTCATTCCAATCAATTGCCAGATAGTTTTCTGAAAAATACAATCATATTACCTGGTTTTAGGAAGAATTTGGTGTCTGATGCCTCTGATATAAATTCAGATTCCTTAGGGTGACATTTAAGATTCTCAGTAACCTGATCCCCTTCCACCCTTATTTCCCATATTCCGCAACAGTTTTAACAACAGTTCTGTCAGCTTTCTGACTCTGTCCATGCTTCACCTCCTTCCCCCCCCCCCCATTCCCAGTGTTACACTTATTTCCATACACATTGACTGGTCATACTCATTCCTTTTTTCCTCCAAACATCATTTTTAAAAATCATTTTTAAGGCACATCTTACTTCTGCTGCTGCATAAGGACTAAATACCTCAGGCTACAAGGATCTCCATTTCCTGAACTCCCAAGCAGCACTGATATAAATTCTAGCTCAATTTGAATCACCTGGATGAACTTGAGCAAGCTACGCAATGTTTCAAAATATGAGGTTTTTACTGAGAAAATGCATGAAAAATCCTGTCTCTCTGGTTGGTAGGTAACATGTATGAAAGGTCTATCTTTGTGCCTGGTAGATAACATATTCTCAGTAAACTATTTTTTTTCTTTCATATTTGCATATGTAATGATCAATAAGTATTTTTGTTCAGGTATTTAGAATTTTCACTATTTTGTGCCTCATTTATGCTTTACAGCATCTCCAACTTTTTGTTATTGATGTGAATGTATCAGTAATTTACATTGGAATCAGTACAGGTTGGTGGAATTCCTAGTAACAAACAAGGTAAGTAATATCAGAGAAAAACCCCTTCATTTAGTTTAATGTATTCAGGATAACACTACATTTTTGATGGACACCTAATCAAATTATATGAAAATATCCAAATCCATATGGGTTTCAGTATAAATACCATCTATTACAACTACAGATTAATAAATCTCCAGTATACAGTTACTATATTTCACAGACCTTAAGAGTAAAATTGACTAACACTTAAGATGAACATAGTCTTTTTTTATTATACATATTTATTAGTATTCTTTTTTGTTTTTAATATTTTTTAATTGTGGTTAAAGATATATAACAAAATTTCCCCTCCTAATGATGAAAATTCTTGACTTGAGAATAGATATTCTGTGTGAATTATTATTCAAATATATTCTCTTGAATAAACTCAAAGAAAATTAAGAATCAAATATATACAGTTTACTTCTGACAGATGGTGTTGTTTAAGAAGGGATTAATTCTTGAGAACCTGGAAAGTGCCAGAGTTTGTAAGATTGTGCTTTGGAATCCCAGACATTTGTCAACAATATTAAATGGAGGTGATCTTTATATATACTGACTTCTATTCTTAGTATTTATTGTATTTGTTGAAAATTGTAACTTCTTACCCTTTGAAATAATTAGTTAATAGTTTAGCTAATTTCTTTGGGCACAGTTTGTGACCTCAAGAATAATTATTTAGTTCATTCTTGCTGGGAGCTAGTGACTTAGATTTTGGAATACATTATAGCAGAATCTCTGCTTGCTTAACTTATTTGACTCCTATACTATCATGTTTTAGTAATTGAATATTTTATGTTAAAGTGGTCATTTTCCACTTTCTCAGTACTCCATGATTTTGAAAAACATTTGATCAAATTTAAGTTAATTTTCCATAGGGGATGATATTTCTTTTAAAATGTTATAAAATTTTCTTTATAATTTTTTTCATAGCATTTATTACTTGCTTATTTCTTAGACTATAAATAAAAGGGTTTAATAAAGGGATTACTAGAGTATAAAAAATAGCAACAGGTATATCTTTATCCTCTTCTTTAAATGAATGTGGTCGAATGTACATAAAGAGAACCATAGAACATTGAGACAGAGAGAAAGTGGGACGCACAAGTGGATAAGGCTTTGCCTCTTCCCTCTTTGGATTTCATTTTGAAAATCATGAAAAGGATGCAGAGATAAGAGATTAGGACTATGGTAATAGAGAAGACTTGAACTGAACTTGCAAAGATAAATATCATCAATTCATTGATATAAGGGTCAACACAGGAGAGTCTGTATAATGGAAGAACATCACAAAAAAAGTGGTTAATTTGATTTGACCCACAGAAAGTTAACCTAAAGAGAAACCCTATATGGATCATGGAATGCAGGTTTCCAGCTAGGTAGGCCCCTGTGTTCATCTGAAGGCAGAGTTTCTTTGACATCACGGTGTGGTACTGCAGGGGGCTGCCTATGGCCACATAGCGATCATAGGCCATTGCCGCCAGGAGAAAGCAGTCTGCAGTTTCAGCAAGGCAGAGAAAATAAAACTGTGCCATGCATTCATAAAGGGAAATCCTTCTGTTCTTAGAAAAGAAGTTCTCTAACATTTTGGGGGTTATGGCACAGGAACAACAGGAATCCATCAGAGCCAGGTTGCCCAGAAAGATGTACATTGGTGTGTGAAGACGACGCTCCATAAAAATCAATGCCACCAGGCCAAGATTCCCCACCATGGTGATCAGATAGATAGTAAGAAACACCACAAACAGAAAGCTCTTCAACTCTGGGTGATCTGTAAATCCTACAAGGATAAATTCAGTTGTCAAGGAGTAGTTATCCTCAGTCATCTCCACCTTCTCTGTTGAGATAGGAATTCTGGAGATATAAGATTCTAATTTAGAGTGTGTATAGTTGTCCTTCCAAGTTTTTCTTTTTACAACAAAGAGAGGAGCTTCTTCAAACTTCCCTTACTATCTCTGGATACAGGCACACAAGCCTCTAGGAGATACTCATTCTCCTAAAATGTCAGCTTTATAACCTCCACTCTGAAAATCAGCATTACCATGAATATTTTTATAATTCCAAGAAGAATGCTTACAGTGGAAAAGGTTTGTCTTTATGAATTCATGCATGAATAGTGCACAAATCTAGCATACCCATATTTGGTTCTTTGTTGACAAATAATTTCAGTGTCAGTTTTTGTATTAAAGATCCTTAAAATAAATTTACCATCATGTTTCAAAGATACACAATTTTTTAGCTGAGCAAAAAGTTTTCATATACTCTCCCAGTGGAATGAATGCTTGAAAATAGCATACAACAGAGGGGTTAAATTTATATTTTTGGAATTGTATGAAGATCACAAAGGATTAAGAATAGGACTTTCATCTTTAAAGAAAATTACTTTGGATATCCAAGGAAATAAATGTTTATGTATTTTCACCTCTCTCATTCCTTTTCCTGCTATTAGATCCATTTCATAAAAACATTTTGTCCATGCCTTCATTCCTGCTGATTTTTGCCCAGATTTCTAAATACTTCTTTACATAAAGCATAGTTTACATATAATACTACTTAAGAAAATTTTAACAAAATGCCCCCAGACCACACTGATTTTCACTTCCTGCATCTTCAAGCATATCCTATACACCCAACACAATCTAGAGTTGCTTGTATATAATCTACATGGCTTTTTCTCATATATGTATGCAAAGTTTCTATATTAGAATTGTAGACATTTGAGTTTAGCTATGACTTATACTTCTTATAAGAATTGTTTAATGCTATAGAGAAAAAAAATGATTCATTCCAGTCCTAGCTTCAAAGACCTGAGATAGGTGAACATGTTGTCAGTATACCATCACTGAACCTTCGTGACGTCTTTGGTTTCTGCAAATTGAGACTAATTTTGAAGAACAGACTATAAAGGAAATTCTTCAAAATATATCATTAAAAAAATTATGTATCATTCTCTTATCTGAATTGTCCCATCTACTATTTTCCTGTTTCCAAAGAAACTTATATAAGATTTTCAGAAGTATATCACAGTAATTTAAAAGCTAATAAAAATGAGCTTGCCTGTATATTTTAGTTTTATAACACTTAGAAAAAGAGAAAAATCTTAAGTCTTAGCATCATTTTTGAGACGGGGTGCCTGGGTGGCTCAGATGTTTAAGTGTCTGCCTTTGGCTCAAGTCATGATCTCCAGGTCCTGAGATTAAGCCCCGTGTAGGGCTCCCAGCTCAGGCGGCAGTCTGCTTCTTCCTCTCCTTCTGACTCTCCCCCTCCTTGTGCTCTGTCTGTCTCTCTCTCTCTCAAATGAATAAATAAAAAAAGTCTTAAAATAAATATGATTTTTGAGAACGAATTTTGTTTTCCCTCAAAGGCTATCTTCTATCATTACTTAGTGATCCATTAGGGTATTTTGACCAATGTGTCTAATTACGTAAATTCTATGGTCAAGATGGGTTTATTTTTCCATAATCAAAACATCAAAATAAAGGCACAGGCTGAACGTTTTTTTCTTGTTTTAAAATATTAAATATAAGTCATTTAATTATTTGGGTATGTTAGAAGTAACTTTCAATGTACTTGCCTGAATTATTTAACAGAATTAACTTGCGTTCTCACCTGTGTATTTTGAAAATTTACCTTATAATTAGAAAAGGTCAGCATGAACTGAGTTTCAATCTCATGCTATTTTGCCATAGCCTTCAGTTGTGAGAAGAGCTAGAAAGGTGAGAAGTTGAAATCTGAGAACAATGAAAAAATGTTAAATAATTCAGATAAATAAATATTTATGGATGCTAATAATAAAAGTAAAAATAAATTTGAATATTTCCTTTACCTGAATGCTCTGAGAAGAGTCTTATAACATCACTTTGTTTTTGTTGTTGTTGTTGCTGCTTTTGTTAAGTCTCATAGAATTTCAGGATATAAATTTTGGTCTCAAAACATTTGGGATTAAAAGAATGAAAATCTAGGAGACTGCTAATAGGTCAGTGTCAATAATTATGTTACTTACAATGCAAAATTAAATTTTTCCATCAAATGCTTATGGGACTTCCCTACAATGACATCAGTGTATTTCTATGGGGAGATTCAGTTCCCAAAACATATTAACTATGTGACATAAATTAAAGATGACCTGTGAGACAATGAGGTTAAAGTAAATGACCTTCACTAAACTCACTAAGGTCATTTGGTGATCATTTTGCTGATTCTTATGTTACTGACATCGTTTTTACAATTCTATTCATTATCCTGTGCATAAAATGTAAAATGAGCAGAAGAGAGTCTCTGGTTGGTTTGGACAGTTACTGGAGAAATTCATATGGTTTAGGAAAGATGATTAGCATTTAGAGAGGAGACCAAAAGGTGTGGTAGGGTTACCTAGGCTCATCAACTCCTTCACTCTGAGTTGAATTTGTTCCCATGTATTGAAAAACACTCATGGAAACTTTGCTGTTACCATTTAGCCCCACATATGATTTACTGAGTTTTCTCTGTTCTTTTCAGTTACCCCAATTCCTTTATCTCTCTTACCCTGTTTTCCCCCTTCACTCCACTAATCATATAAATAACTGTATATTTAATAAAATTTAATTTAATAAAAATACTATACATAGAGTATGTCTATAATCAGTCACTTGTTGCCCACTGACTGCTCCCATTAAGTATAGACAGAAGAGGGAAGGGATTTCTCTGTGATGTTCATTCCTTCATTTCTAACACCTTGAACTGTGGTACTTTGTAGTGCTTAAAAAATATTTGTTGAATGAATAAAAAAAAATGATTACTGCTCAGGAATTTGCAATGGTCTCTTAGTGTTCAAACCAAATCCATTTTTCTTTTTTTAAGGGTTTCTTGTTTTTGTTTTTGTTTTAGATACTAGAGAGAGAGAGTGAGGGAGAGAGAGAGAGAAGGAGCAGAGGGAGGGGTAGAAGCAGAGGGAGAAGCAGACTCCCCGCTGAGCAGAGAGCTGGACATGGGGCTCTGGGACTCAATCCCAGGACTCTAGGATCATGACCTAGCTGAAGGCAAATGCTTAACTGACTGAGCCACCCAGGCGCCCCCAAGTACATTTTTCTTATTTTGGTATTCACAGATGCTCCAGTCAGCCTGTGTCTTCTCTATCACTTTGCTTTCTTCCTCTTCCCTCAGGGCACGTGGCCATGTGCATCCCTTCCCTGCCCCTCTGTGCAGTTGCTTCAGCTAATTTGCTTGTAATGTTTCCCTCATCTAAAACTCCTTCTCTCTTTCCTTCTATCTCAATAGTACTCATCCTTGAGCTCAAATCAGATCTCCTCCAAGAGGACTTTCCTAGGTCCTTCAATGGAATTGATTTTTTCTTTTCCTGATTTACATGATACTTAACTGCTTTTATAATGCATTCCCCACTGTATCAAGTGTGACTCATCTGTGTCTTGATTGTAAAAGTCTTGACTAAATATTAAGTCATCAATCATGTCATGATTCTTTTTGAGATCGTGACAACAAACTGAGCTAGATCCTCAATACATGCTGCATTAATTGCTAAAATTTCCATTCTGTTTAACTTTTATCAATTACTTTCAATATGCAGGGTATTGGAAAAGACAATGACGAATGTGTACACAGGATGTGAAAATGGTAAGGATAAGTTCTTAGTTTTTATATATGGCTCCTGCCAAGAAGCTCATCATCTAGTGGGGGGAAAGAAAGGCACTTACATTGCTAACTAGTGTGCAATTTAGACTGTAATTAAAAAAGTGTACACATGTTATATAAAAATATAGTGAGGGAAGTGAATGGTGACCTAGAGGAAGAAAGAAAGGTTTCCCAATGGAAATATAATTTCAGATAATGTTACAGGATAAGCAGGATAATAATTGGTGAGGAACATGAGAAAAAGCAGTAGACTGAGGGAAGCATGTAAAAAAGCCTGGACACTTAAAAGATCCAGACCTAATTTTTAAAAAAGGACAGTAAACTAGAGTGGTTGAGGCTTATTCATACATGATAAAAGGAGAATGCAACAGGTAATATAAAAGGAATGGGAAAATAGATTGGAAATTGTCCTATTTGATTCCTTCCCATTTATTTTCTCTGCTCTGCCAATTCACGAAAACCCTCTATCTCCAAGGCCACAACCAAATTTAAATGCCAACCCCAAAGAATATGTAATTATTTTCCTAATCAAGTAAAGTGTTTCATACTATGAAAGTCTTCTCTGGCTTCTTATGGTAACCCTCTCTGCTTCTGTCTTCTTGATTGCTCCATCTCAATCTTTTACGCTGGGCCATGTTTCCCTCTTTGCTCTGAATGATGCTTCTTTCTGATTGTATCCTTGACCTCTGTCTTATTTCATTCTGGAGTTTTCCCCATATTATCTCATCTACTCTTGTGTTTTCAACACTCTTTCATCTACTGATAGCTTTGCTAGAGGAGATGTTTCAAATCATTTTGGTGTACATTCATATTAATAAGATCATTTAGTATGTTCTAAATATATATATTCGTACCTACAAATTAGGTAGATGCACCACTAGACTAAAATATTATGTATTATAAAAGAAGAAAAATTCAAAAAGAATTAGATTAAAGAAATGGTATTAAAATATTTAGTTTTATGTAGTAATACTATTCAAACATTGTTTACTCCCCACTAACACTATTATTAATTAAATAATAATCCTATTCAGAAAAAATGTGATATGTGGCTTATTATTTAAATTGTAGCTTAGCACTATGATACAACAATTCTTGAATTTATTTCCAAATATCTCTTAATGTCCTACAAAGTTGAAATGATACTATACACAGATACTTCCCAGAACAAGAAAGGGCTCTTCAGCAGGTCCACACTGACTCAGCAGACTAAAAGTATTAAAAAATATCCAAGTTAGAGTTTATGGAAATAAATTGGATATAGAATATCCAGTATTAGAGTTTATGTAAAACTCTAATAGGAAAATCATAACATACACTCTTCTGATTTCAGAGCAAGACTTTGTTCTCTGCAGGAGAATAAACTATTCAAAAAATAATTTCTTGCTTTGCTATAAACTCTGCTAGAGGAAAAGCTCCTAACTTTGGGACGATATGTGACCAAGAGGCCAGAATTGCCTTCATGAGCTGGAATTAGTCAGACTAACGTGTACAAGATTGAGCGGGCCCAGGAGGAATTCACTAGAAGATGGAAGCGGCACATCCAGGGATTTGGATGAGCAGAGTCTGAGAATACGGTAGGTTGCACAAGCAGGTAACCTAGACCTCTATGTCATCCTCCACCATTGCACTGACCTCTTGCCCTGATCTCACATGTCTGACCTCAAAGGCCAAGTTGGTTCTTAGATAGTCAGCTTCGTATGTTGAGGCAAGCCAAGATGTATCGTTGCTAAAGTCTAGCTCCACCCAGGACCTTAAAAGGCAATAATAAGGGGAAATCCTTAGAGAAGTCTCCTGATTACCTATATCCATTGTACTGAAAGAAGTGGTCCAAGGTGAGAATATATAGATTCATAATAGAGGTGAACAGCTTGGATGTTGGTCAACAGCCTAGAGGGAGACAGATTAAAGGGTCAGTGACCAGAAAATCTGAAGAGGCATACAAATGGATCTACTGGAATGGCACTGAAGTGTGGAATTCTTCATATTACATGTAAAGGTATACCAGAGAGATCTACCATCAAAAAAATACTAAACAATCAAGTACACAGAATGACAGCCAGTTGAGGACATCCAATTTTGTTCATCTGCCACCCCAGTACTGCCATTTGGGCACATGAATGAAGGGCTATAGTGGCTGAGATGGATGTATGCATGTGCCTAACAGCATGGGCTCCAAATTTTCAAGGCTAATCCAGCTATTGTTCTTGCCAGGTTCTAACTTGCCCAAAACAGAGATCACATTGGAGCCCCCAGTAAGACAACATCCCTCAAGTCAGCCACGTGGTGGCAACTTTGCTGCTCCAAACCTCTCAACCAAGTTGCTACAGAAACAAAAGAAAATCACAAGGCCAGACAACACAACTAAATCTATGTCTCAGAGATAAACCATCTATTAAAGAAATAGCATATCACTATATCAACAGGAGAGACTATTCCCAAAGTAGTAACTTCTTAAACTATAATATACCCTCACTCCGGCTAAGTAGAATCATCTGTCATTACTAATCCAGAAAAAAAGTAGGTATTTAAAAATAGGAAGAAAAATAATAGGCTACATCCCCACAAAACAATATAAAAAGAAAACAAAATATGAATAGAAATATTTCATTTGATGAAAATCCTTCCCAGAAAAACAATCATAGAAAGAGAAAAATTCTAATACAGTTTGTCAACCTGAACTCCTTATCCTTAAACAAGCATTTAGGGATATGAAAAAGCACGTTTTATGAAAAATTGCAAAACCTAAATAGAGATGGAGAAAAAGAAATACATAAGATGAAAGATGACTAAATGTAGAAAAGATATGGAGAAAAAGACAGAATCGTTTTAGACATTAAGACTAAATTATAAGATCCTCAAGGGGTAAGAGACTGTATTATCTGTAAAAGGATATTTGAAGAATGGAAAGGAAATAGCCAAGAGAATGAAAGTGAAACAGATAAAGGGGTAAAAGATTTAGAGCAGGTATAAGAGTATGAAAAATTAGCAAGGATAATACTCAAACATAAAATTGGAGTCCCTGATGAAGAAAAGTAATAATGGAACAAAAATACTATTTAAAATGATAATCCAAGAAAAATTTGGGGAAAACCAGAAGACTATAACATACATCTTGAAACATATTTATGATAATTGTCCCAGAAAAGTAAACTCCAAGATATATCCTAGTAAAGCTTTAGACTTCAAGTTAAAGTTTTCTGCACCTCACTTCCAAAAAAGGAAATCAATTTGGTATCTCAACAGCGACACACAAAACAAGACAACTATGACTCAAGACTTTCAATAAACTCGGGCGCCTGGGTGGCTCAGTTGGTTAAGCGACTGCCTTCGGCTCAGGTCATGATCCTGGAGTCCCTGGATCGAGTCCTGCATCGGGCTCCCTGCTCGGCAGGGAGCCTGCTTCTCCCTCTGACCCTCCCCCATCTCATGTGCTCTCTCTCTGTCTCAAATAAATAAATAAAATCTTAAAAAAAAAAAAAAAAAAAACTATTAAAAAAAAAAAGACTTTCAATAAACTCAAGGAAAAAAAGTGTGAGCCAAGGCTTTCCTATCTAGTTATAGTTTCTAATTAAAACATGTAGAAAGAGTCAGGGAAGTAGAAAAGTACACAGTAATAATTGCCACAGTCAGGGTCCACCGATAGGCAAAACTTTGAGAAGTAGGATATTGTAGAGGCTCAAAATGTTTTCCCCAAATATTTATTACTTACTGAGTGCTGTTAACATATTTTCACAGATTCTTTTTTTTTTTTTTTTTTTTAAAGATTTTATTTATTTATCTGACAGAGAGAGACACAGCGAGAGAGAGAACACAAGCAGGGGGAGTGGGAGAGGGAGAAGCAGGCTTTCCACTGAGCAGGGAGCCCGATGCGGGGCTCGATCCCAGGACCCTGGGATCATGACCTGAGCCGAAGGCAGACGCTTAACGACTGAGCCACCCAGGCGCCCCTTCACAGATTCTTTGATTCTCCTCCCTCCAGGAGACAGAACATATCTCTTCTCCCCTTGAGTGTAGCCTATACGAAGTGACTACTTTCTAATGAATGGAGTATGAGAAGGGAAAAATAGTTAACTTTACAGTGGAGAAACCTAAAAACAGAGTCCACCTTAATCAAGTGGTCAAGGTTAACACCACCAGTAATAAGTCTTGTTGCTATCTCCGATAGCATGTATCCCCAATATGACACAATGAGAAAGACTCTTCACTTTTGTGAAAAGAAGTCCTCTAACATTTTGGGGGTAATGGCACAGGAACAACAGGAATTTATCAGAGCCAGGTTGCCCAGAAAGATGTACATTGGTGTGTGAAGACAACGCTCCATAAAAATCAATGCCACCAGGCCAAGATTCCCCACCATGGTGATCAGATAAATGGCAAAGAACACCAAAAAAAAAAGAAGGATCTTCAGCACTGGATGATCTGTAAATCCTATGAGGATAAATTCTACTGTCAAGGATTCATTTTCCATAGTCATTCCTGGCTTCTCAGCTGAGATAGAAATTATAGAGAAATGAAATTCTAAATTAGAGTGTGTTTATTCTCCCCTCTAATTTTGTCATGTGCAAAAAGAAAGAAGCTCTTTCTAAATCATCCTATGCTGTCTCTACAAACCAGCAGATGCACAGTAGGTCAAGTCTGTGAGAAGAAAAATATCACAGATTGTGTACGCAGGGATCATCTAAAAATGACTGTGTGAATTCCCAGGACAGAAAGGTGTTTTCTGCCTAAATTATCCAATGTTAATGTACAAATTCCTGGTCAGTATATATAATTTGGCATTTCCAAAATTAGAAGATATTTTCTTATGGTGTCTTTTTCTCCAAGAAAAGAAAATAATAAACACATTTTAACTACTTACTATCCTATGGGATTGATGTAATGTTTGGAAATTAACTTATTTTAGACATTTTAAATGTCTAAGTGTATTATTTTTAAAATATCACAGAATCACAGTGGGTTTTAAAAATGATTTCTCTAGCTTGGTATTCCTTCATGGAGAAGCTTACCAAGGGATATCTTAATATCTATTTATCCTTTAAGATGGGGTAAATATACAGAATATTTAAAAATTTTCTTAGTAAGTTAATTTTGATACTGTTTTTATATTTATTTCAATACAGTTGCTTGTTATACAAGACCAACATCCATGATATATCTTACAAGAATGAAACTACCATATTCAAATTAAAAAATTTCTGCTTCATTTATGAATACTGCTCAAAAAGCAAGCTTTCTTTTGGAAACAAAATACAAATGTCTATATAAATGCAGCCAAATATTTCTCTATTTAGAAAATTATCATAAATAGGCTATAGCACTTTTTTTTGGTTTTTGTTTTTTAGTTAACTGTATTATTTCAATCTTGCTACACAACAAGGTTTCATCTCAATTTTTGGAGTGTTTCTTTTCATCAATCCTAAGAGCAACACAATCATTTTAAAGGTTTCAAACTATAAGAGCAAAGATTTTTTACTTATAAAAAAATACTTAAAAACTTTTATTCTGTTTATTTTTTTTTTAGATTTTTTTTTTTTTGACAGGGAGAGAGAGAGTACAATCAGGGGGAGCGACAAGCAGAGGGAGAGGGAGAAGCAGGCTCCCTACTCAGCAGGGAGCCCAATGTGGGGCTCGATCCCAGGACCCTGGGATCATGACCTAAGCCGAAGGCAGATGCTTAACCATGTGAGCCACCCAGGAGCCCCTATTCTATTTTTTAAAAATTTTATTTATTAACCTGACAGAGAGAGAGAGTGAGCACAAGCAAGAGGAGCAGCAGAGGGAGAGGGAGAAACAGGCTCCCCACTCAGCAGGGAGTCTAACCTGGGGCTTGATCCCAGGACCCTGGGATCATGACCTGAGCCGAAGACAGACGCTTAACCAAGTTAGCCACCCAGGTGTCCCTAAGTTTATCTTTTAAATCTATGCTGCCCAGAGCAACCTATGCATTCAATGCATACATGTATACCCTATCAAAGTACCATCAACATTTTTCACAGAGCTAGAACAAACAGTCCTAAAATTTGTATGGAACCAGAAAAGACCTCAAATCACCAAGGGAATGTTGAAAAAAAAAAAAAAAGAAAGCTAGGGGTATCACAATGCCAGACTTCAAACTATATTACAAAGCTGTGATCATCAAGACAGCATAGTACTAGCACAAAAACAGACACATAGATCAATGGAACATAATAGAGAGCTCAGAAATGGACCCTCAACTCTATATTAACTAATCTTTGACAAAGCAAGAAAGACTATCCAATGGATAAAAGACAGTCTCTTAAATCAATAGTGCTGGGAAAACTGGACAACCACATGCCAAAGAATGAAACTGGGCCATTCTCTTACACCACACACAAAGATAAACTCAAAATGCAAGAAAGACCTAAATGTGAGACAGGAATCCATCAAAATCCTAAAGGAGAACACAGGCAGCAACCTCTTCAACTTGGACACAGCAAATCCTTGCAAGATATGTCTCTAAAGGCAAGGAAAAGAAAAGCAAAAATGAACTTTTGGGACTTCATCAAGATAAAAAGCTTCTGCACAGCAAAGGAAATAGTCAACAGAACCAAAAGGCAACCGTCGGAATGGGAGAAGATATTTGCAAATGACATGTCAGATAAAGGGCTGGTATCCAAGATCTATAAAGAACTTCTCAAACTCAACACCCAAAAAACAAATAATCAAGTCAAGAAATGGGCAGAAGACATGAACAGACACTTCTCCAAAGAAGACATGGCCAACAGATACATGAAAAAATGCTCCACATCACTTGACATCAAGGAAATACAAATCAAAACCACAATAAGATACCACCTTACACCAGTTAGAATGGCTAAAATTAAGACAGGGAACAATAAATGTTGACAAGATGTGGAGAAAGGGGAACCCTCTTACACTATTGGTGGGAATGCAAGTTGGTACAGCCACTCTGGAAAACAGTATGGAGGTTCCTCAAGACGTTAAAAATAGAGCTACACTATAACCCAGCAATTGCACTACTGGGTGTTTACCCCAAAGATACAGATGCAGTGCAAAGAAGGGGCACATGTATTCCAATGTTCATAGCAGCAATGTCCACATAGCCAAACTGTGGAAGGAGCCCAGATGTCCTTTCAACAGACGAATGGGTAAAGAAGATGTGGTTCATATATACAATGGAATATTACTCGGCCATCAGAAAAGATGAATATCTACCATTTACATCAACATGGATGGAATTGGAAGGGATTATGCTAAGTGAAATAAATCAAGCAGAGAAAGACAGTTATTGTATGGTTTCACTCATATGTGGAATTTAAGAAATAGTGCAGAGGACAATAGGGGAAGGGATGGAAAACTGAAGGGGAAGAAATGAGAGAGGGAGACAAACCATGAGAGACTATGGACTCCAGGAAACAAACAGAGGGTTGTGGAAAGGGAGGTGGGTGGGAGGATGAGGTAACTCAGTGATGGGAAAAAGGAAGGCACGTGATGTGATGAGCACTAGGTATTATGCGCAACTAATGAATCATTGAAAGTTCTATCAAAAACTAGATGTACTATATGTTGGCTAATTGAATTTAAATAAAAAAAATATAGAAGTGGAAATTACAGTAGTTAAGGTAAAAGAAAAATAATGAATAGCAGTTTGGAAGCAGCAGAGGAACAAATTAATGACCTAGAAGACAGAGGAAGGAAAGTAATCAAGCTGAATAAAAGAGAAAAAAAGAATTATGCAAAATGAGAATAAAGTTAGGGAACTCAGTGACTCTTTTAAACGTAACAACATTTGTATTATAGGGGTCCCAGGAGAAGAAGAAAGAAAAGGGGGCAGATAATTTATTTGAACACATAATAGCAGTAAACTTCCCTAATCTAGGGAGGGAAACACATATCCAAATCAGGGGGGCACAGAGAACCCCCCAAAAAGCCAACAAAAGCAGATCCACACCAAAACATATTATAATAAAATTGGCAAAATGTAGTGATAAAGAGGAACTATTATAAGCAGCAATACAAAAGAAGACAGTTACATACAAAGAAACGCCATAAGGCTATCAGTGAAATTTTCAGCAGAAACTTTCCAAAACAGAAAGAATTGGCATGATATATTAAAAGTGCTGAATGGGGAAAAAAAACTGTAGCCAAGAATACTCTATTCAGCAAGGCTATCATTAAGAATAGAAGGAGACAAATAAAAACTAAAAGAGTTCATGGCCACTGAACCAGCACTGCAAGATATATTAAATTGGACTCTTTGAGTTAGAGGGAAAAACCAAAAATGACAGTATGAAGGTAAAAAAAACAAAAAAGCAGTAAAAATGATTACTTCTATAAAGAAATCAGTCAGAGAACTCACACAATAAAAGGATGTAAAATATGATACCATACACATAAAACATGGGGAGAAGTAAAGAATGGGCTCAAACATAAATGACCATCAACTTAAAATAGACTCCTATATGCAGAAGATATTTTACTCACCTAATGGTAAACTGAAATCAAAAACCACTAATAAATATACAAAGAATAAAGAGAAAGAAATCTAAAGATATCACTACAAAAACCAAGCAAACTGTGAGAGAAAGACAAGAAAGGATCAGAAAAATCTTCCAACATAACCAAAAACAAGTAATAAAATGGCAATAAATACATAAGTATCAACAAGTACTTTGAATGTAAATGGACTAAATGCTCCAACTGAAACAGGGTGACAGAATGGATTAAAAAAAAAAGAAGACTCATCTAATGCTGCCTAGGAGACTCATTTTAGACCTAAAGACACCTGTAGTTGAAAAAGAGAGGATGGAGAAACATTCATCATGCAAATGTATGTCAAAAGAAAGCTGGAATAGCCATACTTTATCAGACAAACTAGATTTTTTTAAGATTTACTTCTTTATTTATTTGAGAGAGACAGAGAGAGAGAGCGGGAAAGAGGGAGAAGCAGACTCCCAGCTGAGCAGAGAGCCTGGCTCGGTGCTGGATCCCAGGACCCTGAGATCATGACCCAAGCTGAAGACAGATGCTTACCCAACTGAGCCACCCAGGCACTCCTCAGACAAACTAGATTTTAAAACAAAGACTGTAACAAGAGATGAAGAAGTGCACTACATCATAAGAAAGGGATCTATCCAACAAGAAGATCTAACAATTGTAAATATTTATGCCCTCAACTTGGAAGCAACCAAATATATAAAACAATTAATAACAAACAAAAGGAACTCATTGATAAAAATACAATAATACTAGGGGACTTTAATACCCCACATACAGCAATGGACAGATCATCTAAGCAGAAAATCAACAAGGAAACAAAGGCTTTGAATGACACACTGGACCAGATGGATTTAACAGATATATTCAGAACATTTCATCCTAAAACAGCAGAATACACATTCTTTTCAAGTGTACCTGGAACATTCTCCAGAATAAATCACATATTAGGCCACAAAATAAGCCTCAACAAATTCAAAAACTTGAAATCATGCCATGCATCTTTTCTGACCACAACTCTATGAAACTAGAAGCCAACCACAAGAAAAATTATAGAAAGACCACAATAACATAGAAGTAAAATAACATGAACTAAAGATGATTGGATCCACCAGGAAATAAAAGAAGAAATTAAAAAGTACATGGAAACAAATGAAAATGAAAACACAGTGGTTCAAAACCTTTGGGATGCAGCAAAAACTGTTTTAAGAGAGAAGTTTGTAGCAATACAGCCTACCTCAAGAAAAGCCTAAAATAACCTAACCTTACACCTAAAGGAGTTAGAAAAAGAACAACACCCAAAACCTAAAACCAGCAAAAGGAGTGGAAATAAATGACATAGAAGCTAAAACAAACAAACAAACAAACAAAAAAACCCACTAGAACAGATCAATGAAACCAGGAGCTATTTCTTTGAAAAAACAATAAAACTGATGTCTCTAGCCAGACTTATCAAGAAAAAGAACAGAAAGGACCCAAATAAATAAAATCACAAATGAGAGAGGAGAAATAACAAACAATATCACAGAAATAAAAAAGATTAGAATATTATGAAAAATTATATGCCAACAAATTGGACAACCTAGAAGAAATGGATAAGTTCGTAGACACATATAATCTACAAAAACTAAAATAGGAAGAAATGGGAAAGTTGAACAAACCAAATACCAGCTAAGAAATTAAATCAGTAGCCAGAAAACTCCCAACAAACAAAAATCCAGGACCACAGAGCTTCACAGGCAAATTCTACCAGACATTTAAAGAAGAGTTAATACCTATTCTTCTCAAACTATTCCAAAAATTAGAAAAGGAAGAAAAACTTCTAAAGTCATTCTATAAGGCCAGCATTACCTTCATACCAAAACCAGATAAAGACACAACAACAACAACAAAAGACAATTATAGGCCAGTATCTCTGATGAACATAGATGTAAAAATCCTCAGCGAAATACTAGCAAACCAAATCCAACAATATATTAACAAAGTCATTCATCATGATCAAGTGGGATTTATTCCTGGTTTGGAAGGATAGTTCTGTTTTTGCAAATCCATCAACGTGATACATCACATCTAATAAAAGAAGGGTAAGAATCATATGATCATTTCAATAGACACAGAAAAAGAATTTGACAAAATAAAACATCCGTTCATGATAAAAACCCTGAACAAAGTAAGTTTAGAGGATCATACCATTACATAGTAACCACCGTCTATGAAAAGACCATAGCTAACATTATCCTCAATGAGGAGAAACTGAAGCTTTTTCTCTATGGTCAGGAACAAGACAAGGATGTCTACTTTCACTGCTTTTATTCAACACAGTACTGGAAGTCCTATCCACATCAATCAGACAACAAAAATAAATAAAATGTATCCAAATCGGTGAGGAAGAAATAAAACTTTCACTATTTGCAGATGACATGATACTCTATATAGAAAACCCAAAAGACTCCACCAAAAGACTGCTAGAACTGATAAATCATTTCAGTAAAGTTGCAGGATACAAAATCAAGACTTTTCTTGCCTCTTGAGGTAGGCCTGTATTGCAATATACTTCCCTCTTAGGACTGCCTTTGCTGCATCCCAAAGGTTTTGAACTGTCCTGTTTTCTTTTTCATTTGCTTCCATACATATCTTTTATTTCTTCTTTAATTTCCTGGTTAACCCATTCATTCTTTAGTAGGATGTTCTTAAACTTTCATGTATTTGTGGTCTTTCCGAATTTTTTTTCATGTGGCTGACTTCAAGTTTCATAGAATTAGAGTCTGAAAATATGCATGGTATGCTCTTGATCTTTTTATACTTGTTGAGGGCTGATTTGTGACCTAATGTATGATCTATTCTGGAGAACGTTCCATGTGAACTAAAAAATATGTGTATTCTGCTGCTTTCTGATGTAATGTTCTGAATTTATCTGTTCAGTCTATCAGGTCCAGTGTATCATTCAAAGCCATTGTTTTCTTGTTGATTTTCTGCTTAGAAAATTCTCAAATACACAACCTAACCTTACACCTAAAGGAGCTAGAAAAGGAAAAGCGAATAAGGCCTAAAGCCATCAGAAGGGAAATTATAAAGATTAGAGCAGAAATAAATGATATAGAAACAAACAAAGGAACAAAACAGAACAGATTAATGAATCTAAGAGCTGGTTCTTCAAAAGAAGTAATAAAATTGATAAACCCCTAGCAAGACTTATCTAAAAGAAAAAAGAAAGGACCCAGATAGATAAATTCACAAATGAAAGAGGAGAGATCACAACCAACACTACAGAAATACAAACAACTGTAAGAGAACACTATTTATATGTCCACAGACTGATTACCTAGGGGGTGACTGGGTGGTTCAGTCGGTTAATCATCTGACTTTGGCTAAGGTCATGATCTCAGGGTCCTGAGATTGAGCCCCATGCTGGGCTCCTTGCTCAGCAGGTAGTCTGGTTCTCCCTCTCCCTCTGCCCCTCCCCCTGCTGGTTCTCTCTATCTCAAATAAATAAAATCTTAAAAAACAAAACAAAACTGGACAACCTGAGAGAAATGAACAAGTTCCTAGAAACCTACAAACTATCAAAACTGAAAAGGGAAGAAATAGAAAATTTGAACAGACTCATCACCAGCAAAGAAATTAAATCAGTAATCAAAAATCAAAAATCAAACAAAATAACTGGGCCAGATGCTTCCCAGGGGTATTATACCAGCCATTTAAAGCAGAGTTAATACCTATTCTTCTCATACTATTCCAAAAAACAGAAATGGAAGGAAAACTTCCAAACTCATTCTATAAAGTCAGCATTACTTTGATTCAAAAACCAAAGACCCCAATAAAAGGAGAATTACAGGCCAATATCCCTGATGAACATGGATTCAAAAATTCTCAATAAAATATTAAGATTTCAAATTCTACAGTATATTAAAGAATTATTCACTACAATCAAGCTGGATTCATTCCTGGGCTGCAGAGTGGTTCAATATTTGCAAATCAATCAACATGATGCACCACATTAATAAAAGAAAGGATAAGAACCATGTGATCCTGTCAATAGAAGCAGAATGAGCATTTGACAAAATACAGCATTCTTTCTTGAAAAAAATCCCTCAAAAAGTAGGGTTAGATGGAACATACTTCAACTTCATAAAGGTCAAATACTAAAGACACACAGCTAATATCATCCTCAGTAGGGAAAAACTGAGAACCTTTCCCTATGGTCAGAAAAAGACAAGGATGTTGACTCTCACCATTACTATTTAACATAGTACTGGAGGTCTTAGCCTCAGCAATCAGACAACAAAAAGAAATAAAAGGGATCCAAATAGACAGGGAAGTCAAACTTTCACTCTTTGCAATAAGATGATAGTCTATGTAGAAAACCTGAAAGACTCCACCAAAAAAATTGCTAGGACTTGTACATGAATTCAACAAAGTTACAGGATAGAAAATCAATGTGTATAAATCTGTTGCATTTCTATACACCAATTACAAAGCAGCAGAAAAAGAAATCAAGGAATCAATCCCATTTGCAATTGCACCAAAAACAATATTATACCTAGGAATAAACCTAACTAAAGAGATAAAATATCTGTACTCTAAAAAGTATAGATCACTTATAAAAGAAATTGAAGAGGACACAAAGAAATGTAAAAACATTCCATGCTTATGAGTTGAAAGAACGTTGATAAAATGTCTATACTACCCAAAGCTATCTACACATGTAATGTAATCCCTATCAAAATACCACAGCATTTTTCACAGAGCTAAAACAAACAACCCTAAAATCTTTATGAAACCACAAAACACTCCAAATAGCCAAAGCAATCCTGAAAAAAGAAATAAATGTGAAGGCATCGTGATTGCAGATTTCAAGCTATATTACAAAGCTGCAGTGTTCAAGACAGTATGGTACTGGCACAAAAACAGATGCACAGATCAATGGAACAGAAGAGAGAGAACCCAGAAATGGACCCACAACTATATAGTCAACTGATCTTAGACAAAGCAGGAAAAAATATCCGATGGAAAAAAACAGTCTCTTCAACAAATGGTGTTGGGAAAACTGGACAACAACATGCAGAAGAATGAAATTGGACCACTTTCTTACACCATATACAAAAACATATTCAAAGTGGATGAAAGACGTAAATGTGAGATAGGAAACCATCAAATCCTAGAAAAGAAAGCAGGCAGAAACCTCTTTGACCTTGGCTGTAGCAACTTCTTATTAGACATGTCACTGGACACAAGGAAAACAAAAGCAAAAATGAACTACTAGGACTTCATCAAGAGAAAAAGCTTGTGCACTGCAAAGGAAACAATCAACAAAACTAAAAGGCAGCCTACAGAATGGGAGAAGATATTTTCAAGTGACATATCTGATAAAGGGTTAGTATCCAAAATCTATAAAGAACTTACCAAACTCAACACCCAAAAAAACAAATGATTCAATTAAGAAATGGACAGAAGAATGAATAGACTCTTTTCCAAAGAAGACCTCCAGATGGCTAAGAGACACATGAAAAGATGCTCAACATCTCTCATCATCAGGGAAATACAAATCAAAACCATGATGAGATACCACCTCACACATTAGTCAGAATGGCTAAAATTAACAACACGAGAAACAACAGGTGTTGGTGAAGATGTGGAGAAAGCAGAATGCTCTTGCACTGTTGGTGGGAATGCAAACTGGTATAGCCACTCTGGAAAACAGTTTAAAGTTTCCTCAAAAAGTTAAAAATAGAACTATCCTATAATCCAACAATTCCATTACTAGGTATTTACCTAAAGGATACAAAAATACAGATTTGTAGGGGTACATGCACCCCAGTGTTTATAGCAGCATTATCAATAATAGCCAAACTATGGAGAGAGCCCATATGTCCAAAACTGATGAATGGATAAAGAAGTGCTATATATATATATATATATATATATATATATACAAATGAATATTACTCTGCCATCAAAAAGAATGAAATTTTGCCAATTGCAATGTTGTGGATGGAGAAAATGTGTTACACTAAGTGAAATAAGTCACTCAGAGAGAGAAAAATGCCGTATGATGCCAATCGTATGTGAAATTTAAGAAACAAAACAGATGAACATATGGGGGTGGGGGAAGGAGAGAGGGAAATAAGCCTTAAGAGACTCTTAACTATAGAGAACAAACTGAGGGTTGATGGGGGGAGGTAGGAGGTAGGAATGGGTTAGATGGGTGATGGGTATTAAAGAAGGCACTGTGATGAACACTGGGTGTTGTATGTAAGTGTCAAATCACTGAATTCTACTCCACAAACCAATATTGTACTGCATGTTAACTAACTAAAATTTAAATTAAAAAAAAATTCATGAAAGAAATTAAAGACACAAAGAAATGGAAAGATGTTCTGTGCTCATGGATTGGAAGGACAAATGTTAAAATGTCTATACTACCCAAAGTAGTCTACACATTTAATGCAATCCCTATCAAAATGCCAACAGCATTATTCACAAAACTACAACAAACAACTCTAAAATTTGTATGGAACCACAAAATACCTGGATAGACAAAGAAATCTTGAAAAAGAAAAGCAAAGCTAGAGACATCGCAATTCCAGACTTCAAGTTATGTTACAAAGCTGTAGTGATCAAAGCAGTATAGTATTGGCATAAAAATAGACACATAGATCAATGGAACAGAATAGAAAAATCCAGAAATAAAACTAGAATTATATGATCAATTAATCTTTGACAAAAGAGGCACGAATGTCTTAGGAAAAAAAGTATTTTCAACAAATGGTGTTGGGAAACTGGACAGCAACATGCAAAAGAATGAAACTGGACCTTTTTCTTACACCATACACAAAAATAAATTCAAAATGGATTAAAGACCTAAATGTGAGACCTGAAACCATAAAAATCATAGAAGAGAACACAGGCAGTAATTTCTCTGACATAGGCTGTAGCAACTTTCTTCTAGATAGGTTCCCTGAGCCAAGAGAAACAAAAACAAGATTAAACTACAGAGACTATATCAAAATAAAAAGCTTCTGCACAGCAAAGAAAATAATCAACATAACTAAAAGGCAGCCTACAGAATGGGAGAAGATATTTGCAAATGACACATCAAATATAGAGTTAGTTTCCAAAATATATAAAGAACTTTTACAGCTCAACACCCAAAAAACAAATAATCCAATCAAAAAATGGGCAGAAGACATGAACAGCCATTTTCCCAAAAAGGACATACAGATAGCCAACAGACACATAAAAAGGCTCTCATCATCATTCATCAGCAAAATGCAAATCAAAACCACAATGAGATATGACTTCACACCTGTCAGAATGGCTAAAATAAAAAATAAAAAACAAAAAACAAGTGTTGGTGAATATGTGGAGAAAAAGGAACCCTCTTACACTGTTGGGGGTGGGTAGGGAATGCAAACTGGTGTAGTACTGTGGAAAAGAGTATGGAGTGTTCTCAAAAAGTTAAAAATAGAAATGCCATATGATCCAGTAAGTGCACTACTGGGTATTTACTCAAAGAAAACAAAACACTAATTCAAAGGGATACAGACACACCTATGTTCATAAGGGCATTATTTACAATAGCCAAGATATGGAAGTGGCCCAAGTGTCCATCAATCAATGAATGGATAAAGAAGTTGTGGTATATTGATATATATATAGATATACAATGGAATATTATTCAAACATCAGAAAGAATGAAATCTTTCCATTTCAAGGACATGGATGGTGCTAGAGCATATAATGATAAGTGGAATAAGTCAGAGAAAGACAAATACCATATGATTTCACTCATATGTGAAATTTAAGAAACAAACCAAATAAGCAAAGAGTGGAGGGGTAAGAGAGTGAGAGGGACAAACTAAGAAATAGACTGTTAAAAACTAGTGAGAACAAACTCATGGTTACCAGAGGGGAAGTGGTTGGGGGAGGGGAGGTAGGTAAAATAAGTGATGGGAATTAAGGAGTGTACTTAAAATGAGCACTGGGTGATTAAAATAGAAACTTTAAAAAAGTAAAAATAAATAAAATAAAAAATAAAAAAGCTTACAGGTGAAAACTCAGTATTACATATGGCCATTAGTGGCCTAAAAGAATAAATAAAATATGTAATATTTCAAATGAGTGAGCATTTTTATCTTTTTCAATGTAATCTGGACATGCATCAAGGAAGCTGGAACATTTAAGAATGACCTTGAAGAAAGGACACCATTTCAATTGTACATGAAGATAGGCACACTTGAGGAAGCGTTCTATGTGGAGAAACCATATGAACAAGAACATATATCAAAAGAAGGTGTCCAGAAGGCTTTCAGTAAGTTATTTGGGGTAAAACACAGGGTCCAGTAGAAGAATTGTGAGGAAAGAGACTTCAGAGTCAAATCAAGATTTCACTAGGAAGTACCTCAAATACTACCAGGGTCACAAATGCAGGGTAATATAGATATAGATATAGATATATAGATGTAGATGTGTTTATGTAATCCATTCATATACATGGACATTAAATATATACATATTCATATATAGAGTTCTAGATACGTATGCTATATATACACATAATCAGGTAAATATGACAATCCTTGTAAATCTATTCAAGAGGGATATTAGACTTCTGTTTATGAAGAAGAGTTTGACAGAAATGTTTGGGAAATAAAAGAATATCAACAGGATGTAGAAGTAACAAGAATATAACAAATGACTGATGTGAGTAGTTTTAGTGTATGACCCTTAGAGGTGTCAGCAGGGCTGTATATGGAACCAGTGGTGAGAGGAAGGACAGGGGTAGACTGAAATTGGATCACTCATTATATTTTTTTGCCTCTGTTCACTCAAACACAAACCTGACCCCACTGTGGAGTGAAATGTGATGTGAGGCTTCAAGCACACAACTATATGTCTGTAAAAGACTCAAATTCAAATTTTTTTCAGAGGAATTACACTATTACAGTGTTTAATGCATTTATGAAGTCATGTTGAAAACATTAAAACATGTAAAATATTTTTCTTAATTATTTTAGTATAACATGAAGAAAACTTGAATAAAATTCTCTGTTTTTCAATAATATATACACATATTTAAGATGGTTATTTGGGGGTGCCTGGGTGGCTCAGTTGGTTAAGCATCTGCCTTCAGCCCAGGTCATGATCCTGGAGTCCCGGATCGAGTCCCTCATCAGGCTCCCTGCTCAGCAGGGAGTCTGCCTCTCCCTCTGACCCTCCCCCCTATCATGTACTCTCTCTCTTTCTCTCATTCTCTCTCTCAAATAAATAAGTAAATAAAATCTTTTTAAAAAATGGTTATTTGTAGTCCCACCTTAAGTCATTTGAACGCTAGGGCAATTATAACTGCCAAAACCTTTGAACACTAATCAACACATAGCAACATCTAATTTGCACAATTTCATGATATTCTAATGGAAGAAGAACAGATGTTCTATGAATACTAAGGATTTCTCTTTAACATTTTTCTCAGTGAATCTATGACTTTCTTATTTCTCAGGCTATAGATCATTGGGTTTAACACGGGAATTATAATAGTGTAAAATAGAGAGTCCATCATATCTTGATCATCTGCCTGTGCAGATCTAGGGTGCACATACATGTAGAGAAGGGGGCCACAGTATAAGGAGACAGATAATAGATGGGCTCCACAGGTAGAGAAGGTTTTCCTTATGCCTTGTAGAGACTTCTTTTTTAAGACTGTAAAGAGAGCTAATGTGTAAGAGACAAGAACAGTCAAAATGGTAAAGACTTGTATTGACCCAGAGAAAATAAATACTATCAGATAATTAATAGAAGGGTCAGTACAAGAAATCTTAAATAATGGTATAATATCACAGTAAAAGTGATGTGCTATGATGGAATTGCAGAAGGTTAATCTGAGTAAAAAAGAACTATGAATTATGGCATGAAGAAGGTCACCTAAAAATGACAAAAGTATCAGCTGGATGCATAGTGCATTGGACATAATCACTGGATAAAGTAATGGTTTGCATATGGCCATGTAGCAATCATATGCCATTGTTGCCAACAGAAAACATTCTGTGGTTACACTGATTGCAAAGGAAAAAAACTGTATCATGCATTCAGAGAGAGGGATCATCTTGCTCTTGGCAAAGAACTTGACCAGCATCTTGGGGGATACTGTGGATGATAACCAAGCATCCACAAATGCCAAATTCCCAAGGAATAAGTACATGGGGATGTGAAGCTGACAGTCATTCCATATGAGAGCAATCAGACCAAGGTTCCCCACAATAGTGAGAAGATAGTTAACCAAGAACAGCAGGAACAGGGGGATTTGCCACTGTGGTTCATATGTGAGTCCTGTGAGAATCAATTCTGTCAGCAATGTAGCATTTTCTTTTTCCATGTCCTCACTGGGTATTGCCTGAAATGAAATTAAATGAAAACAAAAAGTCATTCAATTTATAACATGAAATATAGGGAGGAGAGTTGAAATAAAATTATGCATCTCAGAAATACCCTCTCAATTTTGTGTGTTACCTCTGTAATAGATGGAATTGTTTGGGGGGCTTGGAAATAAATGCAATTATTTCAATTTTTAAAATGTTCTACAATGAACAGAATTGGGAAAATGAAAGACATTGTATGTAAGTGCTAAATTTATGGGATAGGATTGAATATGAAAGGGAAATTCTGTATCTAGGACATGGATGTAGGATGAAGGGAAAAGAAGCTTGAAGAACCTGGGCAATAAAATGAGTTGAATAGCATGTGAAGGATCTTGAACATTGTTCATCAGGGAAGAAGCATGCACTGAAAAAGAGTGGTGCTGTAAGATTTTTTAAAATGAATATATAGTAGTGTAGAAAATAGGCTGCAGGGAGGTGAAGTCGGGTCATGAATACTAGACAGGAAGATGTTACTACTGTCCACTGGTTCTCAAACTTGGAATTCTCTGAGGAACTTTTGTACAAAATATAGATCGTGAGGCTTTCTTTAGAATTAGATTTAGTGGGTCAAGAATGAAATCTAATAAGATTAGATTTCTAATCTGCATTTTACACTTGCTTCCTAAGTGATTCAAATATGGGTCACATGGCTTGTCCATGGGTAAAATGACATTGGGATTGATGGGGAAGATGAAAAGAGAGATGGAAGAGTTCAGAATGTTGAGACACCACTTCTGTGACACATTGGAGGTGAAGGGGAGGTCAGTGAAGAATAGAGGAGACACTTGGTGATTGGGTAGATTTTCACTTACCCAAAGAAAATGAAAACACTAATTTGAAAGGTACATGTACCCCTACATTTACTGCATCCTATTTAGAATGACAAATATACGGAAGCAACCTAAGTGTCTATCTATAGACAAATGAATATGCAAGATGTTGTCTGTGTGTGTGTGTGTGTTTATATATTTTTTTATTATTTATAGCTGTTAATAAAAATAAAAGGATAAGATCATGCCATTTGACACAATAGGCTATTACAGGCTACTCCATTAAATGAAATAAATCAGAATGAGAAAGACAAATACCATATGATTTCATTCATATGTGGAGTCTAAAAAAATGAATAGCAAGCAAAGAGCAGAATCAGACCTATAAATACAGAAAACAACTTGTTTGCCAGAGAGGTAAAAGGTGGAGGGATTTGCAAAATGGGTGAAGGAGAGTGGGAGATAGAGGATATATGTCATTTTTAGATAGCCAATCCTCTTTCTACCACATAATCATGGAGCCAGGCAGTCTACCACCCACTCTAGGAGCCAAAAGAGCTACAATTGACCTTCCTATTGCTCTAACAACTACAGTGAGGGGAATTGCAATGTAAGTTTGGCAACTGAAACCCATCTACACTGGATTTGGAATTTGGAGTGAGGGAGAAAAAGGGAGAAGGGAAAGAGCATTTGAGTTGCCAAGGCAGCCAAGGCACGATATGAAGGTTCCAGCAAATGCATCCTGCACCCACACCAATGACTCTGTCAGTGTGAACAGTGGCATTCCCACACAGCAGCGCTAACAGCAGCCCTCATGGAGCCAATGTTGGGACATGATTTTTGCTGTTGACAGACTGCCTTGCTTCCTTCTGTTGCTGCCCATTTTTTCTCCAGCTGATTCCTTTAATCTCCCAGCATGTCTGTATTAGATTCCATTCCAAAAAATATTTTCTTGTTGAAACTAATAGTTCTGACTGCAAGCAATAAAAGACAGGGAGAGACCAGGATAGGATACAGAGCAGAATGATCAAGAAAAGAAAGGAAACAGAACAGATGAGTGTCACAAACATGAAGAGAGGAAGATATTCAAGAAAAACAAAGAAAGTTATGGTGCCAATCACTTTAAAATAAATGCTCTAGTAGGACAAAGAATGAACAGGTGTGATTGAGCATGGAAACTAAGAGATTTTTAGTGGCTTTAGTGTGAGCAGTTTCCATCATATGATACAGTTGAGGCCAGAGAATAATGAGCAGTGAATGGGAAACAAGTTGCACAACAGTGAGCAGGGAAACGATATCGAATACTCCAAGAATGTGGAGGATAGTTGTTAGATGTCTGCTGTGGGTGGACAAATAGAACATTTTTCCCTAATATTGTTTTAATAAAGTTTTCAAAAGAGAGAAATGGAAAGGAAGACATCAAGAAGAGAAAGGAGACAAGAAGAAGGAGAAATGTTGGTGGTGAAAAGATTAGGAGAGGGCGCCTGAGTGACAGTCAGTTAAGCGTGGATGGAACTGGAGGGGATTATGCTAAGTCAAGTAAGTCAAGCAGAGAAAGACAATTATCATATGGTTTCACTCATATGTGGAACAGAAGGAATAGCACGGAGGACTACAGGGGAAGGGAGAAACTGAAAGGGAAGAAATCAGAGAGAGAGACAAACTATGAGAAACTCTGAACTCCAGGAACCAAACTGAGGGTTATAGAAGGGAGGGGGTTGGGGGATGGGGAACCAGGTGATGGGTATTAAGGAGGGCATGTGTTGTGATGAGCACTGGGTGTTATACGCAGCTAATGAATCGTTGAACACTACATCAAAAACTAATGAGGTACAATATGCTGGCTAATTGAACATAATAATAAAAAAATTTAAAAAAAAGATCAGGAGATGAAGGAAGAGAAATAGGCAGAGAATAACAGACACATGGATGGGTAAGTGTGAGAAAGACTACAGAGAAAAAAGAGGACGGACATCAGGGAAAGGCTATGAACAACAAAATAGGAAAAGCCCAGAGAGTTTGGGGGGTAAATGTTTATCTTAACTTTGGTTTTCATTTAAAGTTGTCAACATTGGAATCTTTTCTTTTTCTCTTTTTCAAATTTCCAAATGTATTTTCCTATAGAATATGTGTATGCAAGAGTTTTTCAGTTTAACTTTATAAACTTTGTGCTGTTCATATATATATATATATATATATATATATATATATATATATACTAGCACTGCCTGAAAGTTCCATTCATATTTAAAAATTGCTTTATATTTTTTATTATAGTGACTAGAACTGATTTTTGTAGAAATCCTGCTGGTTTTACTTGAGAGCACTTTTTCTCCATCAGTTTTCTTAGCAGAATAAAATTGAGCCAAAAACCAGAGTGAAGTATAAGGGACATAGATAATCAAAGCCAGTAATTGCAGTCATTAAAGGCATATTTATTTGGAAAGGACTTCTTCCCATGCAATCCCAAATCACTAAACAATTGAAAATTCTCAAGTTCAATTTGTGTGTGGTACTTACCAAGGCATAAATGCTGGAGCTACAAGGGGACACTTATTGCCTATTTCTTGCTATATATATATATATATATATATATATATTGCAAAATATATATATATATATATCAAAAAAATTCTTATCAGAAGTGGGATAAAGGATAGAGTTAATATACAAGTGGCTTACCTTAAAAATTTTAATCAGAAAATGTGATCAGTTAAACAAAATGGACCTTTTAATCAGAATGACCAGGAAGATTTCTTATGTAGGAATCATTAAGCCCTGATGCTTAAATGCAGTTTAAATTTTAAATGTTTTACATTTTAGTTCACTACACTTATAAAGTCATTATAGTGATGTTAAGGGATGATAAAACATTGTTAAAGAGATTAATTCAGTCTCAGAGCTATTTTGCTTATCTAGATTATGGCTATAAACATAAAATATATAACTTATTCACTATTTGCTTTACATTATTCACCTGGTTTTTTTTTGGTATGTGTAATTCCAATATGAAATTATTATAAACTTAACAGTATTTCAACTTTATATATAAAGAATAATGAATATTTTAAAAATAATTTCTGTATTACCCATATCTTATAAGAAATCTGAGGAAATCGCTTCAAAGTGTTAGGCTTTCAAAAGTAGAAAAAAATAGAGTGGCACTGGAATGACCATAACATAGGCAGTGACTCTTTGGACACTGATTCATTCTGGAGGCTTCATTTACCAAACTCAGCAAAATGCTGTTTATATAAATTTGCCTTGAATACAAGAGTCAACCAATTGAACAACTGTTTGCTTTTGCCAGAAGAGGAAGGCATGAAGAGCTAAAATTCCCCTAATAGCACCCGAGGGTTCCCTTTAGGACAAAACTAAGCTGTTCTTCTGGGCATTGCAGATTTGAATCTGTACAAGAAGTCCAGGAGTCCCATCGGGCATTACAGCCTGTGAGATCATAAACATCGTGTCACGTATACAGTTCTAGTTGCAACAGTAGAAATTGCACTTTATGCCATTGCTTTCCACCAGAAATGACACTTCTGACATGTTACCAGTTTATCTATAAAATAGGTGTTGCTCTGAGTGCTTTGATTCATATGTTCTTATCTGAGCTAATCATACATGATTTTATTGAGGCCAGAGTTTAGATTCCCTACAGGAACCAACCCCAAGGAAAGTTGTCCTTCTCACAGAAATTGCAGCTCACATTCCAGACTGCAGCTCACAGTCCAGACCTGAACTCCACAGTTGAAGCTGAAATCTGATGAAAAATCTTAGTAGGCAAAGGTCAGGGGAAGTGAAAAGGGAAACAAAGATAAAGAACCACAGTGAGAGGTGCCATAGCTCAGTGCTTCTCAAAATTTAACGTCTGTGAATCTCCTAGAGAGAGATCTTGTTAAAATGCAGATTTTGTGTGAGAAGGTCTGGGTAGGGCTTGAGGGTCTTCATTTCTAACATGGTGATTGCTGTCTCTGGGCTTTTGTCATCCACAAGGCCTTTGTCGTTGGAGGGTCTGGATTTTCAGAGAGCGCAGATCATGGGAGAAGCACAGTGTGATAGAGTAAAAAGGGAGAAGCTGGGAGTAACCAGATGGGGCCGGGGAGGCCAGCATGAGTGCGATCACTCATGCCTTTGGAGACTAGTTCAGAGATTTTGTTTTTTACCCCAACTTAAAGGAAACAAGGGGTTTTGAACATGGTGGTAACATGTTCAGGCTTGCCTTTTGTGTATTAGCAAAGTAAGTTGTCAATGAACTTTCCTTCAGAAAAATAAAAATATACTTATTTGTGACATTGTGATTTGATATTTGAAGAGTAGAAAAATGTTCAACCTTCACATGGGACCTGATTGGCAGCTAGGGGAGAGCAAACAACATCTGTTTTGGCAGACTGATTAATCAATTTTTTTGCTTCCTTATCATTTTGCTTGTGAAAGCCAAAATAGAGGAGGGAAAACAGCATTGATAAAATTAATGTCATTCTGGGGCACCTGGGTGGCTCAGTCGGTTAAGCGGCTGCCTTCGGCTCAAGTCATGATCCCATGGTCCTGGGATCGAGTCCCGCATCAGGCTCCCTGCTTTGCGGGGAGCCTGCTTCTCCCTCTCCATCTGCCTGCTTCTCTGCCTACTTGTGCTCTCTCTCATCTCTCTGTCAAATAAATAAATAAATAAAAAATCTTTAAAAAAAAAAAATAAAATAAAATAAAATTAATGTCATTCTGAAAACTTAGAGGAAGGGTGGAGTAAGCAGGCTGACGTGCAGAGGTGGCTTCAACATAAGCACAAAAGGTCTGTGATGCTGCTTCTAGTACGAGTAGTCTTCTCTTGGTCATTTATACAAGTGTGTTGTGGTATTTCATTGTGGTTTTCACATGTATTTCCCTGATGACACATTGTATAAAGCATCTTCTTATGTCCTGTTTTGATATCTTTATATCTTGTTTGGTGAGCTATGTGTTCAAATCCTGGCCAATTCTTTAATTGAGTTAATTTTTTGAGTTAATTATTTTCTAATTAGTGTGTTTTGTGAATTCTTCATATATACAAGTACAAGTCATTATCAGATGTATGATGTGCAAATATTTCTCAGGAATCTTGATTGCCTTTCTTTCTCACAAAGATATCAAACTGGCCCATTACACACATGGCATTATGATGTTTGATACCAGTGAGCAAGAAGTAGCAACTGTTCTATGCTTCTTGGTAAGAAATGTGCATGACAGATGGTGAGAAATAAATCCAACAATATTCGAAGCACCTGGCTGGCTCAGTCCATACACGATGCAACTCTTGATCTCAGGGTTGTGAGTTCAAACCCCACATTGAGCATGGCGCCTACTTAAAGAAAAATTAAGAGACCTTGTACTTGAGTGAAATTCCTAGGGGGCCAGTGATATAGGGCATGTGGACATTTCCTCTCCGAGGTGAAGGATAAGTTGTTGCATCTGGCCTCTCCTGCAACCAAAAAAGAGTCACAACACCTAGTGGGTTCCTGTGGATTCTGGACACAGTATCACTCTCATTTGGGTGTATTACACAGGCCCATTTACCAAGTGACCAGATAAACTGCTAGTTTTGAGTGGGCTCAGAACAAGAGAAGGCTTTGTAACAAGTATAAGTTGCTGTTCATTGTGCTCCGCCAACTGGGCCATGTGATTCAGCAGAGCCAATGGTGCTTGAAGTGGCAGATGCAGTAGGGAGGTTTTGGAGCCTTTGATAGGCCTCTATAGGTGAGCCACAGTGCAGGCCGTTAGAATTTTGGAGCAAGCCCTGCTATCCTCAGTGGATAACTACTCTAGTTTTAAGAAACAGCCATTGGCCTCCTACAGGCTCTTAGTTTAGACTGACAGCTTAACCATGGGCCACTAATTGAACATGCAACCAAATCTGCCCTTACAAGCTGGGTGTTATTTTATCTACCAAGACATTAAGTTGGGCATTCACAGGAGCACTCCACTGTGCAATGAAATGAAACTGCTGTATGCATGTAGGAGCCAGAGCAGACCCTGAAGGCACAAGCAGTTGCATGAAGAAGTGGCCTAAATGCTCAGGGCCCCTATTCCTGCTATACTGGCCTCTCTCTCCTAGCCTGCACCAATGGTCTCGGGGGGAATTCTTTATGATCAGTTGACAGAGGGAGGAAAAGATGGGGTCCTGGTGTAGAGATGCAGACATCATCCAAAAGTGGACAGCTGCAGCATTACAACCCCTCTCTGTGAAATTCCTGAAAGAGAGAGGTGAATGGAAATCTTCCACGTGACACAACTTGGAGCGGTGCACCTGGTTGTTCACTTTGGAAGGAGAAATGGCCAGGTGTACCAACCCATGAGTTATGACTAATGGTTTGGATGATCAGAGACTTTGAAGGAATATTACTAGGAAATTGAAGACAAGGAAATTTGTATGTAAGCATACAAATTCTCTGAATGGGCAAAAATCATGAAGATATTTGTGTCTCATAAGAACTATCATCATACCCTCCCCAGTGTCTCCTGAGATTAAGAATTCTTCATATCAGGGCGCCTGGGTGGCTCAGTCGTTAAGCGTCTGCCTTCGGCTCAGGTCATGATCCCAGGGTCCTGGGATCGAGCCCCGCATCGGGCTCCCTGCTCAGTGGGAAGCCTGCTTCTCCCTCTCCCACTCCCCCTGCTTGTGTTCCTGCTCTCGCTGTCTCTCTCTCTGTCAAATAAATAAAATCTTTAAAAAAAAAAAAAGAATTCTTCATATCAGTGAGGTCATATGATACATGTCTTTCTCTGATTGACTTATTTCGCTTAGCATAATACCCTCCAGTTCCATCCACATCATAGCAAATGGCAAGATTTCATTCCTTTTGATGGCTGATAATATTCCATTGTATATATATACCACATCTTCTTTATCCATTCATCTGTCGATGGACATCTTGGCTCTTTCCACAGTTTAGATATTGTGGACATTGCTGCTATAAACATCAGGGTGCACATACCCCTTCAGATCCCTACATTTGTATCTTTGGGGTAAATACCCAGGAGTGCAAATGCTGGATAGTATGGTAGCTCTATTTTCAACTTTTTGAGGAACCTTCATACTGTTTTCCAGAGTGGCTGCACCAATTTGCATTCCCACCAACAGTGTAAGAGAGTTCCCCTTTCTCCTCATCCCCACCAACATCTGTCATTTCCTGCCTTGTTAATTTTAGCCATTCTGACTGGTGTGAGGTGATATCTCATTGAGGTTTTGATTTGGATTTCCCTGATGCCAAGCGATGCTGAGCACTTTTTCATGTGTCTGTTGGCCATTTGGATATCTTCTTTGGAAAAATGTCTGTTCATGTCTTCTGCCCATTTCTTGATTGGATCATTTGTTCTTTGGGTGTTGAGTTTAAGAAGTTCTTTATAGATTTTGGATACTAGCCCTTTATCTGATATGTCATTTGCAAATATCTTCTCCCATTCTGTCGGTTGTCTTTTGGTTTTGTTGACTGTTTCTTTCGCTGTGCAAAAGCTTTTTATCTTGATGAAGTCCCAATAGTTCATTTCTGCCCTTGCTTCCCTTGCCCTTGGTGATGTTTCTAGGAAGAAGTTGCTGCTGCTGAGGTCGAAGAGGTTGCTGCCTGTGTTCTCCTCAAGGATTTTGATGGACTCCTGTCTCACGTTTAGGTCTTTCATCCATTTTGAGTCTATTTTTGTGTGTGGTGTAAGGAAATGGTCCAGTTTCATTCTTCTGCATGTGGCTGTCCAATTTTCCCAACACCATTTGTTGAAGAGACTGTCTTTTTTCCATTGGACATTCTTTCCTGCTTTGTCAAAGATTAGTTGACCATAGAGTTGAGGGTCCATTTCTGGGCTCTCTATTCTGTTCCATTGATCTATGTGTCTGTTTTTCTGCCAGTACCATACTGTCTTGATGATGACAGCTTTGTAATAGAGCTTGAAGTCCAGACATTGGGGAGGGTATGTGCTATGGTGAGCGCTGTGAATTGTATAAGACTGTTGAATCACAGACCTGTACCTCTGAAACAAATAATACATTATATGTTAAAAAAAAAAAAAAAAGGAAGAAGATAGCAGGAAGGGAAAAATGAAGGGGGGGAAATCGGAGGGGGAGACGAACCATGAGAGATGATGGACTCTGAAAAACAAACTGAGGGTTCTAGAGGGGAGGGGGGTGGGAGGATGGGTTAGCCTGGTGATGGGTATTAAGGAGGGCGCGTACTGCATGGAGCACTGGGTGTTATACACAAACAATAAATCATGGAACACTACATCAAAAACTAATGATGTAATGTATGGTGATTAACATAACATAATAAAAAAAATGATAAAAAAAAAAAAAGAACTATCATCAAAGGGTGACCTCAGCAGAGAACTACTTAAAAATCAAGTAGATGGAATGACCTATTTTTGGACAATAGTCAGCTTCTTTCTTCAGTCATTTCTGTCATCATCCAGTGGGTTCATGAACAAAAGGATCCAGTGGCAGGGAAGGAATTCATGCATGTGTTCACATCATGGACTTCATTTACTAAGGCCACCTTGGCTACAGCCTTTGCTGAGTGTTCAATCTGCCAGGAGGTGAGATAACATTGAGTCGCTTATATATCACCATTTATTAGAATGATCAGCTAGCTACCTGGTGGCAGGTTGATTACATTGGAAAGTTTCCATCATAAAAGAGAAGTGGCTTTTTTTTCTCCTACTGGAATAGCCACCTATTCTAAATAAAGATTTATCCTACCTTCATTCATTGATTCTACCAAAACCAACATCTTGGGCTTAACAGAACTCCTTATCCACTATCCAGTATCATAGGATTACATACAACATTGCTTCTGACCAAGGAATTTACTTCACAGCCAAAGAAGTGTAGCAAAGGGCCCATTTTCATAAAATTCACTGACCTTACCCTATTCCCCACCATTCTGAAGCAACTTGTTTGATAGAATGATGGAATAGCCTTTTTGGAGACTCATTTATTGCATCACTAGGTGGTGATACCTTATAGCGTTAGAGTATCTCCAGAAGGCTATATATTTTCTGAGTTTGCATTCAATGTATGGTATTGGCACCACTCATTGTTACCCCTGGGAACCCACCAGCATATTTTTGAAGGGCCCACTAGCATAATTTTTGCTTCATGTTCCCTTGATCTTATGCTCTGGTGGCCTAGAGGTCTTGGAGCCAGAGGGAGGAATGCTGTCATCAGGACACACAACAGTGATCCATTTAGATGGAGGTAGAAGCCGACTCCCCACTGAGCAGGAAGTCTGATACAGGGCTGGATCCCAGGACGCTGAGATCATGACCTGAGCCAAAGGCAGATGCTTAACAGACTGAGCCACTCAGGCGTCCCTGAAACATCTGGTATATGAAATGTCATTGAGAATGATGATCCCAAAAGTTAATTCTACTTAAAATTTCATTTTTTATATGAACTGAGGTCCCATCCATTAACATTATTTAAATGAGGCAATGGAGTTTTGATTGGCTATCATCACTTTCAATCATGGTTTCCAAGAAAAGTTATTTAAAGGTCCACAATTCTTCATCCTTTGAAACAAATGCCCCATGGAAATTTGGACCCACCCTCCCAAAGCAGGGAGGAAAGTACAAAGCAGAGGGTAGAAACCTTTAGAATATTTGCAGATTGTGGTTAAGTAGGAGATAGAGAATGTGTAGAAACTCCATTTTGACTGGTCTCTAAATATTTTATTATTATAAAAATGTTGCTTCACTGCTTATTTTAAAACAGTGTTTCCTAAGTATGGTTTTAAACCAACAGCATTAACATTGCTAAATCAGAAACACTACTGATGGAGCCTATCAATAGGTTTTCACAAGTTCTCCACATGATCTTGATGCCCACTATAGTTTAAGAACCACCCTTGTAAAAGAACAACATGAATGTCTATACCAGAGATATTTTGACATATACGGAATACACATACTCGATAAGATTTTGCTATAGCTTGTCTCCAACGCAGACATTGAGAAATACTGTTCTAGTATTGACTGGCGTTTGTCTTAACCTAATTCTGTTGTTTCTTTGAATACAATCTAAGATAATTTTCTTAGCAATCTTCTGAACAGTAAAAAGTATTGTAAACTGATGAGAAAAGTGTATATATACTATATTATTTATATTTAAAGAGATGGAAGTATGACTTATTTTATTTTAAACGTTTTATTCAAGATAATTAATGTATAGTATTATATTAGTTTCAGGTGCACAGTATAGTGATTCTACAATGCTATACATTTCTCAGTGCTCATCAAGATAAGTATATTCTTAATCTACTTTATGTATTTCACCCATCTCCCCACATACCTCTCATCTGCCAATTTGTTCTCTATATTTAAGTCTGCTTTTTATGTTTTTTTGTCTCCTTTTTTTTGTTTTATTCATTTGTATTATTTCTTAAATTCCACATGTGAGTGAAATCATATGGCATTTGTTTTTCTCTGACTGACTTATTTCACTTAGCATTGTACTCTGTAGGTCCTTCCATGTTGTTGCAAATGGCAAGATGTCATTCTTTCTAATGGCTGAATAATATTCCATTATATATGTGTGTGCGTGCGCACACACACACACACACACCACTTCTTTATCTATTCATCAACCAGTGGACATTTGGGATGCTCCCATATCTTGGCTATTGTAAATAATGTTGCAATAAAATCAGGTTGTGTATATTTTTTTGAATCAGGGTTTTTATTTTCTTTGGGTAAATAGTAGGGAGATTACTGTATCATATAGTAATTCTATTTTTAATTTTTTAAGGAACCTCCAAACTGTTTTTTACAGTGGCTACACCAATTTGTATTCTCACCAAGTGCATGAAGGTCCCTTTCTCTACACATGTTCACCAACATTTTTCATTTCCTGTGGTTTTGATTTTAAGTATTGTGACAGACGTAAGGTGATATCATGTTGTTTTGATTTGCATTTCCCTGATGACTAGTGATGTTGAGCATCCATCCATTCATGTGTCAGTTGGTCTTCTATATCTTTTTTGGAGAAAAATCTATTTAGGTCCTCTGCCCATTTTTATTATATTGTTTGGGTTTTCTTGATGTTCAGTTGTATAAATTCTCTATATATTTTGACTATTAACTGCTTGTCAGATATATCATTTGGGAATGTCTTCTCCCTTTCAGTAGGGTGCCTTTTTGTTTTGTTGATAGTTTCCTTTGCTGTGCAGAAGATTTTTATAGGAACTATGAGTTCTTTTAAACCTCCAGGTTAAGAAAATGAACACACCTTCATAACAAAAAGTATTCAAAGTAGGTTATTTGTCTTTCCAAGGGACGGCTTAATCCACATCAGCAGCAGTTGTTCCAGACAAATACACAGACTTAGCATTCTGATACCATCCTTCACATCTAAGTATCTATCAAATAACACATATGTAATTTCATAGTTTTTTTTTTAAAGGAAGCAGTAGAATATCTCGTCTGAAATAGCAGATACATATTTTACCTCTTTCCCAACATGCTACTTATATGACAAAAATAATGTACAAAACGAATAGAGTTGTAACAGTAGTGAGAATGGGATTACATCAGTGGACAAGGGATTTTGGTGAATTTCTGGAAGGAAAAAGTAGTTGGGGGTGCCTGGGTGGCTCAGTCATTACGTGTCTGCCTTTGGCTCAGGTCATGATCCCAGGGTCCTGGGATGGAGCCCTGCATCGGGCTCCCTGCTCAGCAGGAAGCCTTCTTCTCCCTGTCCCACTCCCCCTGCTTGTGTTCCCCTCTCTCACTGTCTCTCTCTCTGTCAAATAAATAAATAAAATCTTAAAAAAAAAAGTTGTTTGTATTTTACTTAAGTTCAAACCAGAGCAAAGGAATCTATACACCTGAAATATACAAGAGGAGGCTACAGAGGAAATCTGAGCTTCTGAGACCCCCAGCTGACTGTTCCATACTCACCCAGTCTAAAGTAAGACTTGACAGGTAACACACCATGCTCAGACTCACAGGTGGATGTCAAACTTCTCATTCAAAGAAAAAGCCAATTAGGAAAATAGACCTTTCTGAGAACGAAGAAATACACGGTAGTAATTTATATTACTATTTTTGTTTTGGGGTCATAACAATGAATGAACAAAAAACCAAATACCTAACAGGAAAAATCAGAAAGATGGGACTATTACACAGCAAAGAATCAATAAACTACACACATATGCAATAACATGAATTATCTGGGTTTAAAGAGTAAAAGCCTTTGATCCATTCAGTTCCTTTGCTGGGACTTGGAGTTATCTCTAGGAAAACAAAAATAGAACAGATGACCTGGTCTAATCTTGTGATCTGCACTGCCAGACATACACAATAATGAAATTTCTTTTTTTAATAATATTTGTCTTAAATACTTATATGTCTTATATCTTTAAAAAGCATCTAATTAAAGGGCTTCTCCTTAATTATTTTCTCATACTCCATTCCTGGAACTAATTCTACGGATAAGAAGAAGAATTCATTTTAGGTTTATAATGCTCAAGCATGTCATGAAAAAACAGAAAGGGAAGCTAGCTTGCAGGAGCTATCCTGAACCTAGCAATTTCCCTGGACTCATTACCATTTGAAAAAGAGTGACACAGTCTACTGCGTTTTATGTATTCATGCTGTCACATTTTTTAAATTTCACAAGTAGTTCACAAATACTTACTTAGGACTTCATGTGTAAGCCACTGTCCTATGCACTGCACAAGTACAAGAATACTAGGACTTTTAAGTTATAACCCAAAAATAAGCACTATACAAGGTCAAATGTGATCTAAGAAGAATAAATAAACTAACATGCTTCAAGTGAGTATGCATTCCTATCCTCTTTATGGTAATCTGGAAATGCATCAAGGTAGTAGTTAACATTTAAACTGATAGACCTTGAAGAAAAGACATCATTTCAATTACAAAATAAGATGGACGGTTGTGGGGTGGGATGGAGGATTTTATTCTCTTTGGAGAGACCCATAGAGGCAAAAGGTTGAACTGAGAGAGTGAGATGTGTCTAGAAGGCTTTCAGTAACTGTGTGTATGGGTGTGTATGGGTTTAACACAAGGTCCATTAGAAGAATTAGGGGGAAAGGACTTTAACATTAAACCAAGGTTTATTTTAAAAAAATTCAATTAACTCCAGGGTGAACAAATGCAGGGTGAAGAAGATACTTATTGATATATGGATATAGATATAAGTGTAGATCTAAGTAGATCTATATCACATAATCTGGACTTACACACAAGCAAAAAATTTATGCATATGTATATATAGAAAGATCTACATAAATATACCATATATAATACTACCTGACCTAGTAGCAAAGACAATCTATTAAATGTTATTGAAAAGAGTTATCATTTAATCTGAGCTAAATTTACAAAGTCCAGGAAGTAAGAGAGATTCAGCAAGAAGGTAAGGATAAGTAATTAGAGTTTGCAAATCCCGGAAGTGGGTAGTTATGGGGATAACAGCCTCAGTGGTATCAGTAGGATTGTGTATGGAATCAGTGGTAGAGAGAAAGGGTAGGTGTGGATTGAAGTTGGATCACTCATTACACTTTGCAAATGGAGTGTGAGGAAAACTAACATTTATGGACTTTGAGGCACAAAACATTCTAACTCTTGTTGATTTTTATGTCTCTGTAGGCATTCACTGTGACATTATATCATCTTAACATTATTTGGACTTTGGTAACATGCATTTAAAGCCCCTCATTGTCACCAGCACATTCCAATAAACTACATATTATTGATTTCTTAATCTTTCTAGCTTAATTTTTTTTTCTTTTTACTTCTAGGAAATTTGAAACCATTCTTTCCTATTCAGTCACTTTTGTCTATGTCCACCCCAACTTAAATCCTCAGTTGAATCTGTTAGCTTTCTTTATTAGTGAAGTTGTCTAGATTGCCCAACAACAGACAAACACAGCTAGAAAGGGCCTATAGAAGGCATCCTAGACAGGGAGAGGCAACTTGCCTCTAACTTCCTTTAAGAAGCACACTAAGTTAAGAGCATCTCTTTGCTTGACGCTTTCTTCATTGTCTTAAAACCCTTGTCGTTTTCTTCCCTCATTGCTCCCATTTTTTTTTATTTCTCTGTGATATCAGAGTTGAATCCACAAAAGAGGTAAAATTCTCCATGCCCCAAATAAAGTAGAAAGAGAAACCTTTTGATGGCTGGCAGAATTCCTGGGATTTGCCTCTGTTCACTCAAACACAAATCTGCCTCCACTATCCAGTTAAATGTAACATGGATTTTGGCTATACAGCTGTTTATGTATTAAAGACATCACAATCAAGTTCTGTTCAGAGGCACTATGCTACTTTAGTACTTAATGCATTTATAAAGTCACACCAAAGAACAGACAATCCTGTGAAATATTTTCATTTTTGTTTTCTGCTTTAATTATTTAAGTATGATATGAATACTTGCTTAAAATTCCTTGTGTGATTTGAATAATATGCACAAATATTTTAAGGAGATATTAGGTTCTCCCACCTTAAGTCATTAAAAGACTAGGACAATTATAGTTGTAAAAAAAAAAAATTAAATACTACTCAACTCATAGTAACATTAGTCGGCACAATTTTGTCATTTTAATGGAAGGAGAATAGACACTAGTATGAAATCTAAGCATTTCTCTTTAACATTTTTCTCAGTGAATCTATAACTTTCTTATTTCTCAGGCTGTAGATCATTGGATTTAAGAAAGGAATTATTATGGTGTAAAATAGAGAGTCCATCATATCTTGATCATCTGCCTGTGCAGATCCAGGGCGCACATACATGAAGAGAAGGGGGCCGTAGTACAGAGAGACAGATAAGAGATGGGCTCCACAGGTGGAGAAGGCTTTCCTTATGCCTTGCAGAGACTTCTTTTTTAAGATTATAAAAAGAATTAATGTGTAAGAGATAAGAACAATCAGAATGGTGAGCATCTGAATTGACCCAGAAAAAATAAATACTATGAGAATATTAATAGAAGGATCAGTACAAGAAATTTTAAATAATGGCATGATGTCACAGTAAAAGTGATGTATTATGTTACTATTACAGAAGGTTAATCTGAATAAAAAGCCTATATGAATTACGGCATGAAAAAGGCCACCTACAAAAGATGAAATCAACAGCTGCATGGAGAGTCTGTAAGTCATAATTATTGGATAAAGTAAAGGCTTGCATACAGCCACATACCGATCATATGCCATTGTTGCCAGGAGAAAACATTCTGTGGTGGCACTGACTGTAAAGGAAAAAAATTGTATCATGCATTCACAGAGAGAGATCATCTTATTCTTGGCAAAGAAGTTGACCAACATCTTGGGGGATACTGTAGATGATATCCAAGCATCCACAAATGCCAGACTCCCAAGAAATAAATACATGGGAATGTGAAGGTGAGGGTCATTGCAGATGAGAACAATCAGACCGAGGTTTCCCACAATGGTGATGAGATATATAACCAAGAACACCAGGAACAAGGGAATTTGCCACTCTCGTTGATATGTGAGTCCCGTGAGAACAAACTCTTCCAGCTCTGTTGTATTTTTAGTTTCCATATTCTTAAAAGATGGCTTCTGAAATTAAATGTGGTAAATTTAAAAAGAATATTCATTAAAGATTTATAAAAGACAATTCAGTGAGGGTAACTGAAATAAAATCATACAGTAGGCTGTAATTTTATTTATTCTAACAAGGCAACTGTTTGTGGGAATTGTTATACTGGAAAAATACAACTATTTAAGTTCATACTATGTGCAGAATAAGCAGATTTGGAAGACAAGAAAAACATTCTGAACATGAGCAAATTTATGGGGTAACCATTGAATGAGGTAGGCAAATTCTGTGTGTAAGACATTGATGCGGCAACAAAAGTAAAGATGTTAGAAGGGCCTGGATTGTACAGTGAGTCAATGCCCTGTGAAACATCTTCAAATTTATCCTTCAAACAATAGGTTGGGACTGAAAATTTTAAGAAAGGAAGTGGCATCCTAAGATATTTATTAAATTAAATGTTTGGTTGTAGAAAATAGGCTGAAGGGAGAGGAAACTAGAGTAAAGGACACCAATCAGGAAGTTGTTATTATTGTCCAGTGATTCCCAAGCCAAAATATGCATCAAAATTATCTAGGAGAGTTCTTGTACAAAATATAGATTCTGAGATATTACAATAGAAATTGATTTGGTAGGTCATGAATTGGTTGTAATAATATGCATTTTATAAATGTTGCCAGTTGATTAAACAGCATATGAAGTTCTTAGACTATGTGTGATATGACATTGGGAGTAATGAGGAGGACAAAGAGGTAGCTCAAAGTCAACCAGAATGTACAGTCACTAGGACTCAGTGACATATTAGATGTGAAGGGAGGTGGTCAGTGAAGGAAAAAGAAGACACTTTGTGCCTGGGTAGATGGTCATCAAAAATTGAGATTGAGGACTCAGGTGTGGTAGCCAGTTTTTGCAAGGAACATTCTGGGAACATCTGGGTGAAATATATTCAGCAGTATGGTTTTATAAGAGCTTAATAGAAATGATGACTGGGAGCCATTAGGGTGACTAAAAACATAGTTATATATGATTCATCATTGAAGAGTGTGCATAAGGTAAAAAGAAGGAGGACATAGAAAGGAACTCAAAGAAGTTTTATTAAAGAGATTACAAAATGGATATACATGATGTATTTGTTGGATAACATCTGATCCTATGTTCTACTGCATGAGTCCTGGTGGCAGAAAAAGCTGTCATCTGGTCTAGAGGCCAAAAGTTATAGATGTTGACATTCCCATCCCCTAGCACCTAGAATGAGGGGACTTGATGTAGGTTTGCCAGTCAAACTCACCTACACTGGATTTGGAATATGGAGAGAAGGAGACAAAGGGTCAGGGGAAAAAAAAGAGAGTTTTGATTACAAAATCAACCAAGGGAAAAGTAGAAAATGTATCCTACACCCACAACAATGGCATTATCAGTTGAGCTGTTGCATTCTGCATCCAGGAGCAAGGACAGAAGCTCTTATCAAGCTATATATACTAGGGACATGATTTTGGCTGTTTGACAGGCTGTCTTTCTGGCATTGTGTTCCTGCCCATTTTTCCAGTGGATTTCTCCAATCCCCTAGCATTTCTATATTAAAGCCAATTCCCACTCACTTAACCCATCTCCTCTTGCAACCAAGAGCTCTGGATTAGACAAAACAAGAAAAGGAAAGACCAGTAAGGACACTGAGCAGAGTGATCAAAGAAACATGAAGGAATAGGAAAGGTGAGTGTTCCAGAATTAAAGAGAGAAAAACACTCAAGAAGGACAAGGTGAAGTACAGTGCCAAAAGTGAAAAGTGCTCTGGTGGAATAAGGAATGATCAGCGATCATTAAGTGTGGAATTAAGAGATTCATAGTTGTGGGAAACAGAACGCCACAACGACCACTGGTGCATGTTCGCTCAGGCTCCGAGATCGCTGAGAAAACTCGAGATTGCAGGGTTAAAAATAACCCGAAAGGATCAGAGTGAAATGCCCTTGGGATGTGTGTGGTCTGTTCTAAAGTACACAGCAGAAGATGTTTTGTAGATAGGAAGCCAGCTGTAAACAGCACACTGGGCGCTCCCTTCTCTGTTCTCTTATCCTGTGTTAAGGTCCGAGTACAGTGGTGTTTACAATTAATTGATCACAGCCAGTTACAGATTTCTTTACTCCTTCTCCACTCCCACTGCTTCACTTAACTAACCCTGTGTACGTGGAAGAATGTGCCTTATACTAAGCCCCTGCTGTAAATCATTATAGACCTATATCATCGTAGAAGGTATATTAGATTATGGAAAATAAACCTTGGCACCTCGGGCTGTTTGCTTGGGGTCCCCTGTGCCTCGCTATACTGTCGTCTCTTTTTCTCAGTTCCTTCGCCGCCCCAGGTCCAGGACTCTCAGAGGTCGACACATAGTGGCTTTCATGAGAGCAGTTTCCATTTTCTGATAGAGTTGAGGTCAGAGAGTAATAAGAAGTGAATGGGAAACAAGGGGCACTGCAGTGAGGAGAATGAAATAGGGTGCTCCAAGGAATGTGGGGAGCAGTGGGGATCATCTGCTGCCCACTGAGTATCCATAGTGTATTCATAGATGGATAGGGATAGGAAAGGCCAGGCCCTGAAGAGAGATAGAGGAAGTATCAGAGAAAGGCTGAAGATGAAATAAAGGGAATAGCTCAGAGATTGGGGGTAAATGTTTGTCTTAATTCTGGTTTTCATTAAAAGTTGTCAATACTGGGTATCATTTCTATTTCTTTCATTCTAAATTCCAACTTTATTTTTCTATGGAAAATGCGTATGAAATAGAAACTGTCATTTTAATTTTAGGCCAGAAATTTTGTATTGTTCACAAATATACTAGCACTGCTGAAAGTTCTTTCCATATTTAAAAGTTACTTTATCTTTGTTTTTACAGTAATTAGAACTGACTTTCTCTAGCTATTCCCATTTTACTTGAGAGCTCTTTCCTCTCCACCAGGTTTTTAGCAGAATAAAATCGAACAAAAGACTGGAACCTAATCCAGGCAATCTAAATAGCCAATGCCAATGATTGCAATTGGTAAATGTATATTTATTTGGAATGGGTTTCCCTCCATACAATCCCAAGCTACTAAATAATTGAAAATTCAAGTTCAATCATTGAGCCTTTATTAAGTCAGAAAGTAGAAAGAACCCTGGAGGGATATTTTCTGCATTTTTCCTCCTATGTATATATATAAATTACTCAATGAAATTATTGTCAGAAGTGGGTGAAAGGATACACAGGTGAACAGTTTAGTGATTTAACTTAAAAGCTTAATCAGAGAATGTGGTTAATTAAATGGAATAAACATTTTGAGCAGAATCATCAGAAAGACTTCTTACGTGGGAAACATTATGACCTAAATCCTTAAACCCATTTTTAAATTGTCTAACGTTCTAGTTCACCAAGCTTATCCTATGGAGTCATTATAATTTTCCTATGATTGATGATTAAAGAGTGCAATTTAGTCTTCGAGCCATTTTGCTTACCCAGATTTTACTCACAATAGTAAAACATTATTAGATTATTCACTATTTGTTTTCTTTTCTAGTTTGTTTCAAATTTTTATTTAAATTCTAGTTAGTTAATATATAGTATCATACGAGTTGTTTCCCATTTTCAACCTGCTATTTGGTCATGTTATAAACCAAATCAAAATTATTTATAAACGTAACAGTATTTTTAACTTTCTATAAAAAACAATGAGTGTTACATAAATCAATCTCTTACCAATATCTCTTAAGACATTATGGAGATCCTATCAAGGCTGGGCTTTCTCAAGTGCAAAAAAATTTTGTTGCACCAGAATGACCGTAGCACAGGCAGCAACTCTTTGCAAACTGATTCATTTTGGAGGCTTCATTCACCAAACTCAGCAAAATGCTGTTTATATAAATTTGCGTTGAACACAAGAGTCAACCAACTGTACAACTCTGTGCTTATGCCAGAAGAAGACGGCGTGAAGAGCTAAAATTCCCCTAATAGCACCCAAGGGTTCCCTTTAGGACACAACTAAGCTGTTCTTCTGGGCATTGCAGATTTGAATCTGTACAAGAAGTCCAGGAGTCCCATCGGGCATTACAGCCTGCGAGATCATAAACATCATGTCACGTATACAGTTCTAGTTGCAACAGTAGAAATTGCACTTTATGCTCCTGCTTTCCACCCCAAATGACAATTCTGACATGTTTATGCAAATCAGTATCTATAAAATAGCTGAGTGCTTTGATCAATATGTTCTTGTCTGAGCTAATCATACATGATTTATTTTAATCATACATGATTTTACTGAGGCCAGAATTTAGATTCCCTTCAGGAGCCAACCCCAAGGAAAGTGGTCCTCCTCACGCAAACTTCAGCTCACATTCCAGACTTTGACCTGACTCCACACTTTAAGCTGAAATCTGATGAAAAATCTTAGTAGGCAAAGGTCAGGGGAAGTGCAAAGGGAAACAAAGATAAAGCACCACAGTGAGAGGTACCATAGCTCAGTGCTTCTCAAACTTCAATGCCTGTGAATCTCCTAGAGAGAAATCTTGTTAAAATGTAGATTCTGTGTCTGTAGATCTAGGAGGGGCCTGAGGGTCTTCATTTCTAACACGGTGATTGCTGCCTCTGGTCTTGTGTCATCCACAAGACCTTTATTGTTGGAGGGCCTAGATTATCAGAGAGCCCAGATCATAGGAGAAGCACTGCATTGTAAATGTGGCTGGCATGTTATGAGAGAAGCAGGCAGGAACCAGTTGGGGTCAGGGAGGCCAGCATATAATCACAAGGGACCTTGGAGGATGGGTCAGGGGCTTTATTCTTTACCCTAACATAATGCAAAACTATTGAGGGATTTAAAACTTGGTTCAGATTTGTCTCAACAGAGAAAGTTGCCAATGAACATTTGTTCAGAAAAATAAAACTTAATTTACTTGTTTATGACAATTTGATTTGATATCTTAAAAAAAAATTAACCTCCAGTTGCATCATGGCCAGCAACATAGGCAAGGAAAAGAGATGTATTTTTTGATAGATTTATTAATCCATTTTCCTGGATTTCCAACATTCTTAGAATGTTGATAGTGCAAGAGAAAGTGAAAAATTAGCATAGATGAAAGAGGATTCACTGTGAATATTCTACAAAAGGGTTGAGTAAGCAGCATGATGAGCAGAGGTACTTTTTTTTTTTTTTAAGATTTTATTTATTTATTTGAGAGGGGGAAAGAATCCCAAGCCAAATCTGTGCTGAGCTGTCCAGGGCTCCGTCCCATGACCCTGAGATCCTGACACGAGTTGAAATTAAGAGTTGGAGGCTTAACTGACTGAGCCACCCAGGCACCCCCAGAGGTAGCTTTTAACATAACAAAACTTGACTGAAATTTCCTTCCCCCTTAAATGTTATGTCCTTATCTCCTAACACATTTTGTTGTTTCGCTATGAGTACAAAAGGTCTGTATTGTTGCTTCTGGTATGGATTGTCTTTTCAATTTCAGTTATTTTAATAGGTAGGTTGAAGTGTTTCATTGTAGTTTTAATTTGCATTTCCCTGATGATTAAGGATGGTTAGCATCATTTGGTGCCCTTATTTGACTTCTGTATGCCATATTCAGTGAAAAGTCTATTCAAATCTTTTGCCAGTTTTTAATTGGATTATTTGTTTTCTATTTTTTTAGTTTTGATAGTACTCCTTATATCTGAATATGAGTCCATTATCAGCTAAATGATTTATACATATTTTCTGAAATTCTCTGGTTTGTCATTTTATTTTAGAAATATTTCTTGAACAGCAAGTCTTTTAATGAAGTTAATTATAAATTTTTTTTCTTTTATGGATGGTGCTTTTGGTGTTGTATTTCTTTGATTGTACATTTATGTCTATTATCCTTTTTTGTGTATTATCTGGATCAGAGTTCCTTTTTTGCATATAGATATCCAATTGTTTCTGCTTAATTTGTTGAAAAAACTATCTTTTCTCTGCTGAATTACTTTTTACCTTTGTAAAATCAGCTGTCCATATATTTATGGGTTTATTTCTGGACTTTATTCTGTTTCACTGATTTATTTGTCTATGTTTACAACAATACGGCACTGTCTTGATACTGAAGTTCTATATGAAGTCTTAGAATCAGATATTGTTAGACATCTAACTTTGTTCATTTTCAAAGTGGTCTTGACTATTATTGTGCATTCTTTGCATTTCCATGTGAATAATAGAATCAGCTTCATCAGTTTCTATAAGAAATCCTACTGTGATTTTTATTGGGCTTTTATTAAATCTGTAGGTGCATTTAGGGAGAATTGACATTTTTTTCAATACTGAATCTTCCAACCCATCTTTCCATTTATTTAGGTATTCTTCAATTTCATTCAGAAAAGCTTTTTTTTTCTTTTTCTGAGTAGAGATTTTGCACATTATTTGTCAGATTTACCACTGCTTTCATATGCTTTTAACTATTGTGCACAGTGTCCATGCATACATACATCCACATGTTTGCAGATAGGGAAATTATGCAGTATACATACTTTTGTAAACTGCTATTCATGCTTAATACAGAGAGAGTGAAAGCTCTAGAGAAAGGAGTTTAAGTCCATACTCTGATACCTTCTGCATTTCCTTTTTTCCTTCTCTTAGGAAATTCATTTATTAAAATAAAAGGACAAAGACCCCACCAAAAAGGAGAATTACAGACCAATATCCCTGATGAACATGGATGCAAAAATTATCACCAAAATACTAACCAATAGGATCCAACAGTACATTAAAAGGATTATTCACCATGACCAAGTGGAATTTATTCTTGGGCTGCAAGGTTGTTTCAATATCCGCAAATCAATCAATGTGATACACTACATAAATAAAAGAAAGAACAAGAACAATATGATCTTCTCAATAGATGCAGAAAAAGCATTTGACAAAGTACAGCATCCTTTTTTGATTAAGACTCTTCACAATGTAGGGATAGAGGGTACATACCTCAATAACATAAAAACCATCTATGAAAAACCCACAGTGAATATCATTCTCAATGGGAAAAGCCTGAGAGCTTTTCCCCTAAGGTCATGAACACGGAAGGGATGTCCATTCTCACCACTGTTGTTCAGCATAGTACTAGAAGTCCTAGCCTCAGCAATCAGACAACAAAAAGAAATAAAAGGCATCCAAATTGGCAAAGAAGAAATCAAACTCTCACTCTTTGCAGATGACATGATACTTTACATGGAAAACCCAAAAGACTCCACCCCAAAATTGCTAAAACTCAGACAGGAATTCAGTAAAGTTGCAGGATATAAAATCAATACCCAGCTTGGAAATCCCTTTTACGAAGATGGCGCCAAAAGCTAAGAAGGAAGCACCTGCCCCTCCCAAAGCCAAAGCCAAAGCAAAGACTTTGAAGGCTAAGAAAGCAGTGCTGAAGGGTGTCCACAGTCACAAAAAAGAAGAAGAAGAAGAAGAAGAAGAAGATCTGCACCTCACCAACATTCCGATGACCCAAGACACTGCGTCTGCGGAGGCAGCCCAAATATCCTTGAAAGAGCACCCCCAGGAGAAACAAGTTTGATCACTATGCCATCATCAAGTTCCCCCAACTACTGAGTCAGCCTTGAAGAAAATAGAAGACAACAACACACTTGTGTTCATTGTGAATGTCAAGGCCAATAAGCACCAGATCAAACAGGCTGTGATGAAGCTCTACGACATTGACATGGCCAAGGTCAACACCTCGATCAGGCCTGATGGAGAGAAGAAGGCATATGTTTGACTGGCTCCTGACTACGATGCTTTGGATATTGCCAACAAAACTAGAATCATCTAAACTGAGTCCAGCTGGCTAAATCTAAATATAAATTTTTTCACCATTAAAAAAAATAATAAAATAAAATAAATAAAATCAACACCCAGAAATCAGTGGCATTTCTCTACACAAACAATGAGACAGAAGAAAGAGAAATTAAGGAGTCGATCCCATTTACAATTGCACCCAAAACCATAAGATACATAGGAATAAACCTAACCAAAGAGACAAAGGATCTGTACTCAGAAAACTATAGAATACTCATGAAAGAAATTGAGGAAGACACAAAGAAATAGAAAAATGTTCCATGCTCATGGATTGGAAGAAGAAATATTGTTAAAATGTTGTTGCTACCTAGAGCAATCTACACATTCAATGCAATCCCTATCAAAATACTATCAACTTTTTTTACAGAACTGAAACAAATAATCCTAAAACTTGTATGGAAACAGAAAAGACCCTGAATAGCCAAAAGAATGTTGAAAAAAGAAAACCAAAACTGGTGGCATCGCAATTCTGGACTTCAAGCTCTATTACTAAGCTGTAATCATCAAGACAGTATGGTACTGGCACAAAAACAGACACATAGATCAATAAAACAGCATAGAGAACCCAGAAATGAGCCCTCAACTCTATGGTCAACTAATCTTCAACCAAGCAGGAAAAAATATCCAATGGAAAAAAGACAGTCTCTTCAACAAATGGTGTTGGGAAAATTGGACAGCCACATGCAGAAGAATGAAACTGGACCATTTCCTTACACCACACACAAAAATAGACTCAAAATGGATGAAAGACCTCAATGTGAGACAGGAATCCATCAAAATCCTTGAGGAGAACACAGGCAGCAACCTCTTCAACCTCAGCTGCAACAACTTCTTCCTAGAAACATCACCAAGGGCAAGGGAAGCAAGGGCAAAAATTAACTATTAGGACTTCATCAAGATAAAAAGCTTTTGCACAGCAAAGGAAACAGTCAACAAAACCAAAGACAACCAACAGAACCAGAGAAGATATTTGCAAATGTCTTATAGGATAAAGGGCTAGTATCCAAAATCTATAAAGAACTTATCAAACTCAACAGCCAAAGAGCAAATAATCCAATCAAGAAATGGGCAGAAGACATGAACAGGCATTTCTCCAAAGAAGATATCCAAATGGCCAACAGACACATGAAAAAGTGCTCAACATCACTCAGCATCAGGCAAATCCAAATCAAAACCACAATGAGATACCACCTCACACCAGTCAGAATGGCTATAATTAGCAAGTCAGGAAACGACATTTGTTGGCGAGGATGCAGAGAAAGGGGAACCTCCTACATGTTGGAGGGAATGCAAGCTGGTGCAGCCACTCTGGAAAACAGTATGGAGGTTCCTCAAAAAGTTGAAAATAGAGCTACCCTATGACCCAGCAATTGCACTACTGGATATTTACCCCAAAGATATAAATGTAGTGGTCCGAAGGGGCATGTGCACCCCAATGTTTATAGCAACAATGTCTACAATAGCCACACTATGGAAAGAGCCTTGATGTCCATCAACAAATTAATGGATAAAGAAGATGTGGTGTATATATACAATGGAATATTACACAGCCATCAAAAATGAAATCTTGACATTTACAAAGATGTGAATGGAACTAGAAGGTTATGCTAAGCGAAATAAGTCAATCAGAGAAAGACAATTATCATATGATCTCACTGATATGTGGAATTTAAGAAACAAGGCAGAGGATCATAAGGGAAGAGAAGAAAAAATGAAACAAGGTAAAACCAGAGAGGGAGACAAACCATTTCTTTTTCTTTTTTTTTTTTAAGATTTTATTTATTTATTTGACAGAGAGAGAGGGAACACAGCAAGGGGAGTGGGAGAGGGAGAAGCATGCTTCCCGCCTAGCAGGGAGCCCGATGCGGGGCTTGATCCCAGGACCCTGGGATCATAACCTGAGCCAAAGGTAGACGCTTAGCAACTGAGCCACCCAGGCGCCCCCAGAGGGAGACAAACCATAAGAGACTCTTAATCATAGGAAACAAACTAGAGTTGCTGGAGGTGAGGCGGGTGGAGGGATGGGATAACTAGGTGATGCACATTGGGAAGGGTATGTGTTGTAATGAGCACTGGGTATTATATAAGACTGTTGAATCACAGACCTATACCCCTGAAACAAATAATACATTATATGTCAATCAATTGAATTTAAATAAGAAAAAAATTTAAAAAAATAAAAATAATAAAATAAAAGGAGATACTAATATGATATATGAAATAACTAGATTCTGGTGTGACCACATGGGTGTGTTTAGGGAGCATCCATAGGTCAGTCTGTGCCTTTGACTTACCATTGCTTTTCTCCCCTTTTAGCAGAAATGCCAAGTAGTTCCCCCAGGCATGCTCTCCTAAAACAGGCCCAGTCATCTCTCTCTCCGTCCTGACCAGAAAAGTAAACTTGTTCATGAACTTTTCCTGCCAAACGTGGCCAGCTTCATTTTACTTCTTCTTCAAACTGGCCACCCGGCTTTGGTCTAGCCAACCCCATGCTAGCCTTGTGCACCAGGAGTAACATGTTCTCCTCTGGCTCCATTTCTTTAACGCTAGAAATCAAGATTCAAAGTGGACTTACAGGGTAAAGCCCCTTGAACCTCTAGTCTAGGCCATAATTTCCTGTGTTTTTTGGTTTTGGTTTTTGGTTTTAGTTTTTTTAAGTACAAAAAGCTGCTTTTATTATAGCACAGGGACAGGACCTATGGGCAGAAAGAGCTGCATTGTGATTGTGAGGAGGGATTGATTATATACTTTTAAGTTGGGGGAGGTAGAGAAAAAGGAAGTAAGGAAGTCTCTAAAGGGATTTTCATAAGTTAAAGATTTGTGTGTTATTTTGACCAAAGCTCAGATAACAATATATTTTTACTTACTATTCTCTGCACTTATATCTTTTTTCTAGAACATCTAAAAGATTTATGTACTACTCCCCAAAACTCCTGGAAGATGATTTAGCTACTTCTGCTCATCTGTTTTATATAAAATATATGGACTTGGGCTTTCCTTTGAAGACTTTTAACCAAAAATTCAAATTAAAAAAAAAAACACACAAGTATTCAGGCTACTGTTTCTTCTTTAAAAAAAAAAAAAAGATTTTATTTATTTATTTGACACAGAGAGAGAGAACACAAGCTGGGGGAGCGGCAGGCAGAGGGAGAGGGAGAAGCAGGCTCCCGGAGGAGCAGGGAGCCCGATGCGGGACTCAATCCCAGGACCCTGAGATCATGACCTGAGCCAAAGGCAGTCGCCCAACCAACGGAGCCACCCAGGTGCCCCAGGTTACTGTTTCTTATTAAATAAGCTTTGGTAGTTTGTATATTTTCAGGGAATTTGTTCACTTCATCTAGTGGACATAATTTTTCTACATAAAGCTATTCAAGATATGTATTTAATGTCCTTTAAACATTATAGCATCTGTAACAATGTATCTTCTTTCTCCAGATATTTGCATTTTAGGTCATTTAGTAACTTAAGTCTCTTCTTTTCTTGGCCAGTTTGGCTAAAAGCTTATCAATTTTATTGATCTTTTCAAAGAACAAGGCTTTTCATTTCTTTGATTTTTCTTTATTATTTTTCTTTCAATTTAATTGATTTCTGCTCTTAATTTATAAATTTATTTTTACTTGCTTTGGATTCAATTTGTTCTTTTTATAGTATCTTAATGAAGAAGCTTTGAACATTAATTCAATCCTTTTTTTAATTTAAATTGAATTAACCAACACGTAGTACATCATTAGTTTCAGATGTAGAGTTAAGTTATTCATCAGTTGCATATAACACCCAGTGCTCGTCACATCACTCTTTTTTCTTTTTTAATATAAACATTTAATGATATAAATTTCTCTTTAAGCACCATTTTAGCTATATCCCACACATTTAAATATTTGTATTTTCATTTTCATTGTATTTAAGGTATATTCTTCTTTCCCTTGTTACTATTGCTTTGATCCATGGGTATTTAGAAGGCTCTTTAAAAAAAAAAAAAAAAAGATTTTATTTTTAAGTAATCTCTATACCCAACATGGGGCTTGAACTTAACAACCCAGAGATTAAGACCTGCGCACCACCGACCGAACCAGCCAGGCACCCCTAGAAGGATGGTTTTTAATTGCCAAATATATAGAGATTCATGGATATCTTTGTCTTATTGATTTCAAGTTTAATTCTGTTATGCTTTATATTTTGCATTAAGTCCATTATTTTAAATATTACCCAGAATCGGGTTTATTTTAGTGAACATTCAATGTGCACATAAAAATACTATATGGCTGCTGTTTGATGGAATATTCTATAAATACCATGTTAGTTGATAGTATTTTTCAGGTCTTCTTTACTCTTACTGATGTTCTCTCAACGTTTTTTATCAATTATTGAAAAAGGAGTACTACAGTCTTACTCTAGAATTGTGAATTTATATATTTCTTCTTTCCATTCTATCAGTTTTTACTTTAAATATTTTGAAGCTCCATTGTTCAGTGCTTACATATTTAGTATTATTTTGTCTTCTTGATAAACTGAACCCTGTATAATTTTGCAATGTCCCTCTTTATCTCTGGTAATATTTCTTGATCTAAGGTCTATTTTGTTTGATAGTCACTCCAGCTTTCTTTTGATGAGTGTTTGCATAGTGGATCTGTTTTCCATCCTTTTACTTCTAATTTTTTTTTTTTTTTAAGATTTTATTTATTTATTTGACACAGAGAGAGAGAGAGAGGAATCACAAGCAGGCAGAGTGGCAGGGAGCGGCAGAGGGAGAAGCAGGCTTCCCACGGAGCAGGGAGCCCAATGTGGGACTCGATCCCAGGACCCTGGGATCGTGACCTGAGCCGAAGGCAGACGCTTAACGACTGAGCCACCCAGGCGCCCCCTTTTACTTCTAATTTAATTAAGTCTTTATATTTGATGTGTGTTTCTTCTGAACTGTATTTAGTTAGATCGTGCTTTTGAATCCAATCAGATAATCTGTCTTATACTTGGTATATAATGCCATTTATATTTAATGAAATTATTGATGTGGTTGGATTAAAAACTATCATTTTAGCTAACATGATAGATGTTTTTCTGTCCATTATAACTGTTCTTCATTCTCCTTTTTTTCTTTTCATGCCTGCTTTTGGACTAATAGAGACTTTTTAAAAAAGATTTATTTATTTATTTTAGGGAGAGAACAAGCAGAGGGGAGGGGCAGAGGGAGAGAGAGAATCTTAAGCAGACTCTGCGCTAAGCACAGAGCCCAACTTGGGGCTTGATCTCACAACCCTGAGATCACGACCTGAGCCAAAACCAAGAGTCGGACAGCTAAATAACTGTGCCACACAGGCACTCTGGATTAATAGAGACTTTTTTGTGATTTCATTTTATATCCACATTTGGCTTATTATTTACACATTGTCTACTTTTTGGTGGTTCCCTTAGGATATACAGTATATCACTTTAGTTAATCACAGTCTATCTTCAAATAATATTATGCCAAGTAATAATTATGTCATATTGAAATAAGATAGTACAGGTATGCCTGATTCCTGTATAAAATTTACAGTACTACCTTAAGGGAGCAGGGGCATCTTAGTTCGTGTTTTGCCAGACTCTGAAACATGATTTGAGTGCAAATAATTTATTTGTGAATAGTTGATGAGTGAGAAAGTGAGGAAGTGAGAGAGGAAAGGAAATGTACCCAATAAAGTGTAATTTATAAACCAATTACAACAGTGGGCAGCCAAGTTTAATCATTTTTTGGAAACACCAGAGGCCACGAATTTCAAAAAGTTTATATCAACCAAAGGGCAAATGATTGGGGATATTTATTCACCAACCACCATCAGTCATTGGTTAATAGATGGTCTGGAGGAGATTCTAGAACATTCATTTCCCAGTTCTTCTAGTCTGCCTTAAGTAAGGGTAGAATAGTTCTGGCCATCAGAGAGAGCCCTCAGATGCAGAAGTACAGCTAGAGAAGATATGGGCAGCTATCAACAGTACCTGTGATAGGAATCAATGAGCAGTGTGATCTGTGACTTACAGTGTATGAGCCATTCAATGCTAGCTATTATAGCAGGTCTGAATATCTCTCAAGCTGCCCATTCTCAAAAACCTAAAGTCGTGGTTATTCCAAAAAATAACCAAAGAAATGATTAAACTTGCTTTTATAGGCTTAGAAAAGCAGAAAACACTGTCTCATAGTGAGTCATAGGACACAGTTTATACTACATAACACTTAGCATAGGGCCTCTTAATTAAAAGGGAGTATCCTCTGATATTTGCCAAAATTCCACTAAAAGAGTGATGGGATATTATTTAATTTATTTTATTGTCTTTGAACTCTAACTGAATGCTTATAATACAGTTACCAGTCACGCTATCATCATCTACTGGTTCATTGCGTACAGCGTCTCATACAGGCAGCCAGCCACACAGTACCGTGTCATGAGTACTGCCTCTGAGTTAAGCAGTGCACTCAGACTGCAGGGCCATGCGCAGTTGCTCTGCATACAGTTTGTCCCAATACTCTTCATGGAACCCAGTATTTTTTTCTCAATAGTTTATAAATGTTGTCCCATTGTTTTTGTATTCTCAGTGCAGCAGACAAAACATTACTATATTTATCTTTCCTTTATCAGTAACCCAGTCTCTCTGTCTAGAAGGTTGTAGATATGCTCTTTACCCCTGGAGTCTGGGACTGTTTGCCAGGAACATATGCTTATGGTTGGGATGCTATAAGTGCTGTCCACTGATGATTATTAAGCTTAGGAATCCAAGATTTCATTTGTTGCTAGGAAATGGCTTGATGATCTGTATTTCAGACTGATTCTGACTTGCCGATTCCAGAATCCACAGCTTTTAAGCTGATGTAAACATACCATAGATCCCTTCAGTAGGAGGTTCTCTCTTAAAATACTTTGAAAGATAAATACTCCAATATATGAAATTTTCTGATGAGTTTGAATATTACTATGGTTTCACAGCACAAGTAACAGTGTCCTTATTCACAAATCTAAATCTTTCCCCTTGCCTAGTTGAAGAGAGGACAGAGGACCTTGCAGAAACATGGATAGAATAGGCATTTAAATCTCCGTCATCACCAAAGATGCCTCTATTATGTCCTTCCATTTCTATGACAAGGACCATTTTCTCCCAACTGTATTTGATTTGTAGAAATTTTGAATTCAATTGGCTTCAATGTGTACACTCTTCTTGTCACTCCCTGTTTAGATCGCCCATCACATTGATGTAATCATTTTAAGTTCATGTTCTCTTTGTGCCCTGTAAAAAGCTCTTTCAAAAGACTGAAACAGGCAGAGCTGACTTCAGTCTTGGCCTTGCATCTTCCTGCCTTGCATTCCTATTATGTCTATTCATCAGATTTTCTGTATACATGATTCTTCCTCTTAATTCTTCCCTATGGCTCAGCAATATCAGGCCATCACCTAGAGATTTTGCAACAGTAATAGGTAGCCAAAGATAGTACAGATTCAAACGAATTATACATTTGCCACTTCAGAGTTCCTTTAAATTTAGATGTCCAACAGAGAAAGTCACTATACATTCCTATGGAGTAGCCAATGAAAGAAAAATAAATATTACACTGTAAGTTTTCATAATCATTTCAGAAACAAGAACCCTTCCATATTGGCACCTACCCAAATTAAGATATATTGCATTGTCTAACCAAAGAACTAAATTATTTTTACTTGAGTAATAGTAAATGTGTAAGAGATTATAAGAGTAGTAACTATGTAAATTTATGTTTCTGCTTTATTAAACATGAAAAGATACAGTATACTCCTAATATCTGAGGAGATATGTCCTGAAATCTTCCAATACCTGCAAATTCTGAAATAACAATATTGCCAATAATTTCCCTGACAAAAGGTACTATGTATTTTCATACAATTGAGCCATACTTTTATTCAATAGTTTACTTTTTATTTTATCCCAATTATGATTCTTCTCAGTAAAATCCACCAATCTCCTATATTTTCTTCACTACAAAGAAGATTTTCTTTCTTCAGGGACAGTTTCCTCCAAGAAGTCACTTCACGTGAGTCTCTGAACAGTTGAAAAATAGCAAGCTTTTTTTTTCTTTCAAGTTTTTTTTTTTTAATTCCAATTGGTTAATATACAATGTAATATTAGTTTCAGGTGTAGAATTGAGTGATTCATCACTTACATAACAACACCTGGTGCTCATCACAAGTGCCTTCCTTACTACCCATCACCCATTTAACACATCCTCCCCACCCTCCAGCCACCTCCCCTCCAGCAAACTTCAGTTTGTTCTCTATAGGTAAGAGTCTGTTTTATGGTTTTCCTGTCTCTTCCCTACCCCATGTTCATCTGTTTTGTTTCTTAAATTCCACATATGAGTGAAATCATATGGTATTTGTCTTTCTCTGACTGACTTATTTCACTTAACATGATACTCTCTAACTCCATCCATGTTATTGCAAACAGCAAGATTTCATTCTTTTTTGTGGCTGAGAAATATTCCATAGTATATATATATATATATATATATATATATATATATATATATATATATACACCACTTCTTCTTTATCCATTCCTCAGTTGATGGGCTCTTTCCATAATTTGTCTATTATTGATAATGCTGTTATAAACATCAAGGTGCATGTATCCCTTTGAATCAGTATTTTTTTATCCCTTAGGTAAATATCTAGTAATGCAATTGCTGGATTGTTTCTTTCACATAAACAAAAATAAATTCAAAATGGATAAAAGACCTAAATGTGAGACAGGAAGCCATCAAAATCCTAGAGGAGAACATAAGCAGCAACCTCTTTGACCTCAAGTGTAGCAACTTCTTACTAGATATATCTCCTTAAGCAAAGGAAACAAAAGCAAAAATCAACTATTGGGACTTCATCAAGATAAAAATCTTCTGCACAGTGAAGGAAACAATCAACAAAACTAAAAGGCAACCTTTGGAATGGGAAGAGATATTTGGAAATGACATATCTTATAAAGGGTTAGTCTCCAAAATATATAAAAAACTTATACAACTCAACATGCAGAAAATAAATAAACCAGGGGCACCTGGGTGGCTCAGTTAGTTGAGCATCCAACTCTCAGCTCAGGTCTTGATCTCAGGGTTGTGAGTCCAAGCCCCAGTTAAAAAATGGGCAGAAGATATTAATAGACAATTTTCCAAAGACATACAGATAACCAATACATATGAAAAGAGGTTTAACATCACTGATCATCAGGGTAATACAAATTAAAATGACAATAAGATATCACCTCACACCTGTCAGAATGGCTAAAATTAACAACACAGGAAACAACAGATGTTGGTGAGAATATGGAGAAAGGGGAACCCTCTTACACTGTTGGTGGGAATGCAAACTGGAAAAGCAGCAAGACTTTTGAGATGTAGACCCTAGACAATTGTCTTGGCTCAGTCACAACAGCTTCAACAAAGAAACATGCAAATGTCTGCCACAATAAAATTTTAAACTATTATATCTAATTTAGAGGAAATTTACAAAGAGTAAAAAAGCACAAATTCTAAATACTTAATTTTAAAAAGATGTTCTGTTTTTCATAAAGAATTCAGTTTTCTGTGATATTAAGATCATCTTCCACTGAAACAAATATCCCCTGAAGTTGACTTTCATCACACAGCACTCAGAGACTGCCGTAGTCATTGCCTTCTACTAAAACTATTAAGCCAGGGCTAATTTGCATAACTTCAGATCCCTTGTGTTTTGCAGAGTTTGGAAAAAGCAAGTTTAAAATTTGTCTTAAGAACTATTTATGTATTGGGCTCCTGGGTGGCTCAGTCGTTAAGCGTCTGCCTTTGCCTCAGGTCATGATCCCAGGGTCCTGGGATCAAGTCCCACATCGGGCTCCCTGCTCAGCGGGGAGCCTGCTTCTCCCTCTGCCTCTCTCTCTCTTTCTGTCTCTCATGAATAAATAAATAAAATCTTTAAAAAAAAGAACTAGTTATGTATTTATTATTCTCCTCAAGGCACCTATCACCTCTTGGTTTCTCAGACTGTAAATAAAAGGATTTAGCAGGGGAATTATTATTGTATAAAATACAGAATACATTTTATCTTGATTTTCAGCTCGTCCAGACCCAGGACACACATACATGAAGAAGAGAGTGCCATAGAACAAAGAGACAGAGAGCAGGTGGGCGCTGCACGTGGAGAAGGCTTTGCTCCTGCCCTTTTCAGACTTCTTTTTCAGAATGGTGAAGAGGACATAGGAGTAAGAGATGATAATTGTCATAAAAGTGAAAGATTGTATAAAGACTGAAAATATAAAAATCAGGAGCATATTAACTCTAGGGTCAGTACAGGAAATCTTAAACAGTTGTAAAATTTCACAGTAGAAATAATGTATTACATTGGACTTGCAGAAAGTTAATCTAAATAACAAACTAACATGCAGCATAGGATGAAGAAACCCAATAATATATGAAACACTTAATAACTGAATGCAGAATGTATTGGACATCACCACTGGATAAAGCAAGGGGTTACATATGGCTACATAACGGTCATAGGCCATCACTACCAGGAGGAAACATTCTGTGTTTGCACTGGAAGCAAAAATATAAAATTGAGTGATGCATTCAACCAGGGATGTCATATGATTGTTAGACAAAAAATTCATTAGCATCCTGGGAGTCACAGAGGATGAGGAACAAGCATCTGCAAGGGCCAAACTGCCAAGGAGTAAGTACATGGGGGTGTGAAGATGGGGGTCCTTCCAGATGAGAAAAATCAGTCCGAGGTTGCCCACCATAGTGGTGAGGTAGATGACCAAGAACACCAGGAACAGGGGGACCTGCAGCCCTGGATGATCTGTAAGTCCTGTGAGAACAAACTCAGTCACCTGCGTTTTGTTTCCATCAGATTCACTGAAGCTGATCACTGAAATGAAAGAATAAGTGAAGAACACAGTCATAAAATACCATGAAAATAATCACATTTTATTTGAAAATAAATGTATCTTCTTTTTTTATATATCCCTTTAATCAGAATGTTTAATTTTACACTTGAGTATTTTTACAAACAGTATGTATTTGGGCAACTGTTCCTAAAAATTAGGGGGAATATATGTATATTCCATATATATGTGGAATTCATTACTGTATAAGAGAAGTGGGCTTATTTTTTTATTTGGAAAAAATTGATTGTAATTTAATAATCATCCTCTAATTTAAAATCTTTAAAAATAGAAATAGAATTTTTAAAAATATGCTAGGGGCACCTGGGTGGCTCAGTTGGTTAAGTGTCCAACTCTTGATTCCGGCTCAGGTCATGATCTCAGGGTTGGGAGATCAAGCCCCCCATGGGGCTCTGTGCTGGACATGGAGCCTGCTTAGGATTCTCTTTCTCTCTCTCTCCCTCTGCACCTCCCCCCAACTCATGTGTGTATGTGAGCTCTCTCTGTAAAAAAACAAAAAAATTTTAAAAACTAAATATGCTAAAGATTAGTTATCAAAACCAATAGCATACATTCTAAATGGTACAGCATCTCCCTCAAATTAAGAACAGATTGAAATGCTTACTCTGACCATTATTGTATGGTATTTTTTTAGAAACTGCAATACATCTGAGATATGAAAGTAATATAATAAAGATATAAGGAAATGTCATAATAATTGTAGGAAATAAATTCATATTTTTTCTAATGTTATATTGTTATAATTAAATAACATTATGACTTTAATAAGTACCAGATGAAGGCTGGATACAAAAAGAATTACTAGATTTTTATCCTTTGCAAACAAGAAAGAGAAATAAGAGGGAACTATATCAATTATAATAGCCATACACTTTAAAATACATTGAAATATTTTTAAAATATGTGAGACCTATGTGAATAAAATTGTAAAAACTTAACAAAGAATATTATACAATTTCTAAAGAAATAGACAGCCAAAATATGTTCTCAGATTAGAATACTTAGTATTGTAAATATGTCAGTAGAATTCAATTAATTTTTAGTTAGAACCCTAATTGCGTTTTAATGTGATAGCATAAGCATAAAATTCTTATAAAAGTATTTTGAAGAGACAAGGAAAATATGAACTGTATGAAAGTCAAGTATGCAGTGGTGTTAAAACATAAAGCCATTTAATAGAATGTAATGTGACATGGAAATAGGAAAATATAATAGTAAAACCAAATAAAGATTCCAAAGATTGATTCAAATATATTTATTGGAATTTAACATAGTACATGGATGATTTTTCAATTGACAATGTTGATTTAGTCAATAAATATTGTGACTATACTTGCCTATCTGGGAAAAAAAGTAAGAATGGCTTCCTTTTCTATGCTTGTATTAAAATTGCAGCTGGATCAGGGTGTCTGGGTGGCTCAGCTGGTTAAGCGTCCAACTCTTGATTTCAGTTCAGGTCATGATCTCAAGGTCCTGAGATAGAGCTCTACTTCAGGCTCCATGCTTAGCATGGAGTCAGCTTGAGATTCTCTCTCCACCTCTGCCTGTCTCCCTGCTCTCGCTCTCTCTCTCTAAAAATAAATAAAATCTTTTTAAAAATAAAAATAAATAAAATCTAAAATTGCTGCTGGATCAAGGACTTAAAAGTAAAAAATAAAAAAAACAATTTAAACATTCTAAGAAAATTCATGAAATAAATATAATTTAAATATATAACAAAAATCTTTGACTAGGGGTGCCTGGGTGGCTCAGTCAGTTAAGCATCTGCCTTCCACTCAAGTCATAATCCCAGGGTATTGGGATCAAGCCCCACATGAGACTACTTCCTTGGCCAGGAGGCTGCTTCTCCCTTACCCTCTGCCTGCTGCTTCCCCGGCTCGTATTTTCCCTCTCTCTCTTTCTCTCTCTCTCTCTCAGTCAAATAAATAAATAAAATGAAAAAAAAACTTTGACTAATATAAGAAAGCCATAATAAAGAAAGATATAGATATATTTAATCTAATGTTTAAATTCATGAAAATAGAGTATGTATCAAATCTTTCACAAGGTAAAAGATGACTAAAACTTTGGAAGAATATGTATAATTAATATAATAGGTAAAATATTAGTATCTATCAGGTGCAAAGAAATATTACTAATTGGTAAGAAAATCAAGTAATTCAATGGAAAAATAAAAATGGAATTGAAAGAGCAAGTCACAGAAGAATATATCAACACATTCAATAAATGTGGGAAAAGATGCTCACCTTCCCCAGTACTCAAGATGTGCAAATAAAATAAGACATTATTTTTCATTCCTCAGATTAGCAAAATCTACTGGTTGTCAGAATTTGGAAATGGTCATTCTCACACTTACTGGTAAAAATGTAAATTATTAAGACTTTGAAAAACAATTTGCCAATATTTTTTAAAAATAAAAATACACATACTTTTCAACTCAGTGATCCATGCCTTCAATCCATTCTATAGCAATAGCATATCATTTCATAGGGAGAGAAGTCTACTGCAGCATTGTTCATGGTGGCAAAACACTGGAAATAATATGTAAACCAACAGGATAAAGCAATGGTTGAACAAATCCTGGTATAATCATACTAATCAATATTATGGCAGTCATTTAAAATGTTATTGCTCTACCATTTTTCTCAAAGAAATTTCCACAATTGTTAGGAATGTGAGAAAACTAAGATGCATAGAAATGTTTTTAATATTATCCCATTAAACAAACAGGCACTAAAATCTTAAAATTCTCACTCTGTATATCTATGAATACATGCACATATATACATTTGCATATAACCATATGAACATAAAGACTGTGTGAAATGATAGACCCTAGCTTGTTAATATTTATTGTCTGCTGTAGGTGATAGGAGAGTAATAAAGAGGAGGGAGAATTAAACAGTACCTCCAAAACAGTTTTTGTGATAAAGACACAATATACAATGTCATCCTATTTATACAATTATAAATATTCATATACGGTCAAAGATATATATTTAAGGATAGTCATAAGAGTTTTGATAGTGAAGAAGAGAAAAGGAAACAGGAATAATAATACTATTATTGCATTTAGTAGAATAGAATAAATCATAAGTAAATTTTATTTTACAGATTTTCTGTATTGTAAAATAGAGAAAAAATATTGGATTATGTAGCATATGCTTTTGGATATTTTTGGCCATATTTGAATTCATCCATTGAGAGTGATTTCTCTCTCTCGTTCTCTCTTACTCAAAAGGTTTTTTGTAAATGAATAGAGTTAGGTATACCAGCACGATAAGCTTTTTTAAATAGATTTTCTCATGTTCAGGTGCCTTTCTTTTTGATATGTTAGTAAATATTTTATAATTTTTACCAACATTACATATGGAATATTTGATGTGGCCTTTAAATAATTTGTTTGATTTTGTTCTATGACCTAAAAATTTTGCCTAAAAGTAAATCCAAAAGAAGAGATCCCAAGATATTTAGAAGTGAATACACAGACTCTTAGATCACCTAGAAGAAAAAAATCTGCCTATAATTTGATGTGTAAATTCATTGTTTCTCAAAATAAAATGAATAACACAATTTTATACATATACTTCTTGCTGATTAAAACACAAAAATTTTACCTATTTACCAAAATTGTATTCTTTAACTTTAAAACAGGTCCATAGGCAATATTTTTCTTACTGGTTCAGGATTAGGGAGAATGGTGAGTTATTTTCCATATTCTTTGAGAATAGAACAAGAAAAAATTATCTTTAAAAATTTATCTTTTAAAGTATATACCCATGAGGAGCCCTGGAAACACAACAAGCATCAAGAAGACTGAAATATTTCCTCTAAAAATTGACCTTAATGGACATTGATGGCAAGTCATTTAATTTCCAGGGTAGAGGTTTTGTCCTGAGTGACCCTACCCTGCTTTCTTGACAACTATAAACCCATAATTGATACCTTATTTTCCTAATTAGGTCAACGTCTATTAAGTGCTTGGATCTTTTCCATGTCTATCTATCTATCTACCTATCTCTATATTATATATATTTGTGTGTGTGTGTGTGTGTGTATGGATATATATAGCTATAGATATACACTATGTGTGTGTGTGTGTGTGTGTATAGGAATACACACACACACATATATACACATATACCTATTTGGAATTAAGAGGCTGAAGAATATTATCAGTGGGGACTTTAGTCATCTTTTCATGATTCCATGAACAAATTAAGGAAGTTTAAGCACCATAATTTAGTTCTGTCTTTAGCCTGACAAGGAAAATTTTCTATAGTATAAAATAACCTCTGAAAATTTTGAGTCACCATCATTATTTTTCCATTTGTCTCATTTTTCTATTATCTCGTTTACTATTAAAAAGGAATCTTATATATGTCTCTTCAACAGTCAAACATTTAGTACTTATGAAAAGCATCCAGAATTGTCTATCCTGAAGAGAAACAGAAAATCTCGTAGGGTTACCAGGATTTTCATTTCTGACCCAGATATTTCATTATCAAATAAGCAAATTGAAAAACTACAAATAATGAAAATTAGATCCTAGTGCCCTCACTCAGTTTTTTTCAGTCTTTGGGAGACTGATAAATGATGGGTTTCTTGAAGGAAAGATGGTGGGTTTCCAAAGAAAAAAAAAAAGAAAAAAAATGTAAATTTCCCTCTACCATACTTTACATTGCTGGGGAGCCAATCATCTTTATGAATTACCAAACTGACGAAGCTGCTGGCTGCTTTCATGTCCATGGCTGTACTTCCTCTTGAAACCTTTAAATGAAGAAAAGTGGAAGATGCAGAATGAAGCAGTGACGTGTGCCAAGATTTCCCTTGGAAACCCCAACTGTGGGGACATGTTTATTTGTACTCTTTTTCAAATCTATTCGTGAAAAAGAAGAATAAGTCTTTGGAATTCCCTCGGTGAAAGTTACCAATGGAGTCCCTGTAGGACAGAGGTGAAGCTGTTCTACTGGGCATTGTGAGCTAATCAGGGAATAACCCAGACACACCAGGTATAACAATTAGAAGCATACTTTGTGTCAATAGAGTGCACTGCGAGGGAGACATGACACACTGCCCCTGAGCAGTTTTTAGGTCATATTAATTTCCTTTCTCTTATTGCTCTTGATGTTGCCACATTCCAAACACCTGAGATTTCCCTCAAACATCTCAAAGACTCATGAAACTCAGAATGTACAGATCCAATTCAGTCTTTTCCAACACTATCACCAAATGTGGCCCTCATCCTGTCTTCCCATTCTCAGTTAATGGAATCATCGTTACCCCATATTTAAAGAAACAAACCCAAGAGTCATCCCTTGACATTAAATTCCCCCTCAAACCCTGTCAAAACCATTATCAAACCGGTGGCTTTTATCTCCTTCATATCTGTCGAAACCATCCACTTCTCTCAAAAGTCAAGAAAACTCTATTGCACACCTAGAATACTGACATAACCCTTTAATAATCGATGTGTGTTTTCTAATATTTTCTCCTACCACTGTCTGCATTTGGGCCAATGTCACCTTTATAAAATACCAAACCACTGAGATCAGCACCATTCTCACACCCATGGAGGCAACTCCATTTAAACCTTTAAATATAACTTATGATCACTCTTAGAAGAAAGATCAAAATCTTTAAGCCTGTGTATCCCTTCCCTCATCCTAAATCTTATCCAATCATCCTCTATACAAAAGTTTCGTCCAATGTAGTTAATAGATTCATTTAGGCGAATGAGTCTGATATTTCAGAATTGATCTAAGAGCTGAAGTTAAAAATCAAAATTACAGTAAATTAAAAAGTTAAAAATTGAGGCGCCCGGGTGGCTCAGTCGGTTAAGTGGCTGCCTTCGGCTCAGGTCATGATCCCATGGTCCTGGGATCAAGCCTCACACTGGGCTCTCTGCTCAGGGGGAGTCTGCTTCTCCTTCTCCCACTCCCCCTGCTTGTGTTCCCTCTCTCAAATAAATAAATAAAACCTTTAAAAAAAAAGTTAAAAATCACGACTTCTGTATGCAGTGTTGATGAGGAAAAAATTCAGTTTGTCAGTTTGTTTTTCTAATCTTAGTGTAAGTATAATTTTATTTTACAGATTTTTTGCAAAATATAGAAAAATAGAGAATTATAAAATAGAGAAAAAATATTGGGGCCCCTGGGTGGCTCAGTCGGTTAAGCATCCGACTCTTGATTTTGGCTCAGGTCATAATCTCAGGGCCCTGAGATGGAGCCCTACATTGAGCTAGCACCGAGCTTGCAGCCTGCTTCAGATTCCCTCTCTCATCTCCCCCTCCCTTCCCCCAGCTTTCTCTCTTTCTCTCTCAAAAAAAAAAAAAAAAAAATGTAAGGCGTTCTCCTTAAACAGTGGCTAAGATGCCAGCACCTCTCCAAGCCCATTAGAACTCTACCTCTTATGCTGCCTCTGTGAAAGGAATATACACACGCTTTTGTGATGAGGCTGACAGAGCTCAAGAACCCAGATAGAAGCCCCAATAGTGCCCACTGGTTGGCACTACATTTTCTGCAGTAATGTGAAGAGGTCATAAGAAAATGACAAACAATAATTATGAACTTGTCCTTTCACTGTCTTGGACATAGTAGAGCATACAACAAAAATCTGATCTAGGTATGAGATAGTAAAACCCTGAATTTCTGACAGATAATAGGATTTATGGCTCAGCTCTCTTGAGCTGCAAAGGCTTCCTCTGAGAAATACTTGTGGGATAGTAACCGTGAGATTCACTCAGGGAAAAGGGAAATTATGCTGTCTATGGGTAGCTTTGTGGACTGTAATTACCTTAAAATGCTGTAAAAACTTCTGTTTTTAAAACTCATGAACTTGATATTATTTAATCACAAATAATTGTTTGTATATAAAAGTCTTACAAAGCAAGAATAATGCAACTGGAAATGGTTTAATTTTATGGAAGGCTTTTAAAAGACTTTACATGTGCTTCAAAGAGTTTCCAAAGGGCTATCATTGGAGGTAGAGCTCTCATGCATTTACTCATTCAGTTATTATCTACTGAGATGATGATATAATAGTAAATGCAACTGAAACATTGCTCCACTCTTGATTATAATAAAATCATACATTCTGACAAACTACGTAGGTATTTAAAAGACTTAATTGCTTAAAGTCATCAACCATATTTTTATAACATAGTCATGTAAAGTTTACACATTTTCCATTTTTTCAATAGAAAATGTATTGAATATTATCAATGTGCAAGATGTCGTATTAGTGTTGTGCTTATTTAAATAAAAATTGAAAAAAATGGTAAGGATATTTTATTTGAGAAACATGTATTCCTCTATCATTTTATTAGTCCACCTTAAATTTGTTTCTTTTGCTGTATAAAAAGAGATTTAGCAGAGAATTGCAATAATGTACAGCAAAGAATACATTTTGCCCTATTCTTCATCTGGGCCAAATTCAGGACTCATGAATCTGAAAAAAGAGCGTTATAGTAGAACAAGAGAACAGTGAGCATATAAGCAGCTCTGTGGAGAAGGCATAGCTTCAGCCTTTTTCATGATTCTTTTTCAGTATGGCAAAGAAGACATGGGTGCAAGAGACTTAATTGTTCATAGGAGTGAAGTTTGAATAAAGACAGAAAACAAAAAGAATTAGTGCATTAATAGATTCATCTTTTTGGAAATTTTATATGACAACAAGATTTCAAAATAGAAATGACGTTTTATATTGGACCCATAGACAGTTCACATAAATGGAAATTCCATACACACAATGAGAAGCAGAAAGCCAAAAAACATGAAACACTCAGCAACTAAATTCAGTGTGGAAGAAAATCCATAATATAAAATATTAACGCATACAATATCAATAAATAAAGCTAAAATGAAATCAACAAATTCAACTCTAAATATAAAAGCCAGAAGAAAAACAAAATATTATAAGAAAAGAGAGCCAATGGAAAAAATTTCAGAATAGGAGAAATTAATGAATTAGATAAGAGCAAAGTTAGATGTGATTTTTAAAATCATAACCTAGTTCTTTTAAAACACCTATGAAATAGAAAAATTACTAGCTAACCTAAATTTTTCTGAGGAAAGAAAATAAAATGATAAAAGGGAACTAACCTTCCAAACCCAATAAATGTAAAAACCATTATGTGGGTCTTTCGCCAAATCTAGGCAAATATATTTCAAAATCTAGATGAAGTGAATAATTTTATTAAAAAATAAAATCCAGAATTTTGTTCTTAACGGCACAGAATAGGCAGTCCACAGCTAATAACTAAAATAAACTAAAATTAAAATCTTCTGTATTTAAGCAAGCTTGTAGATCTAATTCTATCAGTTCACAAAGTTATCTTTATCACAAAGATACTATCAGCCAGATCCAAAATGTGAAAAACTCTGTAGGACAAATAAACCAGTTTCTTCAACAGACAAATGACATGAAAAATGGAGGAAGAGAAAACTGTTGTAGATTAAAAGAGATTTAAAAACCATCATCAAAATGCAGTGGGTGTACGTTGGTTAAATCCTGATTCAAACAAAGAAACAACAATTTTTGAGACACATTGGGAATACTGAACACAGATTGATATTAAATAATGTTAACCAATTAATTGTGCTATGTATGATAATTGTACTGTGGTTATGTGAAAACACAGTTTTATTTGTTAGCATTACCCATACTAAAAGGTTAACAAATTTTTAATAATTGGTTGTGGCTTCAACAATTCTGTCATGAAATATCATTGCAGAAATTAGGAACATTATGCAGTGCCATACACTCAAACTAAAAAAAAAAATGTTGAAATGTATGCATGGAAATAAATTTATTTTTGCCAAAATAATAAGAATTTAAGAGATTGTAAGAGGATATAACAATAAATTATCAGAATAGGGCCCTAACCAAAGGTAAAGAAAATGTAATAGCAAAAATCAGTCCAAAAGTATAAAATAAAAATATCCTATATCAATGTTAACCACCAAGAGAGTAAAATTAATCATAAATTTCTGCAGTCAATAGTATTTTTCAAAATAATGCATTCAGTTGTCTAACTTTTTAAAAAGCCATTGGCCAGTGAGAACCTATAGGAATAAAACTGTAGACCTATAACAATGAATTGAATATTTTCATTTATATTCATAAGTCAAATAATTGATAAATTTATGTTACATACTATGTCCTGATTTTAAGTTAGTATTATAATGTTCATTGGAATTATAGGAAAAAATCTAAATATACCTTTTAAAATACTTCAAAAAGAGGACCATTTTCACTCCTGCTTCAACAGCTAGAATTTAATTTTTATTTCCTATGAATTCTCTTTTCCTAAACACAGTGATTAAACAAACTGACTGCTCAAGGAACATAATTAAGTCTTTGCAAAAAAAAAAAAAAAAAAAAAGGAATCTTCTATTATACTTAAATAAATTAGTCTATATACTAATATAGTCCTGTCACTGAATTGGAAGTAAATTGGTAGCTGAGACCATAAGAACCTAGACTCAGCTTTAAGAGAACACTACCTCAATTTTTCACCTACATCAATATATACTTAACCAGTTTCTTAACCTTGCTCTCTGCTTTGCCTTCTACCTATTATAAAGATAGCAATGCAATCCCAATGCAAATGTTTACAAAGCTTACTATTGCAAACAAAATAATCATATAAAAAGAGTACAGGAGATCTGCAATATTTGAGAAAGCTTTATCTTGAGATATTTCCAAATCTGCAAATTCCTGAATACCATTATATTATTATGCCCTGTATGAAACTTAGTATGTGTACTTCTAGATATGGGAAGTTTTAAATTTTGATGCTGCTAGGGGTGCCTGAGTGGCTCAGTCGTTAAGCGTCTGCCTTCGGCTCAGGTCATGATCCCAGGGTCCTGGGATCAAGCCCCGCATCGGGCTCCCTGCTCAGCGGGAAGCCTGCTTCTCCCTCTCCCACTCCCCCTATTTGTGTTCCCTCTCTCACTGTCTCTCTCTCTGTCCAATAAATAAATAAAATCTTAAAAAAGAATAAATAAATAAATAAATTTTGATGCTCCATTATTTAATTCAAACCAACTTCCTTTTTTTATTTTTTTTATTTTATTATGTTATGTTAATCATCATACATTACATCATTAGTTTTTGATGTAGTGTTCCATGATTCATTGTTTGTGTATAACACCCAGTGCTCCATTCAGTCTTTAATACCCATCACCAGGCTAACCGATCCCCCTCCCCTCTAGAACCCTCAGTTTGTTTCTCAGAGTCCATAGTCTCTCATGTTTCGTCTCCCCCTCCAATTTTCCCTCCCTTCAATTTACCGTTCCTACTATCTTCTTTTTTTTTTTAACATATAATGTATTATTTGTTTCAGAGGTACAGGTCTGTGATTCAACAGTCTTACACAATTCACAGTATTCAGATTTTCTATTTTTTCTGGAGTTAGTTTTGGTAGTTTGTTACTTCCTAGGAATTTATCCATTTCCTCTAAATTATCTAATTACTGGTATGGAGTTGTTCATAGTCTTCTTCTATAATTCTTTTCATTTCTGTATGGTTAATAGTGGTATCCTCTTCTTGATAACTGACCTTAGTTGTTTGGTTGCTGTTGTTGTTGTTTTGTCAGAGGAAAGACTTTATTATCTTTCTATTTTTATATAAAAAATGACATTACAAAATCATTGTTATATGAGGAGAATAACTTGTTTTCCATTGCTGCTGCAACATTACCACAAACTTGGTGGCTTATACAATACAAAATTTATTATCTTAGAGTTCTGGATGTCAGAAGTCCAAAGTCAGTATCACTGGGGTAAAATCAAGGTGTTACTGCTAATGCCTTCTGGAAGCGCTAGGGGAGAATCCGTTTCCTTGTCTTTTCCAGCTTCTGGAGTCTGCCTGCATTCTTTGGCTCATGGCCCCTTCCTCCATCTTTAAAGCCAACAACATAGCCTAAGACCACTTTTCAATTTTCACATCTCTTTTGCTGACCAGATCCAGGAAGTTTCCTCTCATCTTTTTTTTTTTTTTTTTTTAATTTTTTTATTGTTATGTTAATCCCCATACATTACATCATTAGTTTTAGATATAGTGTTCCATGATTCATTACTTGTGCATAACACCCAGCGCTCCATGCAGAACGTGCCCTCCTCAATACCCATCACCAGGCTAACCCATCCTCCCAACCCCCTCCCCTCTAGAACCCTCAGTTTGTTTTTCAGAGTCCATTGTCTCTCATGGTTCTTCTCCCCCTCCGATTTCCCCCCCTTCATTCTTCCCCTCCTGCTACATTCTTCTTCTTTTTTTCTTTCTTAACATATATTGCATTATTTGTTTCAGAGGTACAGATCTGAGATTCAACAGTCTTGCACAATTCACAGCGCTTACCAGAACACATACCCTCCCCAGTGTCCATCACCCAGTCACCCCATCCCTCCCACCCCACCCCCCACTCCAGCAACCCTCAGTTTGTTTCCTGAGATTAAGAATTCCTCATATCAGTGAGGTCATATGATACACGTCTTTCTCTGTTTGACTTATTTCGCTCAGCATAATACCCTCCAGTTCCATCCACGTCGTTGCAAATGGCAAGATCTTATTCCTTTTGATGGCTGCATAATATTCCATTGTATATATATACCACAACTTCTTTATCCATTCATCTGTTGATGGATATCTTGGCTCTTTCCACAGTTTGGCTATTGTGGACATTGCTGCTATAAACATCGGGGTGCACGTAGCCTTTCGGGTCCCTACTTTTGTATCTTTGGGGTAAATACCCAGTAGTGCAATTGCTGGATCATATGGTAGCTCTATTTTCAACTTTTTGAGGAACCTCCATACTGTTTTCCAGAGTGGCTGCACCAGCTTGCATTCCCACCAACAGTGTAGGAGGGTTCCCCTTTCTCCACATCCCCGCCAACATCTGTCATTTCCTGACTTGTTAATTTTAGCCATTCTGACTGGTGTGAGGTGGTATCTCATTGAGGTTTTGATTTGGATTTCCCTGATGCCGAGCGATATTGAACACTTTTTCATGTGTCTGTTGGCCATTTGGATGTCTTCTTTGGAAAAATGTCTGTTCATGTCTTCTGCCCATTTCTTGATTGGATTCTTTGTTCTTTGGGTGTTGAGTTTGATGAGTTCTTTATAGATTTTGGATACTAGCCCTTTATCTGATATGTCATTTGCAAATATCTTCTCCCATTCTGTCAGTTGTCTTTTGGTTTTGTTGACTGTTTCCTTTGCTTTGCAAAAGCTTTTTATCTTGATGAAGTCCCAATAGTTCATTTTTGCCCTTGCTTCCCTTGCCTTTGGCGATGTTTCTAGGAAGAAGTTGCTGCAGCTGAGGTCGAAGAGGTTGCTGCCTGTGTTCTCCTTTAGGATTTTGATGGACTCCTGTCTCACATTGAGGTCTTTCAACCATTTGGAGTCTATTTTTTGTGTGTGGTGTAAGGAAATGGTCCAGTTTCATTCTTCTGCATGTGGCTGTCCAATTTTCCCAACACCATTTGTTGAAGAGACTGTCTTTTTTCCATTGGACATTCTTTCCTGCTTTGTCAAAGATTAGTTGACCATAGAGTTGAGGGTCCATTTCTGGGCTCTCTATTCTGTTCCATTGATCTATATGTCTGTTTTTGTGCCAGTACCATACTGTCTTGATGATGACAGCTTTGTAGTAGAGCTGGAAGTCTGGAATTGTGATGCCGCCAGCTTTGCTTTTCTTTTTCAACATTCCTCTGGCTATGCGGGGTCTTTTCTGGTTCCATACAAATTTTAGGATTATTTGTTCCATTTCTTTGAAGAAAGTGGATGGTATTTTGATGGGGATTGCATTGAATGTGTAGATTGCTCTAGGTAGCATTGACATCTTCACAATATTTGTTCTTCCAATCCATGAGCATGGAACGTTTTTCCATTTCTTTGTGTCTTCCTCAATTTCTTTCATGAGTATTTTATAGTTTTCTGAGTACAGATCCTTTGCCTCTTTGGTTAGATTTATTCCTAGGTATCTTATGGTTTTGGGTGCAATTGTAAATGGGATCGACTCCATAATTTCTCTTTCTTCTGACTTGTTGTTGGTGTATAGGAATGCCACTGACTTCTGTGCATTGATTTTATATCCTGCCACTTGACTGAATTCCTGTATGAGTTCTAGCAGTTTTGGGGTGGAGTCTTTGGGATTTTCCACATAAAGTATCATATCATCTGCAAAGAGTGAGAGTTTGACTTCTTCTTTGCCAATTTGGATGCCTTTGATTTCTTTTTGTTGTCTGATTGCTGTGGCTAGGACTTCCAATACTATGTTGAATAGCAGTGGTGATAGTGGACATCCCTGCCGCATTCCTGACCTTAGGGGGAAAGCTCTCAGTTTTTCCCCATTGAGAATGATATTCGCTGTAGGTTTTTCATAGATGGCTTTTATGATATTGAGGTATGTACCCTCTATCCCTATACTCTGAAGAGTTTTGATCAAGAAAGGATGCTGTACTTTGTCAAATGCTTTTTCTGCATCTATTGAGAGGATCATATGATTCTTGTTCTTTCTTTTGTTAATGTATTGTATCACGTTGATTGATTTGCGGATGTTGAACCAACCTTGCAGCCCAGGGATAAATCCGACTTGGTCGTGGTGAATAATCCTTTTAATGTACTGTTGGATCCTATTGGCTAGTATTTTGGTGAGAATTTTTGCATCCATGTTCATCAGGGATATTGGTCTGTAATTCTCCTTTTTGATGGGGTCTTTGTCTGGTTTTGGGATCAAGGTAATGCTGGCCTCATAAAATGAGTTTGGAAGTTTTCCTTCCATTTCTATTTTTTGGAACAGTTTCAGAAGGATAGGTATTAATTCTTCTTGAAATGTTTGGTAGAATTCCCCTGGGAAGCCATCTGGCCCTGGGCTTTTGTGTTTTGGGAGATTTTTGATGACTGCTTCTATTTCCTTAGTGGTTATAGGTCTGTTCAGGTTTTCTGTTTCTTCCTGGTTCAGTTTTGGTAGTTGATACATCTCTAGGAATGCATCCATTACTTCCAGGTTATCTAATTTGCTGGCATAGAGTTGCTCATAATATGTTCTTATAATTGTTTGTATTTCTTTGATGTTGGTTGTGATGTCTCCTCTTTCATTCATGATTTTGTTGATTTGGGTCATTTCTCTTTTCTTTTTGATAAGTCTGGCCAGGGGCTTATCAATCTTGTTAATTCTTTCAAAGAACCAGCTGCTAGTTTCGTTGATCTGTTCTACTGTTCTTTTGGTTTCTATTTCATTGATTTCTGCTCTGATCTTTATTATTTCTCTTCTCCTGCTGGGTTTAGGCTTTATTTGCTGTTCTTTCTCCAGCTCCTTTAGGTGTAGGGTTAGGTTGTGTACTTGAGACCTTTCTTGTTTCTTGAGAAAGGCTTGTATTGCTATATACTTTCCTCTTAGGACTGCCTTTGCTGTATCCCAAAGATTTTGAATAGTTGTGTTTTCATTTTCATTGGTTTCCATGAATTTTTTTAATTCTTCTTTAATTTCCTGGTTGACCCATTCATTCTTCAGTAGGATGCTCTTTAGCCTCCATGTATTTGAGTTCTTTCTGACTTTCCTCTTGTGATTGAGTTCTAGTTTCAAAGCATTGTGGTCTGAAAATAGGCAGGGGATGATCCCAATCTTCTGGTACCGGTTGAGACCTGATTTATGACCTAGGATGTGATCTATTCTGGAGAATGTTCCATGGGCACTAGAGAAGAATGTGTATTCCGTTGCTTTGGGATGGAATGTTCTGAATATGTCTGTGAAGTCCATTTGGTCCAGTGTGTCATTTAAAGTCTTTATTTCCTTGTTGATCTTTTGCTTAGACGATCTGTCCATTTCAGTGAGGGGGGTGTTAAAGTCCCCCACTATTATTGTATTGTTGTCGATGTGTTTCTTTGCTTTTGTTATTAATTGGCTTATATAATTGGCTGGTCCCATGCTAGGGGCATAGATATTTACAATTGTTAGATCTTCTTGTTGGATAGACCCTTTAAGTAGGATATAGTGTCCTTCCTCATCTCTTATTACAGTCTTTGGTTTAAAATCTAATTTGTCTGATATAAGGATTGCCACCCCAACTTTCTTTTGGTGTCCATTAGCATGGTAAATGGTTTTCCACCCCCTCACTTTCAATCTGGGGGTGTCTTTGGGCCTAAAATGAGTCTCTTGCAGACAGCATATCGATGGGTCTTGTTTTTTAATCCAATCTGATAGCCTGTGTCTTTTGATTGGGGCATTTAGCCCATTTACATTCAGGGTAACTATTGAAAGATAGGAATTCAGTGCCATTGTATTGCCTGTAAAGTGACTGTTACTGTATATTGTTTGTGTTCCTTTCTGGTCTATGTTGCTTTTAGGCTCTCTCTTTGCTTAGAGGACCCCTTTCAAGATTTGTTGTAGGGCTGGTTTCGTGTTTGCAAATTCCTTTAGTTTTTGTTTGTCCTGGAAGCTTTTTATCTCTCCTTCAATTTTCAATGACAGCCTAGCTGGATATAGTATTCTTGGCTGCGTATTTTTCTCATTTAGAGCTCTGAATATGTCCTGCCAGTCCTTTCTGGCCTGCCAGGTCTCTGTGGATAAGTCTGTTGCCAATCTAATGTTTCTACCATTGTAGGTTACATATCTCTTCTCCCGAGCTGCTTTCAGGATTTTCTCTTTGTCTCTGAGACTCGTAAGTTTTACTATTAGATGTCGGTGTGTTGACCTATTTTTATTGATTTTGAGAGGGGTTCTCTGTGCTTCCTGGATTTTGATGCCTGTTTCCTTCCCCAAATTAGGGAAGTTCTCTGCTATAATTTGCTCCATTATACCTTCTGCCCTTCTCTCTCTTTCTTCTTCTTCTGGGATCCCAATTATTCTAATGTTGTTTCGTCTTATGGTATCGTTTATCTCTCGAATTCTGCCCTCGTGATCCAGTAGTTGTTTATCTCTCTTTTTCTCAGCTTCTTTATTTTCCATCATTTGGTCTTCTATCTCACTGATTCTTTCTTCTGCCTCATTTATCCTAGCAGTTAGCGCCCCCATATTTGATTGCACCTCATTGATAGCCTTTTTGATTTCTACTTGGTTAGATTTTAGTTCTTTTACTTCTCCAGAAAGGGTTTCTCTAATAAGTTCCATGTTTTTTTCAAGCCCAGCTAGTATCTTTAAAGTGATGATTCTGAACTCTAGATCTGACATCGTACTAATGTCCGTATTGAGTAGGTCCCTGGCAGTCGGTACTACCTCTTGTTCTTTTTGTTGAAGTGATTTTTTCCGTCTTGTCATTATGTGCAGAGGAGAATAGATTAATGAGAGAACAAAATGCTAGCAGGGTAACAACGTCCCCAGAAAATATACTCTAAACAAATCAGAAAAGACCTGAAGCAGTGGGAAAAGAAAGGGAAAGAGAGAAAAAAGAAAAGGAAAGAAAAAAAGAAAAAAGATAAAGATAAAGATAAAAACAAACAAAAGCAGAACAAAACAAAACAAAACAAAAACAGAATGTGATCAAATATGATCAGGCTGGATTATAGATCAGTGCCACACACTAGATTTTGGGTGTATTTTGGTCTGTTAAAAGAAAGTCCCTCCCAAAATTTTAAAGAAAGAAAAACTTATATATGTACAAAAATAAGGGTTGATATGATGAAGGGATGGAAT
>NW_022589711.1:23206433-23336848 GCF_004348235.1 Phoca vitulina | reverse complement strand
TGTGCTCCGTGGCTCTATCACTTGCCAGAAGCGGCCGACAGAGGCCCCTCCCCCGCCGTCTATCCTCCCGAATATCGCCTCGGATTCACTTCTCCGCACGTCCTACCTTCCAGAAAGTGGTCGCTTTTCTGTTCAGAGAGTTGTTGCTATTCTTTTCTTCGATCTCCTGTTGAGTTTGTAGGTGTTCAGAATGGTTTGATCCCTATCCAGCTGAATTCCTGAGAGGAGACGAAATCCAGGTCTCCTACTCCTCCGCCATCTTGCTCCGCCCCCTCCAGTTTCCTCTCATCTTAAGGATTTATGTGATTAGACTGGGCTCCCTGGATAATTCTGGATAATCTCCCTATTTCAGAGTCTGTACCCTTAATCACATCTGCAAAGACCTTTTTGCCATATAAGGGAACATATTTATGTTACTGAGATTGGGATGTGGATATCTTTGGGGGCCATTATTCTGTCTCCCACAAAGTGATAATAACAATATTTGTAATTTATCATGATTTCTTTTCTTATTTTTTCTCACAAATACGTTTTCTCTTCGGTATATAGTTATGTATTTGCAATGGTTATTCTTTTTCTTTTGTTTAAATTTGAGTATAGTTGACACACAATGTTAAATTAGTTTCAGGTGTACAACTTAGTGATTTGACAAGTTTATACATTATGCTATGTTTACCACAAGTGTAGCTACCATCTGGTTCATTACATCACTATTATAATATCATTAACTATATTCTGATCTTAGTTTTTTAAATATTCTCTCTTTTATTCTTGGTCAGTCTAACTAAAGAAATGTCCTTTTTTTTTTTTTTTAATCTTTTCAAAGAATTGACTTTTGGTTTTGCTAGTTTTCTCTACTGTTTTTCTGTTCTCTGTTTCATTAATACCTGGTCTTCTCTCTATTATTTCTCTTCTTATGCTTGTTTTCGATTTATCTTGTTTTTCTTTTTCTAGTTTCTTAAGGTAGAAGTTTAGGTTGTTCATTTGACTTTTTTTCCGCATTTACAGCTCTAATTCTCCCTTTAAGTACTACCTTTAGCTATATCCCATACCTTTGTTGTGTTTTTGTTTCCATTCATTTCAAAATATTTTCTAATTTACATTTTGTCTTGAAGTCTCTTTTGTCTAATATTAGTATAACCACTCCAGCTTTCTTATTGTTGCTATTTGCATCATATATCATTTTGTATTTAGAAGAATGGAAGCCATTTGTGTTTTTGCATCTAAGGTACATCTCCTGTAGACAGCATGTGGTTGTATCTTGTTTTTATGATGATGATAATGATGATGATGTCCAACAATCCTTGCCTTTTGGGGGATTGTTTACTCTATTCACACTGAATGTTATATTGATATAGCTGGATTTACTTCTGCCATTTGCTTTTTGTTTTCAATATGTCTTATTTCATTTTTTCCCCCTCTATTCCTCCTTTGTTATCTTTTTTGGTATTAAGTGGATATTTTCTAGTGTATCATTTTAATACTTTTAATGATTTTTTAAATATATTTTGAGTTATTTTCTTAGTGGTTGGTCTAGAGCTTATAATATGCATCTTCTCTTATCATAATCTACTTCAGACCTATACTAAGTTAGGACCAGAAAGATAAGTAAAATTTATACTGTTATATCTATATGTTACAGACCCATTGTTACAATGATTGCTTAATAAAATGTTTTGACTCTTAAATTAGCTGTGACATAAAAAGGAAAGAAAATATATATTTATAAAATTTGTTATATTAGGGAGGGGGGAAAGATGGCGGAGGAATAGGGGACCCTATTTCAACTGGTCCCCAGAATTGAGCTGGATATCTACCAGACCACTCTGAGCACCCACGAAACCAGCCTGAGATGTAAGAAGATCTGGATCTCTACAAACAGAATATCGCAGGCAGTTGGTTTTGAGGTAGGAAGCGGAGAGCCGTGATTCTGCGGGCAGATATCGGAGGATAAACGGAGGCGGGAGGGTGCCTGGATGTGGGGATCCTGCACCGCCGGTGAGTGACAGCCTCGCGCGCTGCGGACGGGCACAGACTTGCAGACCGGTAGCACCAGGAAAGAACTTTAGGGCAGCCCCCGGGGTGGAAAACCAGACCGGTGGGGTCGGGGTCGCGCACACGCGAACCACAGGCCCCCCGGAAAGAAACCGGAGCGACGGTCGCGCGCACACAAACTGCAGCCTCCGAGACGGAAACCTGGTGTGCCGCGGTCGCGCAGGTGAACTGCAACCCCCGGGGGTGGAAACCCCAAGCGGCGGAGTCCCGCGCCCTCGAACTGGGAGCGGCTGGCGGTTTTAGAAGCACAAAGGGCAGAGATGTGCCTCAACCTGGAGGCAGGACTGGGGGCGCTGCGGAGGGGCATACAACCCAGGCCGCTGCAGTTTATAGCAGCACGGACAGAAACGGAGACAGTGTGGCCTGGAGAGCTCACTGAAGAACAGACTGAGGTCTCTCTGCTCTGAGGCAGAGGGTTGGAAATGGTCTCTTCTGCTCTGACTCGCGGAAGAGATGCGGAAAGCCACCAGGGAAAGGCGCCAGAGAACAAAAACCCTAAAGACTGATTCCCGCTGAGCCCATCCCCCGCCACAGGGGTGCAGGGCAACTCTGCCCAAATAGGGTTGCCTGAGTAACAGCGCGGCAGGCCCCTCCCACAGAAGACAGGCTGGGAAAACAAGAGGCCAGCAACCCTAAGATCCCAAGAAAACAGGTGCATCTGGCTTGGGTTCTGGTCAATAATTTGGACTCTATACATTCCCTCAAACACCCATCAACAGAATGACTAGGAGGAGGAGCCCCCAAAACAGAAAAGACTCAGAGATTATGACTTATGCTGCAGATTTACAAATGGATGCAGATATAACCAAGATGTCAGAGATGGAATTCAGGCTAGCAATTGTGAAGACAATGGCTAGAATGGAGAAATCAATTAATGGCAACATAGAGTCTCTAAGGGCAGAAATAAAAGGGGAATTGGCAGAACTTAAAAATGCTATCAATGAGATCCAATCCAATCTAGATAATCTAACAGCTAGGGTAACTGAGACAGAAGAGAGAATAAGCGATCTGGAAGACAGTATAATAGATAAAAAGGGGAAAGAGGAGGCCCGGGAAAAACAACTCAGAATCCATGAAAATAGAATCAGAGAAATAAGTGACACCATGAAGCGTTCCAATGTCAGAATAATTGGAATCCCGGAGGGAATGGAGAGAGAGAGAGGGCTAGAAGATGTATTTGAGCAAATCGTAGCTGAGAACTTCCCTAATCTGGGGAATGAAACAAACATTCGAGTCCTAGACGCAGAGAGGACCCCTCCTAAGATCAAGGAAAACAGGCCAACACCCCGGCATGTAATAGTAAAACTTGCAAATCTTAGAACCAAGGAAACCATCTTAAGGGCAGTTAGGGGGAAAAGATTCCTTACGTACAGAAGGAGGAACATCAGAATAACGTCACTCTCAACGTGAATGGCCTAAACGCTCCCATAAAACGGCACAGGGTTGCAGATTGGATAAAAAGACAGGACCCATCCATGTGCTGTCTACAAGAGACTCATTTTGAACCTAAAGATACATCCAGACTGAAAGTGAAGGGATGGAGATCTATCTTCCATGCCAGCGGACCTCAAAAGAAAGCTGGGGTAGCAATTCTTATACAAGACAAATTAGATTTTAAACTAAAGTCTGTAATAAGAGACACAGAAGGACACTATATCATTCTTAAAGGGTCTATCCAACAAGAAGATCTAACAATTGTAAATATCTATGCCCCCAACATGGGAGCAGCCATATACATAAGCCAACTGTTAACCAAAATAAAGAGTCATATTGATAACAATACGTTAATTGTAGGAGACCTCAATACTCCACTCTCAGCAATGGACAGATCATCTAAGCAGAAAATCAACAAGGAAACAAGAGCTTTGAATGATACATTGGACCAGATGGACCTCATAGATATTTACAGAACATTCCACCCTAAAACAAGAGAATACTCATTCTTCTCGAACGCACATGGAACTTTCTCCAGAATAGACCATATACTGGGTCACAAATCAGGTCTCAACTGATACCAAAAGATTGAGATTATTCCCTGCATATTCTCAGACCACAATGCTCTAAAACTGGAACTCAATCACAAAAAAAAAAAAAGTTTGGAAGAAATTCAAACACTTGGAAGCTAAAGACCACTCTGCTCAAGAATGTTTGGGTCAACCAAGAAATCAAAGAAGAACTTAAACAATTCATGGAAATCAATGAGAACGAAAACACATCGGTCCAAAACCTATGGGATACTGCAAAGGCGGTCCTAAGGGGGAAATACATAGCCATCCAAGCCTCACTCAAAAAAATAGAAAAATCCCGAATTCACCAACTAACTCTACACCTTAAAGAACTAGAGAAAAGGCAACAAATGATGCCTAAGCCACACATTAGAAGAGAAATAATTAAATAATTAAAATTAGAGCAGAGATCAATGAATTAGAAACCAGAAACACAGTAGATCAGATCAACGAAACTAGAAGTTGGTTCTTTGAAAGAATTAATAAGATTGATAAACCACTGGCCAGACTTATCCAAAGGAAGAGAGAAAGGACCCAAATTAATAAAATTATGAATGAAAGGGGAGAGATCACGACTAACACCAAGGAAATAGAAACAATTATTAGAAATTATTATTAACAACTATATGCCAATAAACTGAGCAATCTGGATGAAATGGAGGCCTTCCTGGAAACCTATAAGCTGCCAAGACTGAAACAGGAAGAAATTGACAACCTGAATAGGCCAATAACCAGTAACGAGATTGAAGCAGTGATCAAAAACCTCCCAAAAAACAAGAGTCCAGGGCCTGATGGATTCCCTGGGGAATTCTACCAAACATTCAAAGAAGAAATAATACCTATTCTACTGAAGCTGTTTCAAAAAATAGAAACAGAAGGAAAACTTCCAAACTCATTCTATGAGGCCAGCATTACCTTAATCCCCAAACCAGGCAAAGACCCCATCAAAAAGGAGAATTTCAGACTGATATCCCTGATGAATATGGATTCCAAAATCCTCAACAAAATCCTAGCTAATAGGATCCAACAATACATTAAAAGGATCATCCACCACGACCAAGTGGGATTTATCTCCGGGATGCAAGGGTGGTTCAACATTTGCAAATCAATCAGTGTGATAGAGCACATTAATAAGAAGAGAGAGAAGAACCATATGGTCCTCTCAATTGATGCAGAAAAAGCATTTGACAAAATACAACATCCTTTCCTGATTAAAACTCTCCAGAGTGTAGGGATAGAGGGAACATTCCTCAAGCTCATAAAATCCATCTATGAAAAATCCACAGCGAATATCATCCTCAATGGGGAAAAGCTGAGAGCCTTTCCCTTAAGATCAGGAACACGTCAAGGGTGCCCACTCTCACCACTGTTGTTCAACATAGTACTAGAAGTCCTAGCAACAGCAATCAGACAACAAAAAGAAATAAAAGATATTCAAATTAGCAAAGAAGAAGTCAAACTCTCTCTTTTCGCAGACAACATGATACTTTATGTGGAAAACCCAAAAGACTCCACCCCCAAATTACTAGAACTCACACAGCAATTCAGTAATGTGGCAGGATACAAAATCAATGCACAGAAATCAGTTGTTTTCTTATACACTAACAATGCAACTGTAGAAAGAGAAATTAAAGAAACGATTCCATTTACAATAGCACCAAAAACCATAAGATACCTCGGAATAAACCTAACCAAAGAGGTAAAGGATCTATACTCTAGGAACTACAAAACACTCATGAAAGAAATTGAAGAAGACACAAAAGGATGGAAAAACAGTCCATGCTCATGGATCAGAAGAATAAACATTGTTAAAATGTCTATGCTACCCAGAGCAATCTATACCTTCAATGCCATCCCGATCAAAATTCCAATGACATTTTTCAAAGTGCTGGAACAAACAATCCTAAAATTTGTATGGAATCAGAAAAGACCCCGAATCACCAAGGAAATTTTGAAAATGAAAAACAAAGCTGGGGGCATCACGTTGCCCGATTTCAAGCTATATTACAAATCAGTGATCACCAAGACAGCATGGTACTGGCACAAAAACAGACATACAGACCAATGGAACAGAATAGAGAGCCCAGATATGGACCCTCAACTCTATGGTCAAATAATCTTTGACAAAGCAGGAAAAAACATGCCATGGAAAAAAGACAGTCTCTTCAATAAATGGTGCTGGAAAAATTGGACAGCCACATGCAGAAGAATGAAACTCGACCATTCTCTAACACCATTCACAAAGATAAAGTCAAAGTGGATGAAAGACCTCAATGTGAGATAGGAATCCATCAAAATCCTAGAGGAGAACATAGGCAGTAACCTCTTTGACATTGGCCACAGCAACTTCTTTCAAGATACATCTCCAAAAGCTAGTGAAACAAAAGCAAAAATGAACTTTTGGGACTTCATCAAGATAAAAAGCTTCTGCACAGCAAAGGAAACAGTCAACAAAACAAAGAGGCAACCCACAGAATGGGAGAAGATATTTGCAAATGACACTACAGATAAAGGGCTGGTATCCAAGATCTATAAAGAACTTCTCAAACTCAACACCCAAAAAACAAATAATCAAGTCAAAAAGTGGGCAGAAGAGATGAACAGACACTTCTCTGAAGAAGACATACAAATGGCTAACAGACACATGAAAAAATGTTCATCATCATTAGCCATCAGGGAAATCCAAATCAAAACCACACTGAGATACCACCTTACACCAGTTAGAATGGCAAAAATGGACAGGGAAAGAAACAACAAATGTTGGAGAGGTTGTGGAGAAAGGGGAACCCTCTTACACTGTTGGTGGGAATGCAAGTTGGTACAACCACTTTGGAAAACAGTGTGGAGGTTCCTCAAAAATTTAAAAATAGAGCTACCCTATGACCCAGCAATTGCACTACTGGGTATTTACCCCAAAGACACAGATGTAGTGAAAAGAAGGGCCATATGCACCCCAATGTTCATAGCAGCAATGTCCGCAATAGCCAAACTGTGGAAAGAGCCGAGATGCCCTTCAACAGATGAATGGATAAAGAAGATGGGGTCCATATATACAATGGAATATTACTCAGCCATCAGAAAAGATGAATACCCAACTTTTACATCAACATGGATGGGACTGGAGGAGATTATGCTAAGTGAAATAAGTCAAGCAGAGAAAGTCAATTATCATATGGTTTCACTTATTTGTGGAACATAAGGAATAACATGGAGGACATTAGGAGAAGGAAGCGAAAAATGGGCGGAGGGAATTGGAGGGAGAGATGAACCATGAGAGACTATGGACCTGAGAAACAAACAGGGTTTTAGAGGGGAGGGGGGGAGGGGGGATGGGTTAGCCCGGTGATGGGTATTAAGGAGGGCACATACTGCATGGAGCACTGGGTGTTATACGAAAACAATGGATCGTGGATCACTACATCAAAAACTAATGATGTATTGTATGGTGACTAACATAACATAATAAAATTAAACACTACAAAAAAAAAAAAAGAATAGCTAAAACCAACAACACAAGAAACAACAGGTGTTGGATAGGATATGGAGCAACAGGAACCCTCTTGCACTGTTTGTGGAAAGCAAACTGGTGCAGCCACTGTGTAAAACAGTATGGAGGTTCTTCGGTTAGTTAAAAATAGAATTACCTTATGATCCAGCAATTGCACTACTAGGTCTTTACCAAAAGAATACAAAAACACTAATTCAAAGATGCACCCCTATGTTTATAGCAGCATTATTTACAATAGCCAAGAAGCAACACATGTCCATTGGTGGATGGATGGATAAAGAGAATGTAGTATATACAATGGAATATATTCAGCCAAAAAAAAAAAAAAGAAAAAGAAAAGAGTGAAATCTTGCCATTTGCAATGACATGGATGGAGCTAGAGAGTATAATGGTAAGTAAAATAAGTCAGTCAGAGAAAGACAAATATCATCTGACTTCACTCTTATGTGGAATTTAGGAAACAAAACAAACAAGCAAAGGGGAAAAAGAGATAAAGAAGCAATCAAGAAACAGACTCTTAGTTACGGAGAACAAACTGATGGTTACCAGAGCGGAGGTGGGTGGGAGGTGGGTTAAATAGCTGATGGGGATTAAGGAGGGAACTTTTTGTGATGAGCACAGGGTGATGTATGGAATTGTTGAATTACTATATTATACACTTGAAATTAATGTAACATTGTATGTTAACTAAGTGGAATAAGAGTAAAAACTAAAAAAAGAAAGAAAGAAAGAAAAAATTTGTTATATTAACCTTCTTAACTACCATTTCTGGTTATCTTCAGTTACCATAGGGTGTAATTTCCTTATTCTAGTATACCTTTGTTCCCACATGTTATATTTGTGTTCTGATTGTCAAATATATTACATTTCTATGTTATGTCCCAATAATTCAATTTTATACATATCATTTAATGCATTGCTTTTTAGATCCGTTCACAGAAGAAAGGAAAAGAAAAATGTACTATACTGTCTTTTTTAATTGACAACATAGTTACCTTTACTGCCACTCTTTGTTATTTTGTGTGGATTTAAGTTACTGTCTGGTGTTACTTATTTTTAGCCTAAAGAATTTCCCTAATTAAGGCAGGTCTACTAGGCATGAATTCTCTCATTTTTTGTTTATTCTGGAATATTTCTATCTTACCTTTATTTTTACAAGATAGTTTGCTGGGTAGTAGATACTTGGTTGAGAGGTTTTCTCTCCTCTAAGCACTTTAAATATATCATTTTACTACATTCTAGTCTTTATTGTTTCTGATAAGAGTCAGCTATTAATCTTTGTGGTTCTCTTACACATTATGAGGTATTTTTCTCTTTCTACTTTCAATATTTTTTCTTAATATATGGGTTTCAACATTTTAACTATGTGTCTAGAGGTAAATATCTGCATTTATCCTACTTTGGAGTTTGTTAAGCTTTCTCGTTGTGCATGTTGATCATATACATTTTGATCACGTTTTTCATCATATTTGGAAAATTGTGCCAGTCTTTGAGACTTTCTCCTATCTTCTGTAGGCAGAATCTCTGTCTTATGGAATGAGGGTAGGGTAGGATAGAAAAGTCACTCTTCACCAGCTTCCACCCATATCCTCCCTACAGAGAAGAAACTATAAAGGTTAGGGGTGTAGTGGCAAAAATTGTGCTGCCATTTGGCCAACACCACTGCCCCATATAATCTTCTGAAGCATGGAGCTGGGGGAGATGAAATCTTTTAATATTCTCTGGCTACCAGATCCACTCAAAATACCTCTTCCACTCTTAGGATCTGGAGGAAATACCACTTGCTGGAATAGCTCTTTGACAACATAGACTCGGGTAGGAAAATGGGTACGGTACCCAGTTCAAGTGTCATGGCCTTCCATAGTTCTTATCAAGTTTTCATATATTTTGTTAAATAAGTGCTTCTCAATTAACTATAAGCCCTTTCATCTCCAGAGACTTTGAATGATCACCCTGCTAATTGGACCAAGTTCTTCACATCATTCTGGCAGTCTCACTCCAAGAATGATGTTTTTCTCTTTATCATTTACATTTATCATATTTGTCATCCATATCATATCACATCAATAAAGAAATTAAGCATTTGGCCAATTAGATTGACATCAAATACTGCTTTTATTACTTATATCTATGTGTGTAAAGGTATGGCTAAGACTAGTGTGATCTACTAGTGGAATTTTATTCCTATTATCATCTAAGGCTCAGGAAAAATAACAGATTTTGTAATTTAAATCTGTTGTTCTATCTACTACAACATGCTGCCATACCTAAAAATAGAAATTTCAGGAATAAACAGAAGTAAAACTTTCACTATGTGCAGATGACATGATACTATATATAGAAAACCCTAAATATGCCACCAGAAAACTGCTAGAGTAATAGATGAATTCAGTAAGTTCGCAGAATACAAAATCAATATACAGAAATCTGTTGCATTCTATATACTAATAATTAAGTAGCAGAAAGAGAAATTAAGAAAACAATTCCACTTACATTTGCACCAAAAATAATAAAACACTAGGAATAAACTTAACCAAGGAGGTGAAAAACCTGTACCCTGAAAACTTTAATGAAAAGCATTGATGAAAGAAATTGAAAATGACACAAATAGGAAGATATTCCATGCTCATGAATTGGAAGAACAAATATTGTTAAAATGTCCATAGTACCCAAAGCAATCTACAGATTTAATGCAATCCCTTCAAAATACCAACAGAACTAGAACACTTCTTTTCTCACAGAACTAGAACAAATAATCCTAAAATTTCTACAGACCACAAAATACTGCAAATAGCCAAAGCAGGCTTGAAAAAGAAGAACAAAACTGGAAGTGTCACAATCCTAGATGTCAAGATATTCTACAAAGCTATAGTTATGGTACACACAAGATAGTCACATTGATCAGGTGGGGGGTGGGAGGGATGAGGTGGCCAGGTGATAGACATTGGGGAGGGTATGGGCTATGGTGAGTGCTGTGAATTGTGTAAGACTGTTGAATCACAGACCTGTACCTCTGAAACAAATAATACATTATATGTTAAAAAAAAAAAAAAGAAGAAGAAGAAGATAGCAGGAAGGGAAAAATGAAGGGGGGGGGAATCGTTGGGGGAGACGAACCATGAGAGACTATGGACTCTGAGAAACAAACTGAGGGTTCTAGAGGGGAGGGGGTGGGGGCATGGTTAGCCTGGTGATGGGTATTAAAGAGGGCACGTACTGAATGGAGCACTGGGTGTTATATGCAAGCAATGAATCATGGAACACTACATCAAAAACTATTGATGTAATGTATGGTGATTAACATAACATAATAAAAAAAAAAAAAGAATGAGAACCACTAACTATATCTTTTAGAGGAAGATGTGGTAAAAGAAAGCAAACAAGACAAAAGCCAATGACTTCTCATTAATTTCATTACGTTTATCTCCAGGGTCTGATGAGTGAGAGGATTATCTAGCTCTAAAATATCCTGTAAACTGGTAGCACTTGAAATGCTCCTACTCACATGGGTAATAGAGAAACAAGGTAGCATCCAAACATCCTCCACCATAAAATATAAAATTGAAAAGAATAAAAATGTCTGCAAAAAGCTTACAGAATTTTATGGAAAATCCAGCTAATGCTCCCCAACATTTTGGAAAGAAAAGAAAAGAAGAGGAATACAGACAGCATAGCCAGGGGCTGACCTTCACCCCCTCACCCCAACCCTGTTGAAGGAGAGAAGTGGGGAGGGGTGGCAGGAAGTGGCTGACCCTATGTCCATCTATAAGCTTATTTGTACTTTATTGTTCCCTCCTACTTTCCCCTCCTGAACACTCTTAGACCTTTATTCACACTCTGCTTCTTTTTCCTTGCCCATTTTCTTCTTTCCCATACCATGAAATTCTCAGACACCTATTAGCAGATAGTATAGTGGTTAAGGGCAAGATCCTGGATCCAAATTGCCTGGGTTTAATCATTTTCAGGCACTTCTTGAAATTACTTACTTAATGTCTTTGTACTCCAGCTTCCCCTATGTAAAATGAGGCCAAAATAGTTCTACTTTACAAGGTTCTATGAAGATTAAATGAGGTAATACTTATACTTGGAACACTGCCTTAAATGGGTGTAATATAAATGTTTGCTAAATAAATAGATCTTTATATGGTATATCCCATATGATAAAAATGTTTTAAAATGTGTAAATTTTATATTTATACTTTAAAATTACATAAGAACATACGTATATTCTTTTTAAAAAAGGACATATGTATTCTTCACCAAATATCTATGTATGAGTTTTCTATATTCTGAGACTTACATTAAGCTGTGCCACTTGAGAATATTCAGCTCAACCTCATTAGTGACTACTGGAAGAAGAAAGAGCTCAGTAAATTCTTATAAAGTAATTCCCTAGAAACTCACTTTAGCACTATGTTCCTTCCAATAAAACACTTTATTCAATCTATGGAAGGAGAGAAAGAAATAAAAAAAGGACTCATAGTTTTCCAGACTTCACTGAATAGTTTTAAGTCCTTTTATTCACTCTGCTAATAATCTTGCCAGTACAATCCTAATAACTATGATTAGAGTAACAAAGTGCATAGGTGTTTGGGAAAATGCACCTTATGCCATAAGTAATTTAGAATGAATCTTTAAGTCTACTTCTTTTCAGTGTGCTGGGATATACACCCTCTGGGAGACGGAGAGAGCTTAAAATGCTGGGTATCAGTAGAACCTAAAAAAAATGTTTAGTGAGGATTTCTGCACTGATAAATGGTACAGGAAGCCATGGCCATCATGTAATGTTATTTGAAGAAATTTAACATTAATGTGAAGTAAAAAGAAAAGTAACTTGAATAGAATGATGCTCATTTGAATGGAAAAATTGTAAAATGCTCAAGATTAAAATTTTCCACAACACAATATAGATTGGAGAATTAAAGGATGAAGACAGCAAAATTTATGTGGAATGGTAGAAAGCTACCACGAAGATAAAAAGGGGAAATTCATGGCAGAATAAATTAGTCAAAATCTTTGGAGGTAGGAGGGTGGATGCAGGATACTTTGTAAAGGAAGCTAAATAACTACTTACCTAAGCAGGAGTTGAGAAAGTTTTGGAACAAGATTTTGCTTGTTTCTTAGGTATATCTGGGAGGAGATATGTGAACTAAAAATGTTACAGAGCAAGCAATATAGAGAGAGTAAGCAAGATCAAATAAAGCAACATCACAGGGAATTTTTTAATGTTCAGCAGTCTAGAATAAGTGTGATGTAATATATTTCATTAATTTTTCTTCTCTCTGTTCTCTGTTGAAAGTTGCAGAAATAAAGAAAAACACATTACAATAGTTCCTCCCTGAACTTGACAAACCAGATTACAGCTATATCCATTTTAAACATTGTTTTGCTTTCTTGCTTCCCAGAAGTATCTTCTGAAGAGGTTCATTTTTGACTGGTCAGTCAAAAGGATTGAGAAAGTTTCTGAAGTCAATAATAGGAATTTGATAATATGTGCATATTAAAGATTGAGAACTGGTCATTTCCAAATATATTGTAGAAGCCAGTTGACTATAGCTATCAATTTATTCCATAATTGAGTTGTAAAGTGCCAGGGGTGCTGACATTGATGGAGCTCAGGAAGGAAGAAGCAAGTGAGAATCTGTAGCTGACAAGGACCTGATTTGAATCAGGATTAATAAGGGTTGATATTATTAAGGATTGAATTAATCAGTACCCTATGTAATTTGAATCTCTTAAAGTCTCTCATTATCAGCCCAGCACTCATTTAGAAGAGATGTTTGGGGACCGGTGATAGAAATGTCTGCTAATAATGCCCATTGCTCCTCACATAAGAATTGGAAAGTTATTTAGTGAAACTGTTATCTAATTTCCTGTCACCAAACTTTTGCAAATTTCCCTTGGGTTGTTTCTCATTATTTTGAGTAATTATCATTCTCTTGGCACCCTGTTAAGTTTTGTTTGTTTGTTTTTTTCCCCATAGAAGCAAAGATGATCACTCCCAAGGCTGGTATAACAGAAGTCATAACATAAGCTGTATTTCAATCATTATAGTTGGCTTCATCCTTACTCTCTAAAAGCCCTAAATAAATTTACATTGAAAGGAGAGCTCCCTTGTGCCAGTTTCTCCTCAGGTCAAGACCAAGTGACTTTTCCCTGAGCTAGTCTCTTCTCACTTAATTACCCACCTTGGATATTGACCGAAGGTTACCTCTTCAGAGAGTAGTTAACTATCCCAAAAGACTGGCTCCAACATTTCCCGAGCCATTTAAAAACAGGCCTAAAAATTCAGCTTTATAGCTCACCAAAGCAGGAGACATATGGTTTTTTTATCTTCTATCCCCAATCTGTCTTCATTCCCCTTATTGGATACCAGAGAATTTTCTTTAAAAAGGTATACAATAGATTTGGTTGATTTATTTGTACCCTGTGTCACCTAAACATAATTAATGTTGGCTCTTTAAAATTAATTTAATCCTTTTTATCCATATGATTTCCATGAGATAATGGAAACCAGAAGAATCCAAATCTCTCCCACACATCCTCAAATTTAAAAAAATACTGATGAACAAAGAAAACAAAAATACCCATAAAAAGGAATCTGGGTGGCTCAGCTGGTTAAGTGAACGACTCTTGGTTCTCTTGGTTTCTGATCCAGTCGTGATCTCAGGCATTGTGAGTTGGAGCCCCCTGCCATGCACGGTGTGGGGCTCCATGCTCAGCAGGGAGTCTGCTTGAAGATTCTCTCCCTCTGCCCCTTCCCCGACTCACGTGCACATACATGCATGCACTCTCTCTAAAATAAATCTCTTAAAAAATATCCATAAAACAGATCTTCCATATACCTAGGAAACAGAGAATACTATGAACTTTAATTTATAGGTAAGCAGTAAATTATATCCAAAAACTCACTCTGGAGCCTGGACCTGACTATGGAAAAGACGGAGACTCTACAGGGGAAAAAAAAAAAAAAAGAGCAGAACTGAGGCCCCAGGGTAACAGAACACAGATAAAATCAATCCCAGAAATATAAAGTTCCATCCTGAGTGAAGAAAATACCAAGAACCAGCCTGAGACTTGGTAGCTAAGAGCAAAGGCTCTGAGGTATCAAAAGGACAGCACCTGGAAGTGTCCAAGGGTAAGATAAGCAGTCTCAGTGGGAGCATCGCCTCTGTGGGAGGTAGGATATGGAAGATGGAGAGAGCCCTGTCAAGCTTGGTAGTAAAGAGACAGAAGGCAATTAAAGGTCCTAAAGAGACGAAAGAGAACCACAAAATCCGAAGATACTTCAAACTCTCCTCCAAGGAAGGTCCTAGAAATCTGAAACTTTCATTTTACTATAGACCACCAGAAGAAGGGCATGGTGAACTGCAAAAATCTAGTAAACTAACCAAACCCATTCTACATGTCTATCAATACCTATAAGTGATGGTCCTGGAAAATAACATTTCAGAAGACCAGAAAGCAATTGAGGATATCCATAGTAAGCTATGATGAGATAAAAATTAATGCATTCCTACGTTACAGGACACCCATACAGGACAACACGATTGTAACATAGAATCACATGATACCAATTCAAATTAAACATCCTTAAGTATGCAGGTATATAAGAAAACTAATTCAAATGAAAAATTCTAAAACTAACAACAGATATGGACCAATATTAAGATCTGAAATAAGTTGACCAGATTCAAGAAAGAGTTAAAGAAGAAAAAATAGTCTTAGATACAGACTTACCTATAAGGTGCAAAGAAAAATAGATTTTTTTTGAAAACATATTGTAAAAAATTGAATGTGGTAGCCAGTTTCCAAAGATGATCTACATGTCCTAGTATTCATGCTCTTGTGTAGTCCCACCTACACAGAATCTGGGCTGGCCCAATGACTCTCTTTAAACAATAGAATGTAGCAAAATTGATGCTGTGCCGATTCAAGCCTAAGAAGTTGCTTTTACTTTTGGATCCTGAGAGATCACATGGAGAGAGAGAGGCCCAAAGACTCCAATATGTCAGCTGAGCCCAGTGTTCTAGCCATCTTCACCAATGGACCAGATTTATGAATGAGCTATGTTGAAAAATCTAAAACAGTTATGTCTACAGATTACTGCAGATCAGCTGACATTACTTGGAGCAAATAACAGCCCATTTGAGCCTGGCCAATCCACAGAATTGTGAGAGATGATAATTAGATTGTTGGTAGGTCACTAAATTTTGGTCATTTTTTACACATAAATAAATAAGAGAAACATTCAGAAAACTTATGAAAAAAGCCAAGGGAGAAAAACAAAAGTAAAAAGAGGTAAAAATGATCAGAGAAAAAATTACTGATATAGCTGATATGCAAATAAAATCTTATATATATATATAATGAGTCCCTGAAGAAGCAAAATAAATCAATTAAATAGAAGGTAAGCTCCTTGACATCAGTCTTAGCAATGACTTTTTGGAGTTGACTACAATAGCAAAGACAACAAACAAAAGCATAGGTATTTGCAAATCATATATCTGATAAGGGATTAATATTCAAAATATATTAAAAGCTCATACAATTTAGCAAAAAAAAAAAAAAAAAAACCCAAACAATCTGATTTAAAAATTGGCAGAGAGCCTAAAAAAAATTAAAAAATAAATTTTCCAAAGAAGACATACAAATGGCCAATACCAACATGAAAAGATGCTCAATATCGCTAATCATCAGAGACATACAAATCAAATCCACAGTGTAATATCACCTCAGACCTGTTGGAATGACTATTATCCAATAAATAAGTGTTGGTGAGGATGTGAAGAAAAAAGAACCCTTTGTGCACTGTTAGTGTGAATGTAAATTGGTACAGCCACAAAAGAAAACAGTATGGAGGTTCTTTAAAAAAAAAATCACAAATAGAACTACCATATGATCCAGCAATTTCATTTCTGGGTATGTGTCTGAAGGAAATGAAACTGTTATTTTAAAGAGATAGTTTTACCCTCATGTCCACTGCAGCACTATTTCAATAGCCAAGACATAGAAACAACCTAAATGCCCATCAACAGATAAATGGATAAAGAAATTGTGATACACACACACACACACAATAAAACATTGTTCAGCCATGAGAAAAAGCAGGAAAGCTTGCCATTTGTGACAACATGGATGGACCTTGAAGGCATTATGCTAAGATGAAATAAGTGAGAGAAAAAGGAATATCATATGATCTCACTTATATATGGAATCTAAAAAACAAAACAAATCTTCATAGATACAGAGAACAGATCGGCAATCACCAGAGGCAGGAGCTGAGGGATGGACAGAATGAGTGAAGTGGGTCAAACGTATAAACTTCTGGTTATAAAATAAAGACATTCTGGGGCTGTGGTGTACAGCATGGTGACTATAGTTACAATACTGTATTGCATATTTGAAAGTTGCTAAGAGAGTATAACTTAAAAATTGTCATCACAAGAAAAAAATTGTAACTGTATGTGGTGATGGGTGTTAACTACGCTTATTGTAATAATCATTTCTCAATACATACACATATCAAATCATTACGTTGTGCATCTAAAACTAACACAATGTTGTATGTCAATTATACTTCAATAAAAAAATAAGTTTCAAATGAATTTTTTTAAAGTATAGAAAATCTTCACTCCCTCATTCCTATCTTTATATCTCAGCAACTTGACAAAGGTGTCTCCCACTTCACTAAGCCACCATCAGTGAGGATTCCTATAAAACACTCTTTTAATTAGTGAGCTCTGTTGAATTGTCTAATTCTGCAGGACATTTCTCTGGCATTGCTCATACATAGTAGTTATCTCAAGGTATAAAATTATGTGCTGTCTTTCTATTTCCACCAGTGCCTAATAACAGACTGCCTTTAGCTTTCAGAAGGGCTGTTCCTTGCTGTGCATCAAGTAATTTATAATATCCCCAATGGATGCCATTTGTGTGGTAGTGTTGATGTTTGCCAGAGACTCCAGTCTTCATGTAACTGGATAACAGACACCCCTGAAATCACTCGTAACTTAGGATGATGTGATTCCAGAGAGACTGTTTGGGCTCAGGTTGTCTCTAAAGGTTTTTGTTTTTTTTTTCCCAACTCCATTAAAATTCAGATTTCTTTGAGTAAATCAATACAAGGCTTAATAAAATGCTCAAGTGCATTATATATATTCACCAACATGTAAATAGCCCTCTTCTTATCTAGAGGTTCTGAAAAGACAGTAATTTATTCTGTACTATCTGTAAAATGGCTATTGTTGTCCCAGTTCAAATTATTCTCCCAAATTTTATGGATCGGTCAGGGCCCCATATTTTAGCTGGATAGATTAACCATTTTGGATATGACTAATTCTTAGTTCCTAGGTTCCTTTGTTCTTAGTTCCTAGGTGTCTTCCTCTTCTCAGAGATAAATTATGATAGAATATATTTTCAATGTAATGAGCTAGTATCCTCTTTACAAGGATTGAATCTATATCTTATCTAACCAAGGTGTATGGCTACGCCGGAGTGATCAGCCTATCTCAAACATGTATCGGCGGCGTTGTCAAATGGAAGAAAATTATTTGATTTTCAAAATTCTTCTGAAACTGGAATAAAAACATAAATCCTTGGCCAACTCCACAGTAGTGTACCAGTCTCCTTTAGTTCACTGGACTTCTTTTTAAATGGCTTTTACCATCCCTAGTGAAGAGAAGCTTATCAATGGAACTGTTTTATTTAGTCCTCAGTAGTCATAGTAAAACTTCATTAACTCTTTTTTCCTAGATACCAGACAGGGCCTTTATATAATTAGTCAATAAGGGATTAATATCCCTATTTCTAGCATCTCTTAAAGCAGGAATGGATTATTGTCCTCCAAGGATTTGGAATTGTTTAATATTCAATATAGAGGAAAGCTTGCACTATTCTACAGGTTCTCTTTGGGTGTCCAATTAGCAATGGGTGGAGGCAGACTTGACCTGATTAGATATTTGCAGGCAAAGGCAAAAACCTCCAGTATCACAACATATCAAATCCAATAAAACATTCAGATAGAGGTGACATTTCTACAGGCTTTTCTTATACTCATATATTCCAATTTGTAATTTACTATAACTCTGGCACCTACTACCACAGCATCACATTATCCTCAGAGTTTTATCTTTGGCTTTCCAATGTTGTCCTCTCTGTCTCTTGCTGATATCATCATGCATCATGTTCCAGTTTCCGGTAATCCCAGAAAACTCTGTTCACCACCTCAAAGCCATTCAGCTTAGACCAATCATGCATCTTTAGATTTCCCTGCTGATATTTTGCAAGTAGAGCACAATCCTCGCACTCTATTGCCTTAACAAACGGAGTATTCCCACATCTTGCTCACTCACTTTATTTTACCAAGTATTCTTTGACATATTCCAAACAACATATCCCATACAACAAATCTGTCTGGTTCTTTTTAGCAAGGCAAGTGCAGTTGCCCAAACTATCAGGGGTTTTCCACCTCCCAGCCAGTAGTCACCATCAGATTTTATATAGCACCTTCACCAATATATTTCTTTTTCATCTAACTTTTCTTTTAAAAAGCACAGAACTTTCTTCTATCACTGAGATCCAGGAAAAGGAGATTGCTAATAAGTTTGCTATAGCTGTCTGTATGTTTTGTTCTCCTACGAGATTGTATAAGGGTACCAAGCATTCTCAAAGTTTGCATGGAAGCATTTTTCATTAGGAGTGATATTATTGTTATCTATATTCAATCTAAGGTACCTGCAGTTAAAACATTTCTACTACCATTTCTGCAAGGATCTTTTATGTTCCATTAGGTGAAAAAATTGGGCAGGTACCCTTTTCAATGTAAGCTTGTTAGATTTCTACCTTAACCATGGTAGTATCATTATTTGGAAAGAAAAATGTATACTAAAGTCCATAGTCATCAGGCCATTTAATTCTCTCCATTCAGACTCAATGGATTCTCTACCATTGAAATACTAAGCCCTAGGACATGTGGTCTGGACTAACAAAAACTCATCAGGTTTCTAGTGTTTATTTGTTGGAAAGATGTCTCAATTATTTAACAATGCCCCCCCTCCATTTCCATGGTCTTGTCCTTCATTCTCAAGGACAGTGAATAACGTTGGCTTCTAGGTGAATATAATATCTGCCAAGCAAAAAACCTCATGACTCATCTTCTATTTTATATATTTGTCTCATCTCTCCTAAGTCAGTCTACTCCTTTGTGTTCTTCTGATAGAATTTCCATTTTGTTAATGCTATTGATAACCAACAAGCAATGTTTCTAGCAATTTTCCCTATTTGCCTTTGTTTATTAACCAACCCATTTTGCTAAATCCTAGATGTTTGAAACTATATAACCTAAATTCCATTGATAAGATATATACTGTAATTTGCTTCAAAAAAACTTCCACTATAGTGAACCAGGGGTTAGTTTCAGCTATCCCAGCACCAAAGTCTCAAAAGACCTTCCCTACCCATCCTTCTTCACAAGGACCATTTAAGTAAATTTCAAGGGTGGAATGACGTCAAATTCACAAGATGAAATAGGCTTACCCAGTGTTTATTTACCCAAGTTTATTACCCAAGTTCACTTAGCTTTAAGCAAGAATACAGAACAAGTAAAGCAGCAGCATGCATAGCCGCAACACGACAGCAGCTTTGGATACTCTGATAGTTTCCAAAGCTTCATTCACTGAATGCAAACTGTTCTATGTACAGATCACTCAGCACAGGGAAGGTGCAGGGTTGGGGGGCTCTCTCAGCTTAATTAACTTGCTTATAACCTAGCACCTAGAGGTATGTTTGCCTCACATCTAATTTTAGTACAGCTGCATTCCATAAAAACAGGCTATACAATAAACAATCTTGATATACTTGACACACTTGATGTACAACATGTTTAGGAACATTTTGGATCAGCAATCAGTTCATACCAACCTCAGGAGGAATCTAATTTATCCCAAGTTAATGCATCTATTGAGTTGCCTTTGGAAGACTGTATAAATGTCAATTTCTTAGAGGGTCCTCAAACTGGAGTAAAATATTACTGTTCAACTTTTAACCCTTTACGTCCAAAGTAATATAAATACCCAGGATATTATTAAAAATAATCCTGATAAAATCATATATTACTTGTGCAATTATGAAGCTAGTAAAAGAGTGTAAATATCATAGCATATAATTGTTTTTGAAGATACTTCAAATAAAACATGTTCCATGTACATTAAGAAATAAATATACTTACATTTACATAAATAATAAAAAGTATTTAAGGATTACTTTTAAAAGACCAATAGTAATTACAGAAAAGAGGGTTTAATCAAAAAGAAAATTAAAATGTTAAAGAAACATGTAGTTTATAGCGCTTGTAAAATGAGTCACAAATACTGTGAAATTGCTGAAAATCACCCTACAAGTACAGATGGTTTCTAAGGAGAATAAACTTAATCATGTGGAATATTTTTAAAAGAAATTTTGTTTTTGGGGACCAATTGGAATTAATTTTAAGACCATACCAACAAGTTGACTTTTTCCAATAATGTTTATATAAGAGATAAATAAATGTAAGCGATAAGAGATATTTATCATATGCCTACAGTTTTAGATAATAACGTTTAGTATATTTGTTGGAACTATTGGCAAGATCTAAAGTGTTTTAAAAATACTAGAACAAGGGCGCCTGGGTGGCTCAGTTGGTTAAGCGACTGCCTTCGGCTCAGGTCATGATCCTGGAGTCCTGGGATCGAGTCCCGCATCTGGCTCCCTGCTCAGCAGGGAGTCTGCTTCTCCCTCTGACCCTCCTCCCTCTCATGCTCTCTGTCTCTCATTGTCTCTCTCGCAAATAAATAAAATCTTAAAAAAAAAAAAAATACTAGAACAATAGGCATATTTTCATTCTTCTACAACTTAAACTTAATTCTCATTTTGTATAATTGTTTTTCCTAAGTGAATGTGCTCAAAAAAGAAACAAACCAGATTGTTCAAGGAATATAATTGTTTTGCCAAAAGAATTGAAGCACCTGTGCCTATATAATTTTAAGTAAATTAGAATATATATATATATATATATATATATATGACATATATAATATCTTTTAAGTGATCACATCCCTGAATTGGAAGTAAATTAGTGGGAGAGAATTCACTGACAGTTTTATATCCCTACATGCAAAATCAGGTTCTTATCTCTGATCCAGCCTCCTCGCCTTTTCCTTAGTCAGCTCCAACTAAAACAGATAGGAATAGTAACGCAACCACAAGGTTGATCGAAATTGCTTTATACTGCACTCAAATATCCCTAAATTTATAAATTATTGCATCTCATGCTGCATGCAGTATCCCTGATTTAAAAAAAAACAAAAACAAAAACAGTGCATGGAATTACAACTCTGAGCTGTGGTTAATTTTGATGTTTCATTCTTTAGTTCATGCCAACTTTCATTTTCTTCCTAACATCCACAAATTTCTTTAGAAATTTTCATTTTTTCCTAACTTTATCACCAAACAGTACATTTCTTCTCAGGAAATATTCTTCCAAGGAGCAGAATTTTATTTTATTAGTCAACTGGAGTTACTATGTGTGGCAGAAAACAACAAAGCCTTATTAACTTGCAGGTCCAGAGCAATGGGCTGGGCTCATTCATGAACTAAATGACTAACCCTATATACCAGCCTCTATTACAGCTATTTTTCACCATAATTATCTGTTTCTATCTGGAATTTTGGAAAGCCCTAGAAAATAACTAATTTGCAAAAGCCAAATCCTCAGATAAAAATAAAGCACAATGTTTCTAAATAAGCTAGTTCTATAGATAAGGTTCCCAAACTTTCACTGGACCCATATCCAAGAAACCATAATGGGAAGCTGGGATGCTTCCACAGAGCTTATGAACTCCTCTGACCATTAGCCTTCTGGTGGAATAGCAGTCATGGCTTATCTACAGGACTTGGGGCTTTTTTCAGCAGATGATAAAAAAGAAACATTTTGAATATTGTCTGGCAACTATTTATTTCTTCATTATTCTTCTCAAGGTACCTATAACTTCTTTGTTCCTCAGGCTGTAAATAAAAGGATTTAGCAGAGGAATTATTATTGCATAAAATAAAGAATACATTTTGTCATGATCTTCAGTGTGGCCAGACTCAGGATGCACATACATGAAGAAGAGAGCGCCATAGGACAAGGAAATAGAGAGCAGGTGGGCGCTGCACGTGGAGAAGGCTTTGCTCCTGCCCTTTTCAGACTTATTTTTCAGGATGGCGAAGAGGATCCAAATATAAGAAACCATGATGGTCATAAAAGTAAAGACTTGTGTAAAGGCCGAAAAGATTAAAACCAGAAGTCTATTAACTGTAGGATCAGTGCAAGAAATTTTGAGAAGTTGTAAAATTTCACAGTAGAAATAATGCATTTCATTGGACCTGCAGAAAGTTAATCTAAATAACAAACCCACATGAATTGCTGAATGTAGAAAGCCAATAAAATATGAAACACCAATGAACTGAGAACAGAGGTTATTGGACATCACCCCCGGATAAAGCAAGGGGTTGCATATGGCTACGTAGTGGTCAGAGGCCATCACTACCAGGAGGAAACACTCTGTGATGGCACTGGAGCCAAAACTGTAAAATTGAGCCATACAGTCAAAAAGTGATATCGTATGATTCTTGGATAAAAAATGTATAAGCATCCTGGGAGTCACAGAGGATGAGGAACGAGCATCTGCAAAGGCCAAACTGCCGAGAAATAAGTACATGGGGGTGTGAAGATGGGGGTCCTTCCAGATGAGAGCAACCAGACCAAGTTTGCCCACCGTGGTGGTGAGGTATGACCGAGAACACCAGGAACAGGGGGACCTGCAGCCCCGGACGAGCTGTAAGTCCTGTGAGAACAAACTCAGCCGCGAGTGTCTTATTTTCTTCTGCCGTATCTGACCTGGCCGGACAGTAAAATAAAAGAAAAAAGTGTTGAAACAGTCACAAAAGAAATCATAAAAACAGTGTATTTTTTGTGTAACATGTATTTCTAAAAGGTGCTTTTCATGTAATTAGCAATTTCTTAATTTTTACCTTTGTATATGTACTTTAATATACATTCAAAATTTTCCATAATAAAATGTTTTAAAATGATAATTCACCTAAAGTAACAAGTAAATTTAATACAAATCCTTCTCAATCCAACAGAGGTTTTAAGAATTATATATGCTTATCTTAAAATTTATATGAAAGAAAAAAATTTCCAATTTTATCCAAGAAAAATGTATAGTAAGAACAGTCAAGAGTACCTTAATTTCTACTGCACTATAACATAAAGATATAATAATCAAAACATTAAGATAGTGGAATAAGAATAGACAAGGGGGTCAATGCAATAATAGGCAGCCTTCTCAGAAATAGATTCCATTATATATAGAAGTGTGGCATAAGACAAATACGATGTTTCAATTCGGTAGGAAAAAGGTGATGGGTTTAATGGATTGTGCTGCCAGTGTTGGCTGTCTGGATATAAATAAGGTTAGACTCCTACCTAACAGCATAGATATTTTGTAAGAAATTTTGGAGACAACAATATAACATAGTGATTAGAGAAATCCTTATCCAAGAGAAGAAAGCCAATACTAAGCGTAGCTACTATATAATTTTAATGATTAGCAAAAGAGTATTGAACAGAGTCATAGGGCATATGATAGGTTGGGAAATACATTTTACTATGTATATGAAAGATCTAGATTTATGAATAATGTAATATGTAATATAAGAATAACTTAAAAATAGATAAGAAAAAGGCAAACGATCCAAAAGAAGAATGAATAAAGGATATGAACAAGCGAGTTTACAGATAAGTGAATCAAAATGACCAATAAATAAAATGAAAAGATGCCTAGTTTTCTGTGTGTCGTAAATATACACACATGTGCAAGTGCAGGTGCGCACACACACACACACAGATACTTCCTTTCTCACATATCAGATTAGCAGAAATTAAAATGAACGGATACTGCTAACTGAGGTGAGAGAAGTGCTCCTTTCGTGTTACTTGTGGATATATGAATTGCAACAGCCTTTTTGAAAAAGCGATTTTATATGATACCATTTAAATTTTTAATAAATACATATACCCTTTATCTTTTTGCCTTATATATACCCTAGAAATAAAAGCACAACTATACAAAGATAAATACACAAAAGATATCTAATGCATTATTTTTCAAGGTGGCAAAGACCAGACACATCTACAGTGAGATGGTTAAATAAATCATGGTTATGTACATTCATATTTTGTAATAGAATTCAGCCACGAAAACAAAGTCTTATTTCACTTGAATTGGCAATTTTCACAATGTATTGTTACCCGAGAAGAATATGTAACAGAGAAGTGTAAATAAGATTTCATTATTGAAAAATAAACAATGCATTTTTAAATCTTTTACCTGGAGAAAAATGTGGATAATAGAAATTAAGTTTATAGCATTGGGTTTTCTAGAATAGAAGTAGAGGTAGAAATGAGGGAAATGGAGAAGAGGAAGAGAGAAGTCAAAATAAAAGTTCTATGAGAACAGCAGCATATATATTAGGATCTCTTTCACATAAAATTATGTAATTGATTTATTTGTGTGTATATCTATGTAGGCCTTTATACGTACATAAAGAGATGTGCAAAAGAATAGTCTCCAACATGTTAGTAATGGAGAAAAGAAACAAGAATGATGAAATCCTGTTGTTTTCTTTTTCAAGGAGATGCTTTGTCACTGAAAAGTCCATTGTAAAATTAGGATGCAATCATCTGTTAATTTTTGCACGTATATATCAGTTAAAGACAGAAATAGCCTCCAGGGAAATTAGCATTTTCTTTTGGAAATTGTCAATGGGAGCCAAGTTTTAACCAGTGAAAGTAGATACGGGGCGCCTGGGTGGCTCAGTCGTTAAGCCTCTGCCTTCGGCTCAGGTCATGTTCCCAGGGTCCTGGGATCGAGCCCTGCTCTGCAGGAAGCCTGCTTCTCCCTCTCCCACTCCCCCTGCTTGTGTTCCCTCTCTTGCTGTCTCTCTCTGTCAAAAAATAAATAAAATCTTAAAAAAAAAGAAAAGAAAGTAGATACAATTTGTTTTAATACCCCGAAGTTATCTGTAATTGTGTAAGATAGGGATTCAAATAGAACAAGAGCTTTTTAGAAGGTTTTCTTTTTTTGCAATTTTAGTAATTTTTTTATTAATCTTATTTCTCCATACTTATTCTTTAGTCCCTGTTGTAAATTTATTTTTTATTTATTTATTTATTTATTTAATAAGATTTTATTTATTTGTCAGAGAGAGAGAGAGAGAAAGCACAAGCAGGGGGAATGGCAGGCAGAGGGAGAAGCAGGCTTCCTGCCGAGCAAGGAGCCCGATGCAGGACTTGATCCCAGGACCCTGAGGATCTTGATCCGAGCTGAAGGCAGACGCTTAACCAACTGAGCCACCCAGGCATCCCCCCTGTTGTAAATTTAACATGTGATGAATAAAAAAAAAAAATTTAACATGTGATGTTTGCATGAAGTAATGACATTGATTTTTTTTCATGATTTATAGATAGTCTCTGAAAGAAGTCTAAAAAGGAGTTTTCCAGTGAATGTAGTTTCTTTTATATTACCATAAAAAGAAAAATAAAAACATTCAGGTACACAGATTGTTATGGTATTTCCTGGGATGAAAAAACATTTTCATAATTTTATAGTCACATCTCTCAATACTGATGGAACACAAAATTTTTTTTATCATGAGAATGTATTAGAAAAACTGAGTTTGTCTAATGTAGAAATAGGAACAAAAGCTCTTTTTCTTTTTTTTTTTTTTAAAGATTTTATTTATTTATTTGAGAGAGAGAGAATGAGAGAGACAGCACATGAGAGGGGGGAGGGTCAGAGGGAGAAGCAGACTCCCTGCCGAGCAGGGAGCCCGATGTGGGACTCGATCCAGGGACTCCAGGATCATGACCTGAGCCGAAGGCAGTCGCTCAACCAACTGAGCCACCCAGGCGCCCACAAAAGCTCTTTTTCAATGAATCAGTGATCAGCATAAGAGAAGATTGTGAGATATTATTCTATCTCCACTAAAAATAAAGGAAGAATTCATGAGCTTTGGAATTTTTACTTTTGAATGTATATCCACCGGGAACCCCAATATGTACAACACAGGCAAAATATTAATTGAAAATTAGGAACTTAAGAGATTTTTGCCCTGCATAAACTGGCCCAACTTTCTTTACAATCTTGAATAACCAAATGTTTGTTTTTGCTAGTTTTAGCTCCTACAGTGTGTAACTTGGCCAAGGATTAGTAATCTCTGTGAATTTTGTCTCCAGCGTTATGTGATAAATGAGACAAGGAGCATTTTGCAGTTACCACCAGTGACTTTAGCCCATAGTCTCGTGATTTCATGAAATTAAAGAATTTGTATTGTATTTAGCCACAAACTGTAAGCCAGAATTTCCCAGTCTGAACAAATTACAAATAAGTTAGATTTGAGCTGCATAGCTTATGTCTCAATTAAGCAAACTTCACATTATGAAATTAACTCTGAATTTTTCTTACCACTATTATTGAATTTTTCTAATTTTCATTCTTCTGTTAACCAGAGTTTATTATTTAAGAACTCCCCCCAAAATGTGTAAAAATTCTAACTGAAATATACATGATCAGACAGACATTTACTTCTGTCTGTCTAGATTTTGGTTGCTGATTTAAATAGAAAAAACACCTGTCCAGGATGTTAATTTCTTACTTAGATGTTTATCATACAGACAAATTACAACACTATATTAATGAAATTTATGGAAAATTATGAAAATCTCTGCACTCTCACCTACTTCCTGTAAATCATGGGAAATTGGAAATGTTTTCTTCAAGTAACATAAAAGGTGCAGAATTGAAGCAGTATTATTTGTGTATTGATTTTCCTTGGAAACTCCAAACTGGAGGGAGATAACATTTCTTCCTTCTATCTGCAAATCTATTCTTTAAAAAATTCTGAAATTCCCTTAATGCTTCAAAAAGATTCCCAGTAGGATGAAGTCAAAGTTGTTCTACTGGGCCTTGTGAGCTAATCATCAAATCATCTACACACAGCTAGTTATAACAATTAAAACTGTACATTGTGTCCTCAGGGTTCACCAGAGGGGCATGTTTATAAAATGTCACTGAACGGAGTTTAGAATAAGCTTGTTTTCCTTCCTCTTGTCTCTTTTAATGGTCCCACTACCCAAATACCTACTTGCCCACTTGGAAATCCCAAAGGTACATTAGAATTAACATGTCCAAATCTGAAATTAAGATCTTCCTCTATTCCACCCCCAAACCTGGTATTCTTCCAATGTTCCCTGTCTCAGGGAATAGGGTCTGCAAACAAGTATTTGTGCACACCATAAATCAGGAACATATTCATGAAACTAATTTCTCCCTCAATTCCATTTTTTTGACTATTGCCTCTAGATTTTATGTACTAAAGATGTCTTAAATCCAACTATTTCTATTTGTACAGTTAATCCTAAAATCCATAATACATTCATCTTTCACCTGGGCTTATTAAATAACTTCCTAATGACACTATCTGCATCTGCTAACACAGTCATCCACTCCATTTTCTACACTGATGCCAGACTGATTCTTATAAAACGTACACCATTTCACCATCATCCCATACACACTCTCCCCACTCGGCATGTATAAATAACTTCTCATTCCACACAGAGTAACAACTAAAATTGGTAAGCCTAAATATCCATTTCCCTACACTGAGAAATAGACCCAATAATTAACTGTATACAGTTGAAGAGGGTTTTTTTGCATTACATGTATATATTATTTACAGTAACACTAATTGAATTTACAAATAATAGCCAATATTTTAGTAGATCAACAGAACAGAAGGTTAGTTCTCCTTTATGATAAGTATGAAGCACATGTTCTTAATTGAACAACTGTTCATTCCATTTGATGATTCAGAGTCCCAAACTCTTTCCAACTTGCCACTCAAGCATTTTCCACACATGATTTCCTTCAGGGTTTGTGTTCTCATTTGGATCAAGCTGGAAGGGTAAAGTTCATAGGGGATTCCAAATGTGAGGTGCTTATGAGCCAGAAATGTAAGTGATATACATCACTTTCAAGCCTAAACTCAATCATATCGCTATAGTCAATGGAAAAGGGAAGGTGTGTGTCTAGGATGAAAAGAAAATAGATTTGGTGGTCACCTAACAGTTTCTTCTCCTTATTCTACTACAGTTTCTGATTCTCATTTACCAGTTTTACCCTCCTTCCCATGTAGACAATACTTTCAGCATCTTCCCAAGGGAGTCAAACCCAATTCCCATCTAGCCTGTATTCCAAGAAAAAGCTAGGATCTCCAGTTGATACTCTGGTCTCTCCATTAAATCCAGCTGCAGCTGTTCTTTGGGAACCAAGAATTTTTTTAGTATTTTGCCACATGTTATAATTACACACAGAAATATGCAATTTTTGTAAGAATTATCTGTCATCTTGTGGAAAACACGAACTTTACAAAGTTATCCAGTCTTTATCAACATAATATTGTCAATATAAACGAACCAGCCTGTGCTCTACAAAACGTCCTGAAAATAAATATTCCTTCTGTTCTCTTAACCCATTACATTCTCTTCTTAATAAACTTTAGTCCACTCAAAAGACTTACTCTTTTTGAGGGATCTACCCATTGCAAAAAGACGTCTGTCCTTAATCTGATTTTCTGACTGTGTTACAGACTATCAATGTTTGGCTAAGTAAAACTGGATATTGGATGTTCAGAAGCTGCCCCCACCCCCAGTATTTAGCCTGTCTCTATGCCAGGGATCTCACTACATGACCAGCAAGGCTACCCTTGTGTAGGCATAAATATAGGGTGGATCTGAAATATCTGGAGATTTGGCAGTTGTCTCTGATAAGGTGTCAGAAAGTGTAGAATGTCATCCAACCTCAATTTCTCTGTGAGTTCTCCTCTCCCACATGCTCGTTCCTACCCCCAAGTTGTAGCGCCATCTCTACTTTACCTGTCTGGCTTGAGTGAAAACAGGTACTGGATGAGCCGATTGTTGGAAGATTAGTATAAATTCACTTGCTAATTTCACAGGATTTCCCACACTGACTTTGCTTTCTGCCGGACAAGCTTCAGGTTCTCTTTCAGACTTGACTAGAGACTCTGGTCATGTCCTCCCACATCTGGTCTTCACAAATATGTCCCAGGCTACCTCTCTGAACTGAGTTATCACTGTTGGAATTGGGCTGTTCTCATGAAAAAGTGAGTCTCAAAAATTCAGAGTCCAAGAAGGGGATTTAATTGCTTGTCCCTTGTCTTGCTACCTCCCATTCTTTCTGTCATGAGGTCATGTCCTCAGCCTAGAGATGACCTAGGTCTACAATCCTAGTCAATGAATTGTTGAGCAATCCATGGAATAGGTATAGCAATATCCACGACATCCTACCTGGCAGAAAAGAAATTAAATCTTTTTCGTCTTTGTCTCTGAAATGGTATATGAAAATATGGGGGTGGGGAGGTAGCATGTGAGATGTTGGAAGTGGAAAGAAGGTCCCTAAGACTTCTATTCTACTAATATCTTCACATTCTTATGGACTCTTCATTTTTTCAGCTTTTGCAGCAAAAGCCGAGGGCTGTTGGAACTTGTGATCTGGTCTCTTAAATGGAACATGGCTTGCCTGTCCTGAAAGTCTTTCTGTCTCTCCCAGCTCTCTAAAAAGTCAAGTACTAGCTTTTTCCAACTTTAAATATCATGAAAACAAACATAAAATGGGATATTTATTTATTTTAAAGATTTTATTTATTTGTCAGAGAGACAGAGAAAGCGCCAGAGAGAGCACGAGCAGGGGGAGAGGCAGGCAGAGGGAACAGCAGGCAAAGGGAGAGAGAGAAGCAGACTCACCATTGAGCAAGGAACCAGATGTGAGCCTCAATCCCAGGACCCTGTGAGCATGACCTGAGCCGAAGGCAGATGCTTAACCGACTGAGCCACCCAGGTGTCCCTAAAATGGGATATTTAAATTGCATGGTTTAATATTTGCAAAACATTTATCCCCACGGACCACAGAACTTCCTGTGGCTGTTTCTCCAGGGCAACTGTGAAGATGACAGTCCCGCTATATATCAACCTGTGATGACAAAAACATAGAGAATGTAACAATCTGCTACTGGATCACATCCCACCTTAGTAACAGTGCTGTTAGAAAAAATAAAGACAAAGACCATCTATATATTGACAGATAGCAGTTATACACAGCCAATACCTAAAACAGTCTGCATGGCACATAAAGGGGAAAAAAAGAGAAAGTTTTGTCACTGGCCTGGAGTGTAGAGAGGGAGTGACAGTAGGTTAACAGAGACTTGGCATCCATGTTGGTTCGAATGAGCCCACACAGCAGAAGCAGGGCTCAGACGCAGTGAGAGGAGCAGGGTCTGAGGAAACTGAGCCCCAAACACACAGTGCTGAAGCCAGTCAACCCCACCGCGGGCTTTATTGTTCAATGACTCAACAAATTGTTTCTATCCTCAAATCAAAATAATAGGCCTGGGGTTAGAGGGGTGTGTCATGTATATGGGGATATCTTTTCTTATTTTTCACTACAATATTCACAAGTCCATATGTAATAAAGTCAGGAAGCCAGACAGAAAACATAGATAACTTTTGTAAGGGAAAGAAAATTGATTTAAGTTACATAATTATGAGATGATCAAGCACACCTGCTATTTCAGGTAGCTGTCAATTCCAGGGTGGGGGGGGCGGGGAATGTATTCAATGGTATATTTGTGCTGGAAACAAGGTGCCCAGTGAGATTATTCAATAAATTAAAAAGTAGAAATTTTTAAAGAGCTCAGAACTATTCCTTATATTGCAGGAAAAGTAATTATTTTAAGTATTTAATTGCTAAAGTGTTGTATCTTTGAATGAATACAATGCAAATATAAGTTAATTTTCCAAAATTACTTGTAAGCCTCCTAGATATATTCATGTTAAATGCCTCACGAGGAATATATGTTGTCATATTTAGTCTAACAGTGTTACTATGGCATATATAGTGTTTGCCTCATTATAAATATCTATCAAAGATACTTATATCTACAAAATCTTGAAAATTACTTGCTCAGAATTATCTAGGAGGGCATGAGTAATTTTTAAACGGTGGATTTACACAGGCTAATTCTTCCTATAACTTATAAGAATATAAGTTCAGGGGCGCCTGGGTGGCTCAGTCAGTTGAATGTCTGACTCTTGATCTTGGCTCAGGTCATGATCTCAGGGTCATGAGATCGAGCCCTGCATTGGGCTCCATGCTCAGCGGGGAGTCTGCTTGAGAGTCTTTCCCTCTCCCTCTGCCTGTCCCCCCACTCATGTTCTCTCTCTCTCTTTCTCAAATAAAAAAAAAAGATTATAAATTCAAAAAGTTTTAAAATATGTGTAACTGGAAATACAAAACCTCATTCAGGTTATGAAGATATAGTAATTTGGAGATTTCTTTTTCACTTTTATCCTTGAGGATGGATTAAAAACAACAAGAGCACAAAATAAAAGGAGCCTGTCCTTACCATGCTCATTAATAATTTGATGATCACAAGAACTTAGGATGAAGACAAGTCTATCTACTCTAAATTTGTTATCCATTCATTTAACAAGTATATTAAGGCCCTACTATGTGCAAAACCCAGGGACACATGCTTTATTTAAACAGAGTAAAATCGAAGGAATGATGAAAGCTTTCCTGAGAAATATTTATTTCTTTATAATTTTTCTCAGTGCACCTAAAACTTCCTTGTTTCTTAGGCTATAAATAAAGGGGTTGAGCAGGGGGATGATAATCGTGTAGAACAGTGAATACATTTTATCCTGATATTGATCTGGGCCAGACCCAGGACGCACATACATGAAGAAGAGAGTGCCATAGAACAAGGAAACAGAGAGCAGGTGGGCGCTGCACGTGGAGAAGGCTTTGCTCCTGCCCTTTTCAGATTTCTTTGTCAGGATGGCAAAGAGGACACGGGTATAAGATGCTATGATGGTCATAAAAGTAAAAGCTTGAATAAAAGCAGCAAAAATAAAAAGTACCAATGCATTAATAGATGGGTCAGTGCAAGAAATTGTATATAGTGGCAAAATTTCACAGTAGAAATGGTGTATTATATTGGACCTGCAGAACGTTAATCTAAATAATAATCCTACATGAATTGTGGGATGCAGAAAACCAATTACATAAGACAAACTTATCAACCAAGTACAGAGCCTGTTGGCCATCACCCCGGGATAAAGCAAGGGGTTGCATATGGCTACATAACGGTCAGAGGCCATCACTACCAGGGGGAAACACTCTGTGGTGGCACTGGAACCAAAAAAATAATATTGGGTCATGCATTCAAAGAGGGATATCATTTGACTTTTGTCTAACATGTTGACAAGCATCCTAGGAGTCACAGAGGATGAGGAACAAGCATCTGCAAAGGCCAAAGTGCCAAGGAATAAGTACATGGGGGTGTGAAGATGGTGGTCTTTCCAGATGAGAAAAATCAGTCTGAGGTTGCCCACCATGGTGGTGAGGTAGATGACCAAGAACACCAGGAACAGGGGGACCTGCAGCCCTGGATGATCTGTAAGTCCTGTGAGAACAAACTCAGTCACCTGCGTCTTGTTTGCCTCCATCATATGCACTCGGGCTGATCACTGCCATGAGAGAATAGGTAAAGGAAAAAATTAATCAATAATCAGGAAAACTGGTATTATATGGCAACATTATATTCCTCTATTTCTGATGGCCCTTACTCAACAAATACTAAAGTTTAGAGTTTAGAGTTTCTCTTTTTTAAAACACACTAATAATGTTAAATGTCTTATAGGTAATTTCAAGAAGTAAAACTTGGTTAAAAAGACTTCTAATTCTGGTGTTATGCTTGAGATGCTAAAATAACCACTCTTTCAAGACTAGAGAAGAAACAAAAATACTAGCCAGCTTATTTGCACATTTGGAATAGATCCGAGAGCTCCCATTAAACATGCCCATATAGACAATTATCAAGCGGTTAACCAAGAATGTTTTTAACATCTTAGAGGCTCATAATTCTTTTTTAGAGGCTCATAATTCTAAAATGATTAAAAAGATTTTTCTTTTCCTGCCCTTTTTGAGATTGCAAGTGGGACCATCAAAGCCAGGGTGAATGAAACTTTACAAATGGCACCACAGTTGGAAAAATAACCAATGTTTTGAAAATGTGGATTCAGTTTAAATAGTAAAAAAAAAACTATAAATTCTGTTTAAAAGGTAAATCAAATGAGGAAAAAAGACGAACCACTGTAATGGGCAATGACTAACATAAAGATAGTCAAGGCAGATAAGAGCCCCAAACAACAAATGCATCCATGAGTTTTATAAGCCTGGGAAGCAAGTGAGAAGGCTGGGTTCTGTGGAGACACAAGAGAAAAAACCTCAGTCCTCATCAGCACAATGCATTTCATCAATGACAAATTATGCACAAGTCTGAACATAAAATATGTTTTATGCCCTCTCTTAGTATCTAAAGCAGGGTCTACCCATTTATAAACAGCTGATCTAAATATATAACCATTCAAGGGAATATTTACCAGTCTTGGATTCACAGCTGCCAGGGTTTTATAACAAGACCATCCAAGTGGGTGTCATTCCAACGCCTATGTTTACTTCTACACCAATTCCACATAGACGTAGCTGAAGATTCCCTTCCTAAGTCGGTGCTAGCCTGAAATATCTCAAAGCTCCCACTTGGTAACTCAAAAGGAAGAATAACAGTATTTGTGAAAATTTCAGTTCTGATGAAAATAATCTTTGAACAGTAAAAATATATAGAAGAATTGGGATATTTTCTATAAAAAGACACCTGGAGTTTTTCCCCTTTAAAAGAGAGGCTGTTTTGAGGAACACAGTTCTTCTTTGTCTCCAGTGGAAAAAGAGAAAATTTGGGATTGATTTTAGACATGAAGAAACACCAACAGAGAGGCTGGTCATAGTGGCAGTAATCATCGAGTAAGCACGCTGCTGTCAAGTCACTGCAAGTACTAGATTATCCTTATTTCACACTATTCCGAGATTATGACATTAAGGTGTGGCTCTTAGCAGATGTGGTGAATTCTTTTCTGCAGATTTCCAGAAAAGTACTATCTAAACAAGAGCCACATTGAAGGGGAAAGCATAGACTCTCTTTAAAAGTCCCATAACTCTCTAATTCTTAACTATTGGAAAATTTCCTGCTTCTATGAGGTTTCCATTATAAAGTGAAAGCCAGAATGAATTTGACTTTCAAAAACACCAATTATTAAATAGATTGATTGTATAATTCATTGTCCTGGCAAAGAAAGTGTCAACAGAAATGTAACAAAATTTCAAAAGCTTGAGTCGCAAATCTATCTCTAAATTACTAAGTGATGTGTCTAAACCACTTTATGACCTTCGTTTTAAGGTTGTCTCCTGTGAAGCACTGGATTTTCTGAGGTGCATTTCTGCCCACAGTCTGTGAGCCTCAACTAGTCTTTGCTATTCAGTGGGTAGCATAGCATGGTGTTGAAGCACACAGACAGTGTCGTAGTTCAAATCCTCATTCTACAATTATGTAGCCTGTAGCCACAAGGGTTAAAGGAGCTGAACATAGTTTTTATTTAGCTGTTAAGTTAAGATTGCTTTCTGTTCCATTTGATAGATTAATCATCTCAAAAATTTTTCAAATATTTTGACAGCTCATGAGAAACTCTTGGTACTAAAATGATATGTTCTATCATTTTTGGTGGAAAGAATAATGACAATAAAATAAAGCACTGCATTCTCACCCAATTCTTACAAGAAGATGCAGAGATGTCATAAGATATAAATTTTCATGAAGAACTCTTAAGATATGAGAACAAAGATGTCAAAGACAACTACTTGTCTCATGTTAGTTTTCTTTGAAAAATGCAGTTTGGAAGCAAAGATATTTATTTCTTCCCATCTTCAAACCTGTTTGCAAAGAGAATATTGAAATTCCCTCAATGCCACCAAAAGATTCCCTGTAGAATGAAATCAACCTACTGGGCATTATAGACTAGTCTACAAATCATTTTTAACGTACTCATTTCTAACTATTATTTTTATAGCTTGTTTCTTCTGCAAACAAAAGCAGGTTAATTGGAGAAAACAATGAAAATGTAGTAAAACACAAAGAAACCAAATTGTTGTAATCTCACTAAACATTGATAAATACAGTTAACTTTTTGGTGTATATCTCTCCTATCATTTACCCATGCATGTAGTTAATATTTATGTATATTTGTATATCCATAATTTATAGATAGGTAATTTTATATGAACATTTTTAAATAAAATAATGGCTCTGCTATACATAATTTTTCACAAACTATTTTTAACTTAATAATATAACATTTATAGTCTTCTATATCATTACAATTGACTCTTGGACAACATGAGGGTTAGGGGCACTGACCACCCACGCAGTTGAAAATCTGTGTATAAATTTTGACCCCTCAAAAATGTAACTACTGTAATAGCTTGCTGTTGACTGTAAGCCTTACCAATAACATACACAGTTAATTAATGCATATTTTGTATATTACATGTATTATATACTATATTCTTATAATAAAGTAAGTTAGAGAGAAGAAACTATTAATAAAATTGTAAGAGAAAATACACTTACAGTACTGTACTGTATTTGTTGATGTTGTAAGTTGACATCCTGTATTTACAAAATGAATTCTCTGGGGCGCCTGGGTGGCTCAGCCAGTAAGGAGGGCACGTATTGCGTGGAGCACTGGGTGTTAAACACAAACAATGAATGATGGAACACAAACAATGAATGATGGGCACGTATTGCGTGGAGCACTGGGTGTTAAACACAAACAATGAATGATGGAACACGTTAGTTAGTGAAAACTAACGATGTACTGTATGGTGACTAACATAGTAAAAGAAAAAGAAAGTCTGCCTTCAGCTCAGGTCATGATCCCAGAGTCCCGGGATTGAACCCCCCAGCCCCGCATCAGGCTCCCTGCTCAGCAGGGAGTCAGCTTCTCCCTCTGCCTCACAATGCTCATGCTTCCTCCCCCATCTCTCTCTCCCTCACTCTCTCTCTCTGAAATAAATAAATAAAATCTTTAAAAAAAATAAATAAAAATGAATCATCTGTCAGTACCTATATCAACATTATCTTATGATACAAAACACTGCAGATGTTATATGTGTGACTAACAGTAGACACTGAAAATGGAAAGATGTGAAAAAGAAACTCATATTTATTTGCAAGAATACAATTCATGCACTGATACAAAGAAACAGCAATATGATTGCTTTATGGTAGCCTACTATAATTAATATGACTGCCTCATGGTAGTCTAGCCTATACACTAATGAATGAACTGTTACTAATTTTTTTATGGCATACCATATTATAGCCATATTCATAACACGGTACTGGAAACATTGTTACATTTTTTTAAAAAACCACTTACATGTGATGATAGGCTGAGAAGCAGTTTCTCCAATTATGAAAGAGAGACATATTATAGGATAATGTAATTCTTTGAAAGCAAAGTTATAAAAACTAACCCATTATTAATTTTATATTAAATATCACTCACCTTATGCCTGCGTAAGGATAGGCTGTCCACTTCCATACAGGACTTGCACACGATGTTCTACAGGATGAATACATAGGCGATGATGAGGACAGAAAAATGTTTCCCCAGTTCTCCCTGTACAGTTATTAAACTTTTCACACAAAAACGCATAAAAACAGGTTTTTAACTGTATGGCATGATGATTGTTTAGTATCTGTGAAGGAGAGGTAGATCATCATACAGGTATTCATCCTTGTCTTCACATTGCGTAGGCTGAGGAGGAGGAGGAAGGGGAGGTTGGTCCCAGAGGCAGAAGAGGTGATGGAAGTGGAGGAGTTGGCAGGAGAGGCAGACACACTCAGTGCAACTTCACAACAACACCTTGTAATTTCTTTCTCACTTTTTTGCTTTTTCACTCCTCTAAAAATGTTTCTACCCAGTACCAATCCTTCTTCCACCAGTTGCTTTATTTTCAGTGCCCATATCATGGAAGGGTGCAGATCATTAAAGTCAAAAGCAGTCTTGAATAATCCGAAACCTTCTGCCAGATGGTCTAGTGCCAATTTGTTTTCTGACATTGCTTCTTCTATGTCTTCTTCCTCATCATCTGGTGCTGGTTCAGAAGCACTCATCTCCATCAAGTCGTCTTCGATCAATTCCTCTGGTGTGGGGTCTGTTAGCTCTTGAATTTCTCCAAGATCCATATCTTGAGACCCTTCCCCCACCATTTTTTTTTTTTTTTTGCCATATACACAATTTCTTTAATGATTTTATTTGACTAGCTCTGTCATAAATCCTGTAGTGCACAGCATCTGAACACAGTTTTCTCCAGCAGAAATTTATTGTTTTGGGCTTGACTGCTTTCATGGCTTTTTCTATCACAATAGTGACATCTTCCATGGTATAATTGTTCCAGACTTTCAAGATATTTTCTCTTTAGGGGTTCTCTTCCAAACTGTTGACAATCCTTTCCATAGATTATTGTGTGTAATGAGCCTTAAAGGTTTTTATGAACCCCTGATCTAGAGGCTGAATCAGAAGCATTGTGTTTGGGGGCAAGTAGACACTTCAGTGCCCTTGGTCTTGAACTCATGGGGTTCTAGGTGGCCAAGGACATTGTCCATATCAAAAGAACTTTAAATGCAATCCCTTACTGGCAAGGTACTTCCTGCCTTCAGGAAAAAAGCAAAGATGGAGCCAATTCAGAAAAATTCTTCCCTTTGTCCAGGCTTTCTTATACAACCAAAAGACTGGAAGCTGGTGTTTCTCTTTTCCCTTCAAGGGTCAGGAGTTTAGCAGCTTTATAGATAAGGGCAATCCTGATCATAAACCCAACTGCATTTGCACAAAACAGTAGATTTGGCCCATCCCTTGTTGCCTTAAATCATAGTGCTCACTTCTCTTCCTTACTAATAGATATCCTTTGTGGCATTTTCTTTCCAGAATAGGACACTTTGATCTGCATTAAAAACCTGTTCAGGCAGATATCTTTTTTCCTCAGTGATTTTTTTAATGGCATCTGGGAACTCGTCTGCTGCCTTTTAGTTGGCAGAGCTGCTTCTCCTGTTATCTTGACATCTTTTAAGCCAAACTTCTTTCTAAAATTATCAAACCATCTTTTGCTGGCATTAAATTCTCCAACTTAAGATCCTTCACCTTCCTTTTGCTTTAAGTTGTCATATGACTTCACTTTTTCTCAAATCAGAGTCTATAGGCATGCATCTCTTATAGTCATTCTACACCCATATTTTTAATGCATTTTTAATATGAGGCAAAAAGGTATTTTGCAAAGAATGCAAGGTTTTTGTGCCTGCTGGCATAGCTGTAGTGATGGCTTCAAGAATTTTCTTTTTCGGGGGCTTCTGGGTGGCTCAGTCAGTTGAGCAACTAATTTCGGCTCAGATCATGATCTCAGGCTCATGAGATCAAGCCCCATGTCGGGCTCCATGCTGGGTGTGAAGCCTGCTTAGGATTCTTTCTTTCCCTCTGCCCCTCCCCACTTGCACTCTTTCTCTCTCAAAAAAAAAAAAGAAAGAATTTTCTTTCTTTTTTTTTTTTTTCCTGACAATGGTCCTTATACTGCTTTAAATGACAGGCAACCACAGCTGCAGACCTCAATCTACCATACATATTAAGCAATTCAACTTTTTGTTGTAATGTCATGATTCTTCTCTGCCTCTTGGGGGCACTAACAGCACCGCTAGTGGTACTTCATAAGAGTTCCAGAGTGTTACTCAAGGTTTATGTTAATTGCACTAAACACGAAAAATACACGAAAACCACGAGATCAGTTTGTTCTGCGATATACAATTTACTAGAGAAACCAATTGCTCATGTAGAGATTAGCATGGTAGGTTGCCTTGAGCTCACCAAGACAGCAGAAGAAGGTGATTATGAAATTACAGTAGTGCAGTATGTACTACAGTTAATTTTATGCAGTTATGACTTAATGCTGCTTTCTCTCAATTGCCATTGGTTCCATGTACAGTCTCTAAGTGTTGGTTTGGATAAGATTTAACTTTTTACAATAGATTTTTGTATATTTTATGGTAGTAAGTGATAAAATAGTACCACATATATTTTATGCATTCGTGACATACCTAACTTTTTCTTTTTTTTTTTTTTTTGATATTTCCAGACTATGAAGTTCATCTGAGAGTTTTTTCAAATTGTCACAAATCCACAACAAATTTTCCAACATATTTCTTGGAAAAAATATGCATAAGCCTGACCTATAGGTATTTGGTAGAAATGAAAAAACTACTGAGGGGTATAAAAATGTGTTTAATGTGTGAAAATTCATCATTTTATCTAAGCAGAAAGACTTGATCTAGCAAAAGCATTAATTTTTCTAAATTAATTTATAAATTTAATTAAATATTAAACAAAATCATAGGGAGATAGTTGAACTAGAAAATTAATTCATCTATAAGGGCAAATAGATTTTATTTAATGCCCGAAGAATTCTTCTAAAAGAATAAAGAAGGGAGATGGCCCATGCCAGCTTTGCAATATATCATAAAGTTTGCTGTAATAACTGAAACTATGGTTGATGTTACCAATGTTCATTATAAAATACAAATTCACTAAAATTTGAATATCTACTTCTAGACATGGGGAAGAAGAGTAGCAACGTTGATTGAAAGCATAGACTTTGGAAAGAAACAGACTTTGGTTCATTGGGCTTTGCCTCTATGACTGATCAATAACTTAAACTCTTTAAGCTTTGACGTCCTCATTTGCAAGATGATGTTAATAATGTGCACTTACAAGGTTGTTGCAAGAATCAGATGAGAGGGTGAATGTCAAGCCCTTAGCACTGTACTTGACAGATAGGAAAGGCTTGTTGAATGGTAATTTTAACTATTTGTGATAGTTATTTTAATTATGCAGAAGTAAAGCAGTTAAGCTCTTTTGTTAGAGAATGGTTTTGGGGTGAGCGAATTGAGATGTGTTGTCATAGTGCCAATTTATAACAATGGCAATTTAATTTTGTACATAAAATACTTTTACAATTAGCTCAAGCCATCTGCAGGTTGGCACACAAATCAGTAAGTAGTGTGATTTATGTGGAGTCACAACTTCTAGAAAAAAAAAACCTATAGGCATAACACATTTTAAAGAGAAAATTTTATTTTAATGAAAACTACAGATACATTTCATAATTAAACATTTCACACTGCATCATGAACAAAGGACTTTTTTCCTAACCACAATACCACTTGGCTATCAGATAAAATGAATACTATTCTTCCAATACCATCAAATAACCAGTCTATATTCAAATTTCTCCAATTGTTACTAATTTTTTACAGCATTGCGTTTGTTTGTTCTACCTATCAAGATTCTTTTAATCCAAAACAGTGTCAGGGTGCCTGGGTGGCTCAGTCGTTAAGTGTCTGCCTTTGGCTCAGGTCATGATCCCAGAGTCCTGGGATGGAGCCCCACATCAGGCTCCCTGCTCAGCAGGAAGCCTGCTTCTCCCTCTCCCACTCCCCGCTTGTGTTCCCTCTCTCTGTCAAATAAATAAAATCTTTAAAAAAAAAATCCAAAACAGTGTCATTTCTTTCCCCTTTCTTTATTTCCTTGTTGTTGTTATTAATCACAATGGTTTTCTTGTTTCTCCCCCTAATGAAATGACGTGGAGAAAGTGGACCAGTTGTTCAATTGTCTTGTGAAATTTCCCACATTCTGGATTTGTGTAGCTGCCTTGTTTGACTTGTTCTCCTACTCTTTGTATTTTTCCATTCCCAGTGGAATTTATATCTAAAGGCTTGATTAAACATTTTGGCAAGAATTCTTTATAAATGATGTTATGAATTTCATATTGCATAACATTAGGAAGTGCAGGGATCCTGTTGGTCTCACTATTGGCGGGGTTCAGTGTGATCCCTGGGTTAAGGTATTAATAGTCACATCTCTCCACTATAAACTATAAAGTTTATCTGTTTTCCCTTACATCTGGCAAGTAACTCATGATATGATACTTTCTCACTTTGCACCCAGGTCCCTATCCTTTTTTTAGCTAAGGTTTTTAGCATCCTTTGATGATTCTTGCCAGAACCAATTATATTATTAGGGATTTTTAAATGGTAATTTTTTAATTCTGTCATTTGTTCTACATTTTCTTAGCTGGAATACTTTAGCACAACTATAAAAGAAGAGGAAATAGGACAAAATGTTTTGACATTTATCATGAAAAAAATTAAACAAATGTCTAAACATTTGTTTAGTTTTATTTGACCTTGTGAGAAGTTCAAAGTTTCATAAGCCCATCTTCTTTCTTGGAGGCAAATTGTTGGTGATTTTAAAAGGTTTACTTTGAATAGCTTAGTAATTCAGTCCAAAAATACATGTAAGTGTCTGGTATAGTAGACCCTGGTCAGGAGTTTTCTTTGAAAGGACAAAAATGAGTCAATAAAAATGCAAGTTGTGCCAAATTCTGTCTAGTCAATGTTTCCTGTTTCTCACACTTTGTAAGAAATTGACTTTTCTCTCTCATTAGTGATCAAATTATTTTTTGCCAGAAATCATCCATTTGGGGCAATGTTGTTTTTGGAAACCTTCCTCCCAAAGAGGGATTTTACAGACACTTGCTTTTTAAGGTCTCCTAAGACTAATTTTTTAATGTACATATTTAATAAAAATATAATAATCATTATCATAAGAACATATTTTTGTACTTTACTTTCAACAAAAACATATTCATATAAACTTTCTTAATTTCTCAACAGTATTGGAGCACCTGACATTTCTCACATTACCTTACATAATGAGAAGAATTCTGGTGTGGACACATTGGCCACCTGTGACAATGCAGTTTGTAACAGTGTTTCTTGTCTTAACTTAGCCGCTTTTTATTTATATAACTTTAAAAAAGTTGGACCTTAACTTCCTCATAAAAACAAAACCTATGTTTGTATAGTGATTTATGTCCTGTAATGTTCCTTAACATATACCGTCTCACCCAATCAGCTACATAGGGACACTAGTGCATAGTATTATCTCCATTACCTATGAAGAAATTGAGGCACTGCCCATTTAAACATCATCAAACACTCATTGTTTTCTTCTCTGTATGACCCAGAAGATTTAACGAAGGCTCTTGTGGTCACTTTAACTTCATCTAAGACTCAAGAATAAAAGAACAGATCATCTGATTTGACACAACTGTGTTTTCCGTTACTCCAGGCTCCCTCACTTGTAAATGGAAAAAATGTCACCTCTTTCCATTTTTCCAAAATGACTGAAAGGATCAATTAAGATGATTCAGATGAACACACTCTAAGAGTCTTAAAGTAATATTTAAATATGAGGTGTGTCTTAGTCCATTCAGGCTGCCATAAAACATACCACCGACGTGCTGGCTTATAAACAACAGAAATTGATTTCTCACAGTTCTGGAGGCTGGAAGTCCAAGGTCAAGGTGTCAGCATTGTCACATTTTGATGAAGGTCCTCATCCTGATTCATATTCAGTCAGTGCCCTTTCACTGTGTCCTCACATGGAGGAAGAGGTCGGGGATCTGTCTGGAGCCTCTTTTATAAGGCACTGATCCCAACATGAGGCTCTCCCACATGACTTCAGCAACTTCCACAGGCCCTACCTTTTCATATCATCATCTTTGGGGATTGGGATTTTAAAATATGAATTTGGGGAGGACACAAATATTCATATGAGAGCAGGTAGGCTTTCCTATTAAGAAATCAAAATTCAGCTTTGTCGAAGATTATTTGACCATAGAGTTGAGGGTCCATATCTGGGCTCTCTATTCTGTTCCATTGGTCTGTATGTTTTTTTATGCCAGTACCATGCTATCCTGGTGACCCCTGCTTTGTAATATAGCTTGAAATCGGGCAACGTGATGCCCTCAGCTTTTTCTTTTTCAACATTTCCTTGGCGATTCAGGGTCTTTTCTGATTCCATACAAATTTTAGGAATGTTTGTTCCAGCGCTTTGAAAAATGTCATTGGAAGTTTGATCAGGATAGCATTGAAGATATAGATTGCTCTGGGTAGCATAGACATTTTAATAATGTTTATTCTTCTGATCCATGAGCACGGAATATTTTTCCATCTTTTTGTGTCTTCTTCAATTTCTTTCATGAGTGTTCTATAGTTCCTAGAGTATAGATCCTTTTTTACCTCTTTGGTTAGGTTTATTCTGAGGTATCTTATGGTTTTTGGTGCTATTGTAAATGGAATCCTTTCTCTAATTTCTCTTTCTACAGTTGCGTTGTTAGTGTATAAGAAAGCATCTGATTTCTGTGCATTGATTTTGTATCCTGCCACATTACTGAATTGCTGGATGAGTTCTAGTAATTTGGGGGTGGAGTCTTTTGGGTTTTCCACATAAAGTATCATGTCATCTGTGAAAAGAGAGAGTTTGACTTCTTCTTTGCCAATTTGAATACCTTTTATTTCTTTTTGTTGTCTGATTGCTGTTGCTAGGATTTCTAGTACTGTGTTGAATAATAGTGGCGAGAGTGGGCACCCTTGACGTGGTCCTGATCTTAAGGGAAAGGCTCTCAGCTTTTCCCCATTGAGGATGATATTCGCTGTGGGTTTTTCATAGATGGATTTTATGAACTTGAGGAAAGTTCCCTCTATCCCTATATTCTGGAGAGTTTTAATCAGGAAAGGATGTTGTATTTTGTCAAATGCTTTTTCTGCATCAATTGAGAGGACCATATGGTTCTTCTCTCTCTTCTTATTAATGTGTTCTATCACACTGATTGATTTGTGAATGTTGAACCACCTTTGCGTCCCCGGGATAAATCCCACTTGGTCATGGTGGATGATCCTTTTAATGTATTGTTGGATCCTATTAGCTAGGATTTTGTTGAGGATTTTGGAATCCATATTCATCAGGGATATGGTCTGAAATTCTCCTTTTTGATGGGGTCTTTGCCTGGTTTGAAGATTAAGGTAATCCTGGCCTCATAGAATGAGTCTGGAAGCTTTCTTTCTGTTTCTATATTTTGAAACAGCTTCAGGAGAATAGGTGTTATTTCTTCTTTGAATGTTTGGTAGAATTCCCCAGGGAATCCATCAGGCCCTGGACTCTTGTTTTGGGGAGGTTTTTTTTGTTTTGTTTTTTGCTTTTTAATTTTATTTTATTATGTTATGTTAATCACCATACATTACATCATTAGTTTTTGATGTAGTGTTCCATGATTCATTGTTTGTGTATAACACCCAGTGCTCCATGCAGAACATGCCCTCTTTAATACCCATCACCAGGCTAACCCATCCCCTCACCCCCCTCCCCTCTAGAACCCTCAGTTTGTTTCTCAGAGTCCATAGTCTCTCATGGTTCATCTTCCCCTCATGAACAGACATTTTGGGAAGTTTTTGATCACTGCTTCAATCTCGTTACTGGTTATTGGCCTATTCAGGTTGTCAATTTCTCCCTGTTTCAGTCTTGGCAATTTATAGGTTTCCAGGAAGGCATCCATTGCATCCAGGTTGCTCAGTTTATTGGCATAGAGTTGTTGATAATAATTTCTAATAATTGTTTCTATTTCCTTGGTGTTAGTCATGATCTCTCCCCTTCCATTCATAATTTTTTTAATTTGGGTCCTTTCTCTTTTCTTTTGGGTAAGTCTGGCCAGAGGTTTATCGATCTTATTAATTCTTTCAAAGAACCAGCTTCTAGTTTCGTTGATCTGATCTACTGTGTTTCTGGTTTCTAATTCATTGATCTCTGCTCTAATCTTAATTATTTCTCTTCTAATGCATGGCTTATGCATCGTTTGTTGCTTTTTCTCTAGTTCTTCAAGGGGTAGAGTTAGTTGGTGAATTCGGGATTTTTCTATTTTTTTGAGTGAGGCTTGGATGGCTATGTATTTCCCCCTTAGGACTGCCTTTGCAGTATCCCATAGGTTTTGCACCAATGTGTTTTCATTCTCATTGGTTTCCATGAATTAAGTTCTTCTTTGATTTCCTGGTTGACCCAAACATTACTGAGCAGAGTGTTTCCAAGTGATTGAATTTCTTCCAAATTTTTTCTTCTGATTGAGTTCCAGTTTTAAAGCATTATGGTCTGAGAATATGCAGGGACTAATCTCAATCTTTTGGTATCACTTGAGACCTGATTTTTGACCCAGTATGTGGTCTATTCTGGAGAAAGTTCCTTCTCTGAAGATGACATACAAATGGCTAACAGACACATGAAAAAATGTTCATCATCATTAGCCATCAGGGAAATTCAAATCAAAACTACATTGAGATACCACCTTACACCAGTTAGAATGGCAAAAATTGACAGGACAAGAAACAACAAACATTGGAGAGGTTGTGGAGAAAGGGGAACCCTCTTACACTCTTGGTGGGAATGCAAGTTGGTATAGCCACTTTGGAAAACAGTGTGGAGGTTCCTCAAAAAATTAAATATAGAGCTACCCTATAACCCAGCAATTGCACTCCTGGGTATCTACCCCAAAGACACAGATGTAGTGAAAAGAAGGGCCATATGCACCCCAATGCTCATAGCAGCAATGTCCGCAATAGCCAAACTGTGGAAATAGCCGAGATGCCCTTCAACAGATGAATGGATAAAGAAGATGGGGTCCATATATACAATGGAATATTACTCAGCCATCAGGAAGGATGCATACCCAACTTTTACATCAACATGGACGAGACTGGAGGAGATTATGCTAAGTGAAATATGTCAAGCAGAGAAAGTCAATTATCATATGGTTTCACTTATTTATGGAACATAAGGAACAGCATGGAGGACATTAGGAGAAGGAAGGGAAAAATGAAGGGGGTAAATCGGAGGGAGAGATGAACCATGAGAGACTATGGACTCTGAGAAACAAACTGAGGGTTTTAGAGGGGAGGAGCTGGGGGGATGGGTTAGCCCAGTGATGGGTATTAAGGAGGGCATGTACTGCATGGAGCACTGTGTATTTTACGAAAACAATGAATCATGGATCACCACATCAAAAACTAATGATGTACTGTATGGTGACTAACATGACATAATAAAATAAAATTAAAAAAAAATAAATTAAAATTCAAAATCTAAAGTGATTATCATGTATGTTTGAGCAATTTTAGTGCTTTGTCTTTCAAAATGTAGTCCAGCCCCACCTGCCTCAGAGTTGTCTGGGCTACTTATGAATAGTACAGAATCTCACACCAACCAACAATCTACTGAATCCAATACCTACGGGCTCATGCACACTAAAGTTTAAGAATGAAAACCTCAAGTGAAAAATCTCCACATCGTTGGCTCTTCTGCTTAACTAAACCAGTTATAAATGTTATATAGAGGTTATACTCTCCAACCAAATAATGTACCTAGTAGACATTTTGTAATAGCTCAAATGACGTTCAGTGGATTGATTATACTACATGACAATACGGACAAGAATGGAGAACTGTCCAATACAAATAAAATCCCTGCTGAAATATGGGACTCTAATAATGCAGGAGAAACATTTGTTAGGAAAGATTTGCAATTAACTTTTTGTGAACTGTCTGGATATGCATAGCCTGTTTCTCCAAAGTGATTATCTGGTAGGAATTTGAAAGAAATTAGTGTTATTTACAATTTTTTTTATGAATGAATTTGTTTTCAGACAGCAAACTGCAGGTCCCTATTCACTAGCATATAGATAATTGTGTCAGACTTCCAAAACCAACTAAAGAATCAAAAACCATATGAAGATTTTACTTTCCCCTTAAACCAGCAGTTTTCAATCTGGGCTATGCTTTTATCACCTGGAGGGATAAAGGTCGACAAATAGCTGGGTCACATCTCCAGAGCAGCCGATTTCACTGGTCTGAGATTGGGTCAGAGAATTTTAATTTCTAAGGACCTTAGGTGATTCCAGCAAGGGTTGAGAATCACTGCCTTAAATAAAAAAAAGCACACTATGCAATAGACATATCATTTATATATCATTATTTCCTTTGTGCCATCAAAAATGGGGGGAAATAAAGATAAAAACTTGATCAAAAATTGCATAAACTATGATAAAGTAGCCATTTGGCAAAACAGTCATTGTAACAGTCATACAAGAAAGTTTCTATACTCGAATATCACCTATTCTTCATTGGAAGCTTGCCAAGTTTCACATGATTGTCCCTAGTGACTCTCAACACTGGCTGCATATTAGAATCACTCAGAGAGGTTTAGAAAACTACCAGAAGCCTGGTACCCCATCTTAGAGATTCTAGTTTGTTTGGTTTGAGGTGAGAACCAAGAGTGAGAACCACTGATCCATGGTCCATACCATCTGGGTGAGGAAGAAGAAGATATGCAAGACTTGATTGGTGACATTTAGTCACTAATTCTGCTACTTGTTATCAACAGGGTGTGATGTATCAAAGAATTATTCAGTTTTACAGTACGCTCGCTATAAAGCCTACTAAGAAGTACCTGAAATGCTGTCATTCTCATGGATTAAGCAGCTATTAGTTGGATTCCAAACCATCTTTTGCATAAAATATAAAACCATGAAAACTAAAAGTTTCTACAAAGAACTCACAGTATCCTATAAAAAAACCTAGCATGGTGACCTGAGCTTTACAGGAAAAGAAGAAGCCAGGAAGCACATCTAGAGGCTTACTTCCATTCTCTTAGCCACAGGGCACAGCGGTGGAGCAGAGGGAGCCGTCCAGATTTGGCCAGCACCATCTCCTTCCAAGTGCCTCTTCAGCCATCAGTGTTGGCTCTCACATAAGACTTTATAGTCTAATAGAAGCAGCATAGGGTAGTGGTTAAAAGCGTGGACTCTGGCACCATGCTGCCTGAAATAATAAAGGTATAAAGAAGACAGAGAACATCTATATTTTGACAGACAGCAACTGTATACAGACAATACTAAAACAGGCTGCATGGCACATAAAGAAAAAAAAAGAGTTTTGCCACTTGCTTTGACTGTGGAGAGGTGGAAGTAAGAACTCCCACAGACATTCTGCACCCACAGGGAACAACCTGCTTCCAATGAGCCCACACAGCAGAAGCACGGCTCAGATGCAGTGAGAGGAGCAGGGTCTGAAAAAAGAGCCCCAAACACAGTGCTGAAGCCAGTTGGCCCCACCTCGAGCTTTGTCATTCGATGACTCAGCAAATTGTTTCTATCCTCAAATCAAAATAATAGGCTAGGTGTTAGAGGAATGTGCCATGTATACAGAAATACTTTATTCTTTTTCTAGAGTGCACCAAGGTCACTACTCATGGTTTATATGCTCCTTTTTCCTTGTATGGCCTATCAGAGACATCTAAGCGTTATGAGAATTGGCTTTATCAATAACATAATGTGTGTAAAACTACCTATCTTTCCTTTATTTTTGAATAAAATATTCACAGGGCCATATGTAATAAAGCCAGGAGCTCAAAAAATGCAAAAGAGCCAGACAGAAAACATATATAGTTTTTATAAAGAAAAAATCAGTTAAGTTGCATAATCACAAATTGACCAAGCACATGTGTTCTTTCAGGTAGCTGTCCATTCCAAGAGAAAAAAATTCAATTGGCATATATGTGTCAGACACGAGCTGCTTAGTGATTGCTTATAAATTAAAAAGTAGAAGTTTTTAAAGAACTCAGAACTTTTCATTACATGGCAGGAAAATTACTTTCTCTTAAATACATAATTGTTAAATTTTTATACCCTTCAATGATTGAAATGCAAATATAATTTTCAAAATTACTTTTAAACCTTATAGAAATGTTCATTTTGAATGCCTCATGAGGTTATATTCTGTCATATTTAGTCTAACAATATTACTTTGGTGTACATATTGTTTGGATAATTATAAATACTCAAGAGAAGGTTTTGAAAAATTACTTGCTCAAGGATTATCTGAAAGGGCATGAGGACTTTTTAAAAAGAGGGTTTACACAGATTGAGTCTTCCCTTAAAAAAATATAAGTGCAAAAAAGTTGTAAAGTGTGTGTATCTGGAGGGTCACCTGGGTGGCTCAGTCAGTTGAGCGTCTGCCTTCAGCTCAGGTCATGATCCCAGGGTCCTGGGATCAAGCCCCACGTTGGGCTCCCTGCTCAGCCGAGAGTCCTTTTCCCTCTTCCTCTGCCCCTTCTCCTGCTTGTGCTTTCTCTCTCTCTCTCTCTGAAATAAAAAAAAAATAAACAAAATCTTAAAAAAAGTTGTGTGTATTTGGAAATACAAAGCTCATTCAAGTTACAAAGACATAGTAATTTGAAGATTTCATTCCAGTTTCATCCTGAGGTTGGATTTAAAACAACACAAGGTAAGTGGAGTCCATCCTTACCATGCTCATTAATTATTTTGATGATCACAAGAACTTAGGATGAAGACAAGTCTATCTACTCTAAATTTGTTATTCATTCATTTAACAAGTACATATTAAGGCCCTACTATGTGCAAAACCCAGGGACACATGCTTTATTTAAACAGAGTAAAATCGAAGGACTAATGAAAGCTTTCCTGAGAAATATTTATTTCTTTATAATTTTTCTCAGTGCACCTAAAACTTCCTTGTTTCTTAGGCTATAAATAAAGGGGTTGAGCAGGGGGATGATAATCGTGTAGAACAGTGAATACATTTTATCCTGATATTGATCTGGGCCAGACCCAGGACGCACATACATGAAGAAGAGAGTGCCATAGAACAAGGAAACAGAGAGCAGGTGGGCGCTGCACGTGGAGAAGGCTTTGCTCCTGCCCTTTTCAGATTTCTTTGTCAGGATGGCAAAGAGGACACGGGTATAAGATGCTATGATGGTCATAAAAGTAAAAGCTTGAATAAAAGCAGCAAAAATAAAAAGTACCAATGCATTAATAGATGGGTCAGTGCAAGAAATTGTATATAGTGGCAAAATTTCACAGTAGAAATGGTGTATTATATTGGACCTGCAGAACGTTAATCTAAATAATAATCCTACATGAATTGTGGGATGCAGAAAACCAATTACATAAGACAAACTTATCAACCAAGTACAGAGCCTGTTGGCCATCACCCCGGGATAAAGCAAGGGGTTGCATATGGCTACATAACAGTCAGAGGCCATCACTACCAGGAGGAAACACTCTGTGGTGGCACTGGAACCAAAAATATAAAATTGGGTGATGCACTCAAAGTGGGATATCATATGATTCTCAGATAAAAAATTCATTAGCATCCTGGGAGTCACAGAGGATGAGGAACAAGCATCTGCAAAGGCCAAAGTGCCAAGGAATAAGTACATGGGGGTGTGAAGATGGTGGTCTTTCCAGATGAGAAAAATCAGTCTGAGGTTGCCCACCATGGTGCTGAGGTAGATGACCAAGAACACCAGGAACAGGGGGACCTGCAGCCCTGGATGATCTGTAAGTCCTGTGAGAACAAACTCAGTCACCTGCGTCTTGTTTGCCTCCATCATATGCACTCGGGCTGATCCCTGCCCTGAGAGAATGGGTAAAGGAAAAAAACAATCAAATGTCATGAAAACTGGTTTGGGATGGTAATGTCTGTTCCCTATCTCAGATGTCAGTTTCTCAGCAAATAGGAAGGTACAGCGTTTCTCTTTTTTAGAAATATACTTGAGTATTAAGTATATAATAAATAATTTTGAGAAAGACTTTTTAAAGAAGGCCTTTAAGATTATATATTTAAAATTAAATATATTAACAGCGAAATGTTTTCCAGAATTAAGAATAAAAAATACATTTTATATGAAAATCTGTAAAAGCAGCAGTGCTTCAGTTTCAAAAGTGTTATCATTCTTTCTCAGAAAATCTTGTGCATCTTTTCTATTGAATGAAAAATGGGCTCTCTCTCTGATATAAGCAATATACATCATTCAATCCTTTTAAGACATTAATACGTTGAGTAATAAGAGAGCAAAATAAATATTCTATTACTATTTTACTGTCCATTATCATTATTATTTGATTATATATTCATCAAAATCACCCCAAATTCCTAATCAAGTCTTTTGATTATATATTGCATATATATATATATATATATGCAATGCCACTCCAAATTTTTAATTAATTATTTTTAAATATCCCCAATAAACTCTCATCCATGAACATAATAATTCATTCAGTCAACAAATTTTTATAGTAGTACCTCCTAAGTTAAAGCACTGTCATTCTTAGCTCGTAGAACCTCTATCTGGTATTACACTCAGGATGATAAAATACCCCTCTTTTAAGAGGAGTGAAGAAACAAAGACTCTACTGTCTTATTTGCAGGTTTGGGAAGGATCTAAGGACTGTCATTTTCAGGCCAAATAAGACAATTACCATCCTGTTAACTGAGAATGTGTTTTAATATTTCAGAGGCACAAATTCTAAAATGATTGTAAGGCTTTTTCTTTTCCTGCCCTTTTTGAGATTGCAAGTGGGACCATCAAAGTCAGGGTGAATGAAACTTTACAAATGGCACCACAGTTGGAAAAATAACCAGTGTTTTGAAAAGGTGGATTCAATTTAAAGAGTAAAAATTATAGGGGTGCCTGGGAGGCTCAGTCGGTTAAGCATCTGCTTTCAGCTCAGGTCATGATCCCAGGGTCCTGGGATCGAGCCCCATATCGGGCTCCCTGCTCCGCAGGAAGCCTGCTTCTCCCTCTCCCCCCTGCTTGTGTTCCCTCTCTCGCTGTGTCTCTCTGTCAGTAAATAAATAAAATCTTTAAAAAAAAAAAAAAGAGTAAAAATTATAAATTCTGTTTAAAAGGCAAATCAAATGAGAAAAGATGAAATGTAGTAATAAGCAATGGCTAACATAAAGACAGTCAAGGCAGATAAAGAGCCCCGAACAACAAATGCATCCATGAGTTTTACAAGCCTGGGAAGCAAGTGAGAAGACTGGGTCCTGTGGAAACCCAAGAGAAAAAATCTCAGTCCTCATCAGCACAATGCATTTCATCAATGACAAATTATGCACAAGTCTGAACATAAAATATGTTTTGTGTATTCAAATCCCTCTCTTAGTATCTAAAGCAGGGTCTACCCATTTACAAACAGCTGATTAAGTATATAACCATTCAAGGGAATATTTACCAGTCTTGGATTCACAGCTCCCAGGCTTTTATGACAAGACCACCCAAGTGGGTGTCATTCCAACAATACGTTTTCTATAGCCTAGTCACCAATTCTGTACAGAAGTGAAGATTTCATTCCCCAAATCTGTGCTGACCTGAAACACTTCCCTAAAGTGCCTGCTTGGTAATTCAAAGGCAAGAAACAAACAAAATTGAGGGAATACAGGGTTTGTGAAAAATTTAGTTCTAATGAGAATAATGTTTGAACAATAAAATACATATGGAAGAATTGGAGTATGTTCTATAAAAAGGCACCTGGAGTTTTTTTTCCCCTGTAAAAGAGAAGCTATTTTGAGCAAAACTATTCTCCATCTTCTCTGGAAATAGGAAAAGAGGAAATTTGTTTGAGACTTATATTAAACATGAAGAAACCCCTGCTGAGAGGCTGGTCACCTTGGCATTAATCATCGAGTAAGCACGCTGCTGTCAAGTCACTGCAAGTCCCAGATTATCCCTTACAACAGTGAGTTGTGCCTCTCAATAGTTGTGGTGAACTTCTTCTTTTTTTTTCATATTTCCAGCAAAGTATTATCTTAAAGAAGATCCAAATTGAAGGGGAAGTCATAGACTCCCTTAAAAAGCCCCATAACTCTCTAATTCTTAACAGTCAGAAATCTTCCTCATTCTGTTTGTGTTCCAATGTAAATTAAATGCCAGAATGAATTTTAATTTTCAAAGACACAAGAAATACTAAATAGATTGTTTCCATAATTCATTATCCTGGCAAAAAAAATAAAAAGTTAATAAAATTGTAAGAAAATTTCAGAGGCTTTGAATCTCAATTCTACCTCTAAATTACCACATGATTATTAGCTTTATAACCCTTGTTTTGAGGTTCTCCTCTAAAGCACTGGATTTCCTCAGGTACATTTCCACGACAGCCTGTGTGACTATTTCTCCTCTCTGCTACTTAGTAGGTATCATGACATGGTGGTGAAGCACACAGTGCTATAACTGATTTGCATGAGTTCAATTCTTCATTCTACAAATATATAGCTTTATATCCAAAAGTTTTCAGAGGAAATAAACATAATGTTTATTTATCCATTTAATTCAGGATGCTCCATTTGAAAGGTAAATCATCTGAAAAATATTTTTTACGAATTTTGATAGCTCATGAAAAACTCGTTACTAAAATGACATTTCCTATCATTTTTCATGGAAAGAATAATTGTAATAAAATAAAGCACTGCATTCTCACCCAATTCTTGTAAGAAGATGCAGAGATGCCATAAAATACAAATTTTCATGAAGAACTCTTAAGATACAAGAACAAAAATGTCAAAGACAACTATTTGTCTCATGTTATTTTTCCTTGAAGAATGCAGTTTGGAAGGAAAGATATTTATTTCTTCCCATCCTCAAACCGTTTATGAAGAGAATGTTGAAACTCCCTCAATACCACCAAAAGATTCCCTGTAGAATGAAGTCAATCTACTGGGCATTATAGACTAATCAACAAATCACTTATAACATTCTTTAATAACTATTATTTTTGTAGCTTATTTCTCTCTTCTGCAAACAAAAGCACTACAGGTTAATAGTAGGAAAAAATTGAAAATGTAAAAAATGTAAAAAAGCAAACAAATTGAGAAGAGAAAAGAAAAAAGAAAACAAATTGCTATAATTTCACTAATCACCAATAAGTATAGTTAACTTTTTAGTATATATTTCTCCTATCATTTACCCATACATGTGGCTATATTTATGTATACTTTATTATATGTAATTAATATATATTTATATTTACATAATATATAAACATTTTATACATACATATAAAAATAAAATTATGGCACTGCTGTACATAGTTTTTCATAAACTATTTTTATTTAAGTATAGCTGACATACAATATTATATTGGTTTCAAGTGTACAACATAGTGGTTTGACATTTATATAAGTTATGAAATGATCACCATGTAAGTATAGTTAACATCTGTAATCATATATAGTTATTACAATATTATTGACTATATTCCCTATGCTGTACTTTATATCTCCATGACTCATTTATTTTATAACTGGAAATTTGTAGCTCTTAATCACTACCGATTTTGCCCATCCCCCCAATCCTTTTCCTCTGACAAATACCAGTTTGTTCTCTGTATTTATGAGTCTGTTCTTGTTTTGTTTGTTTGTTTTGTTTTTTAGATTTCACATATAAGTAAAATCATACAACATTTGTCTTTCTCTGTTAGACTTATTTCACTTAGCGTAATACTCTCTGGGTTCACTCATATGTACAAATAGCAAGATTTCATTCTTTTTGTGGCTGAATAATATTCCATTGTAGTATGTGTGTATTTGCATGTGTATATCTATATATATAGATATACACACATACATATATATATATATATATATATATCACATCTTTATCCATTCAGCTATTGATGGACACTTAAATTGCTTTCATATCTTGGCTATTGTAAATAATGCTGAACATAAGGGTGTATGTATCTTTTTGAATTACTGTTTTCATTTTCTTTGAGTAAATATTCAGAAGTGGAACTACTGAATTGTATGGTACTTCTACTTTTAACTTTTTGAGGAAACTCCATACTGTTTTCCACAGTGGCTGCCCCAGTTTGCATTCCCACCAACAGTGCACACAGGCTCCTATTTCTGCACATCATTACCAACACTTGTTATTTCTTGTCTTTTCAATACTAGCCATTATGACAGATGTGAGGTAATATCTCATTGTGATTTTGATTTGCATTTCCCTAAGGCTTAGGATTGTTGAGTATATTTTCATGTATCTATTGGCCATTTCTATATCTTCTTTGGGAAAAATGTCTATTCAGGTACTCTGCCCATTTTTTAATCAGTTTGTTTGGGGGTTTTTTTGATGTTGAGTTGTATGAGTTCTTTATATATATTGGATATTAATTTCCTATCAGATATATCATTTGAAAATATCTTCTCCCATTAAGTAGATTGCCTTTTTGTTTTGCTGATGATTTCTTTTGCTGTGCAAAAGATTTTTAGGTTGACATAGATACAAATGCTTATTTTTGCTTTTGTTGCTCTTGAGTAAAGAGGCAGAACCAAAAAATTGTTAAGACCAATGTCCAAAACATTACTGCCCATGTTTCTCTTAGGAGATTTATGGTTTCAAATCTTACATTTAAGTTTTTAATCTATTTTGAGTTTGGTTTTGTATATAGTGTAAGAAAGTGGTCCAATTCCATTCTTTTGCATGTAACTGTCCAGTTTTACCAGCTCCTTAACTGAAAAGATTGTCTTTTCCCCACTGTAGATTCTTGGTTCCTTTTCGTAGATTAATTGACTACGTAAGTATGGGTTTATTTCCGGGTTCTCCGTTGTGTTCCTTTGGTCTATATGTCTATTTTTGTGCCAGTGCCATACTGTTTGGATTACTATAGTTTTATAATATATTTTGAGGGGTGCCTGGGTGGCTCTGACTCTTGATTTTGGCTCAGGTCATGATCTCACAGTCCTGGGATAGAGCCCCAAGTCAGGCTCCATGCTGGGCAGGGCGTGCAGCCTGCTTACGATTCTCTCTCTCTCCCTCTGCCCATCCCCCTGCATGTGTGTGCACACTTGCTCACTCTCTCTCCCTCTCTCTCAAAAATAAAATAAAATACAACAAAATAAGAATATAATATATCTTGAAATCTGGGAATGTAATATCTCCAACTTTGTTCTTTCTCAAGATTGCTCTATTTGGAGTCTTTTTTGATTCTATACAAATGTTAGGATTATTTATTCTTGTGGAAAATGCCATTACTATTTTGATAGAGATTGCATTGAATCTATAGATTGTTTTCAGTAGTATGGACATTTTAACAAATATTAATTCTTTCAATCTATGAGCATGGTTTATCTTTCCATTTATTTGTATCATCATTAATTTCTTTTAGCAATGTCTTCTAGTTTTCAGAATACCGGTTTTTCAACTCCTTGGTTAAATTTATTCCTAGGTATTTATTCATTTTGACTCAATTATAAATGGAATTGTTTTCTTAATTTTCTTTTCTGATGTTCATTACGAGTGTAAAGAAATGTAATAGATTTCTGTATATTAATTTTGTATCCTGCAATTTTAATTAATTCATTTATTTGTTCTAAATATTTTTGATGGAATCTTAAGGATTTTCTATATATAATATCCTTTCATTTGCAAATAGTAACAGTTTTGCTTCTTTCCCAATTTGGGTGCTTTTTATTTCTTTTTCTTGTTTGGTTTATAAGGTAAATTTTCCTATTAAGAAAAAAGAAGAATTCAAAATCTAAAATGATGGTCACGGATGGTTGAGCAATTTTAGTGCTTTGTCTCTCAAAATGTGACCAAAACCCCATCTGCATCAGAATCACCTGGGATGCTTCTGAATAATGCAGAACCTCAAGCCCACCAATGATCTACTGAATCTAATACCTATGGACTCATGTACACGGAAGTTTAAGAATGAAAACCTCAAATGAAAATCTTTGTACCATTGACTTCTCTTTTGCTTCACTGGCCAGTTATAAATGTTAAATAGAGGCTATTCACTCCAACTGTATAAATTAGGTAACTAGTGTACGCTTTTAATAGCTCAACTGATATTCAATGAATTTATTTGTTATACTACGTTATAATGAAGACAAAAAATGAGAACTGTCCCTCATAAATAAAATATCTGCTGAAATATGAGACTCTTAGAAGGCAAGAGAAATATTTCTTAGAAAAGAATTCCAGTTAAGTTTTTGTGAACTGCCTGTATATGCATAGCCTTTCACCCCAAACTGATTATCTGATGACATATTGAAAGAAATTAGTGTCATCTGTAACTTTTTCATGAATGCAATTGTTTTTAGACAGCAAACTCCAGGTCCAATTCACTACCATAGAGACAGTTGTGTTGGAACTCCAAAAACAATAAAAGAATATTCACATGGGGTGAAATGGTAATGCTATGTATAAATCTTACGTCATTGTATTTAAAACAACTAAGGTCGTATCTTTCCTTTATCAGGCATTTATTTATTTCAGCACTTACCATATATCAGAGCCTATGCTCTGTGGCTTCATGCATATCCAACTCACAATCACGGGTGGTTACTAAAAATAGTAATAGGCTTGCTACATGGTCATAAAGAAGTTCAGGAATTGAAATGATAATGACTGAGAATTTTCCCCAAATTAATGTCAGACACCAACCCACAGATCCAGGAAGCACAGAAAATACCAAGCAGAATAAATTCTATAAAACTATACCTAAGCATACCATTTTCAAACTCCACAAAATCAAAGATAAAGTTCCAGAAGAAGCCAGAGGAAAGAACACCTCACCTACAGAGGAACAAAGAGAAGAATTACATCTGTGTAGTTTAAACTATTCCATAATATCAATGTTTTGGCATTTATTTGGCTTTGAACTGATTATAGCCCTTTCTGCAAGTACATGCCCTAGATAATAGCCCACATAGTCACGAATGTAAGTTCCTGTTTGACTTCCCCAATACTCCTGGTGATAAACAGTCTCTCCTGCTTCCCAGCTACTTCTTGTGCACTCCTTAGATAAGACCCCCACAGAGCTTACCAAAAGCCCAATATTTTTTATTTGAATTGACCAATCCAGCCTTATGTTGGGGACCCCAGAAACACTTTAACCAAAGACCTCAATAAAGACATATGCAACAGGTCCCTTTGCTTGCACTCTGCCTGTACCTTTCCTTGATATCCTTGTGTGGGCCCTCAAAGCATGTTGTGTACTTCCTCCAGGAACTGTGAGTAATAAACTTTTCTATCTCACTTTCCCTTGTGGTCTTTTTGATCAGTGGCTCACCATCCAACACCCCACATAAGGCTCTACTTAACAAATGTTCATTTAACAAAATTACAACAATCCAACTTCTCAAAAAAACATGTAAGGAATGAGTATGGAGTGAAACATTTTAAGGGTTGAGAGAAAAAACCACCAATCTGTACCCTGCAAAATATCCTTCAAATGTACAAGAGAAATAAAGATATTCTTAGACAAACAAAAATTGAAGGAATTTATTCCCAGTTGACCTGCCTTATAAGAAATGTTAAAGAAGTTCTTTAGAGAGAGGGAAATGACATAGGTCAGAAACTCATATCTACATAAAATAAAGAAAAGGATCAAAGAAGGAATAGGTGAAGGAAGATAAAAACTTCTATTTTTCTTATACATAATTGATCTAACAGACAATAGTGTATTCAAAATAAAATAACCAAAAATGTATTTGATTATGTATGCTTATGTATATATCATATATGTATTTCATATGTATATGAAGTGGATGACAACAATTATACAGGGATGAGAGGCAGGAATAAGGATTATTTTGTGATTATAAGATACTCACACCACCCATGAAGTGGTATAATGTTACTTGAAAGTGGACTTGGATTAGTTGTAAATGTATATTGCAAACTCTAGGGCAACCACTGAAAAGTTTTTTTTAAAAAGGAAGTATAACCAATAAGCTAAGAAGAATGTTTGGAATCATATAAAATGCTCAATTAAAACCACAAAAGCCAGAAAAAGAATGGGTGACAAAAGTGGGAAGAACAATGGCAACAAATAGAAAACAGTTAATGACACGGTAGATTTTTTTTTATTTTCATTCCACCATAGTTAACATACAGTGTTATATTACTTTCTGGCGTACAATATAGTGATTCAACAGTTCTGTACATTTCTCAGTGCTCATCATAATAAATATATTCATAATCCCCTTCACTTGTTTCATGAATTCCCCCACCCATCTCCCTTCTGGTAACCATCTGTTTGTTCTCTATACTTAAGAGTCTGTTTTTTGGTTTGTCTTTTTTTTCTTTGTTCATTTGCTTTGTTTCCTAGATTCTACATGTGAGTGAAACCATGTGATATTTGTCTTTTTCTGATTTACTTATTTCATTTAGCATTATACCCTCTAGACCCATCTATGTTGCTGCAAATGGCAAGATTTCATTCTTTTATGGCTGAGTAATATTGTACTCTATCTATCATCTATCTATCTATGCTGCTCCAGTTTGCATTCCTACCAACAGTGCACAAGTGTTCCTTTTCTCCATATCCTCACCAGCACGTTTTTTCTTGTTTTTTTTTCATTTTATTCATTCTGACAGATATGAAATATCTCATTTTGGTTTTGATTTGCATTTCCCTAATGATGAGTGATGTTGAGCATCTTTTCATGTGCCTGTTGGTCATCTGTATGTCTTCTTTGGAGAAATAGCTCTTCATGTCTTCTGCCTATTTTTAATTGGATTATTTGTTTTTTTGGTGTTAAGTTGTATACATTCTTTATATATTTTGGATACTAACCCTTTATTGAACATGTCTTTTACAAATATCTTCTCCCATTCAATAGATTGTCTTTTAGTTGTTAATTTTTTCCTTTGTTCTGCAGAAGCTTTTTCTTTTGATGCAGCCCAATAGTTCATTTTTGTTTTTGTTTCCCTTGCCTAAGGAGATATCTAGAAAAATGTTGCTACAGCAGATGTCAGAGAAATTATTGCCTGTGCTCTCTTCTGGAATTGTTATGGCTTTAGGTCTCATTTAAGTCTTTAATCCATTTTGAAGTATATTTTTGTGTATGGTGTAAGACGGTAGTCCAGTTTCATTCTTTCACATGTAGCTGTCCAGTTTTTTCCACACCATTTGTTGAAGAGACTGTCTTTTTCCCATTGCATATTCTTGCTTCCTTTGTTTAAGATTAATTGACCATATAATCATGGGTTTATTTCTGGGCTCTCTATTCTATTCTATTGATCTGTCTATTTCTGTGCCAGTACCATACTATTTTGATTACTATAGCTTTGTAGTATATCTTGAAATCTGGGATTATGGTACCTCCAGTTTTGTTCTTTTTCAAGAGTGCTTTGGCTATTTGGGGTCTTTTGTGGTTCCAATGAAATTTTAGGATTATTTGTTCTAGTTCTGTGAAAAATGCTTTTGATTGCTTTGATTAGAATGGATATTTTAACAATATTTGTTCTTCCAATTCATGAGAATGGAATCTTTCCATTTGTTCATGTCATCCTCAATTTCTTTCATCAGTGTTTTATGGTTTTTCAGATACTGGTCTTTCACCTCTTTGGTTAAGTTTATTTCTAGGTATTTTATTATTTTTGATGCAATTGTAAATGGGATCATTTTCTTAATATCTTTTTTGCTTTTTTGGGTTTTGAGTTTGAGAAGTTTTTTATAGATCTTGGATATCAGCCTTTTATCTGCAGTGTCATTTGCAAATATTTTCTCCCATTCTGTGGGTTGCCTCTTTGTTTTGTTGACTGTTTCCTTTGCTGTGCAGAAGCTTTTTATCTTGATGAAGTCCCAAAAGTTCACTTTCACTTTTGTTTCCCTTGCCTTTGGAGACGTGTCTTGAAAGAAGTTGTTATGGCCGATGTCGAAGAAGTTACTGCCTATGTTCTCCTCTAGGACTTTGATGGTCCCCTGTTTCACATTGAGGTCTTTCATCCATTTAGAGTTATCTTTGTGTATGGTGTAGTGAATGGTTGAGTTTCATTCTTCTGTATATAGTTGTCCAATTTCCCAGCACCATTTGTTGAAGAGTCTGTCTTTTTTCCATTGGAGATTTTTTCCTGCTTTGTTGAAGATTAGTTGACCATAAAGTTGAGGGTCCATATCTGGGCTCTCTATTCTGTTCCATTGGAAAAATGGGCAGAAGACATGAACAGACACTTTTCAAAAGCAGACATACAAATGGCTAACAGATACATGAAAAAAATGTTCATCATCACTAGCCATCAGGGAAATTCAAATCAAAACCACATTGAGATACCACCTTACATGGTTAGATGGCAAAAATTGACAAGGCAAGAAACAACAAATGTTAGAGAGGTTGTGGAGAAAGGGGAACCCTCTTACACTCTTGGTGGAATGCAAGTTGGTATAGCCACTTTGGAAAACAGTGTGGAGGTTCCTCAAAAAGTTACAAATACAGCTACCCTATGACCCAGCAATTGCTCTACTGGGTATTTACCCCAAAGATACAGATGTAGTGAAAAGAAGGGCCACATGCACCCCAATGTTCATAGCAGCAATGTCCACAATAACCAAACCGTGGAAAGAGCCGAGATGCCCTTCAACAGGTGAATGGATAAAGAAGATGTGGTCCATATATACAATGGAATATTACTCAGCCGTCAGGAAAGATGCATACCCAACTTTTGCATCAACATGGACAGAACTGGAAGAGATTATGCTAAGTGAAATAAGTCAAGTGGAGAAAGTCAATTATCATACGGTTTCACTTATTTGTGGAACATAAGGAATAGCATGGAGGATATTAGGAGAAGGAAGGGAAAAATGAAGGTGGGGATATCAGAGGGGGGAGATGAACCATGAGAGACTATGGACTCCAGGAAACAAACTGAGGGTTTTAAAGGGGAGGGAGTTGGGGGATGGGTTAGCCCAGTGATGGGTATTAAGGAGGCATGTATTGCATGGAGCACTGGGTGTTATATGTAAACAATGAATCATGGAACACTACATCAAAAACTAATGATGTACTGTATGGTGACTAACATAACATAACAAAAAAAGTAAATAAAATATTTCTTTTTGCTGTTTCACTATTAGTGTATAGAAATATAACAGATTTCTGTATATTGATTTTGCATTCTGTGAACTTACTGAATTCATTTATCAATTCTAGTAGTTTTTTGGTGAAGTCTTCAGGGTTTTCTATATATAGTATCATGTCACCTGCAAATAGTGAAATTTTACTTCTTCCTTACCAATTTGGATGCCTTTTATTTCTCTTTCTTGTCTGATTTCTGTGGCTGGGACTTCTAGTACTATACTGAATAAAAGTAGTGAGAGTGGACATCCTTGTCTTATTCCTGATCTTAGGGAAAAGCTCTCATTTTTTCACCATTGAGTATGATGTTAGCTGTGGGTTTTCCATATATGGCTTTTATTATGTTGAGGTATGCCCCCTCTAAACCTACTTTGTTGAGGGTTTTTTTTATCATGAATGGTTGTTGTACTTTGTCAAATGCTTTCTCTTCATCTATTGAACTAATGATTTTTTTTTATTTTTTTCTTGTTGATGTACCACATTGATTTGCAAATATTGAACTATGCTTACATCCTAGGAAGAAATCCCACTTGATTGTGGTGAATGAGTTTTTTAATGTATTGTTGACTTAGTTTGCTAATATTTTGTTAAGGATATTTGCATCTATGTTCATTAGAGATATTGGCTTGTAGTTCTCTTTGTTTTTTATAGCGTCTTTATCTGGTTTTGGTATCAGGGTAATGTTGGCCTCATAGAATAAATTTGGATGCTTTCCTTCCTCTTCTATTTTTTGGGATAGTTTGAGAAGAATAGGTTTTAACTCTTCTTTATGTGTTTGGTAGAATTCACCTGTGAAGCCATCTGGTCCTAGACTTTTGATTGTTGGGAGTTTTTTGGTTACTGATTCAATTTCATTGCTGGTAATTTGTCTGTTCAAATTTTCTATTTCTTCCTGATTCAGTCTGGGGAGGTTATATGTTTCTAGGAATTTATCCATTTCTTCTAGGTTGTCCAGTTTGTTAGCATATAGTTGTTCATAATATTCTCTTATAATCCTTTGTATTTCTGTAGTGTTGGTTATTATTTCTCCACTTTTATTTCTGATTTTGTTTGAGTTCTCACTCTCTCTCTCTCTCTCCCTCTCTTTTTGATGAATCTGGCTAAAGTTTTATCAATTTTGTTAATTTTTTCAAAGAACCAGCTCCTGGTTTCATTGATCTGTTTTATTACTTTTTTAGTTTCTATTTGGTCTATTTCTGCCTTAATCTTCATTATTTCCTTCTTTCTCCTGGCTTTGAGTTTTGTTTGTTCTTCTTTTTCTAGCTCCTTTAGGTGTAAGGTTAGGTTGTTGAGATTTTTCTTGTTTCTTAAGGTAAACCTGTATTGCTATAAACTTCCTTCTTCGAACAGCTTTTGCTGCATTTCATAGATTCTTGAACCATTGTGTTTTCATTTTCATTTGTCCCCATGTATTTTTGACAGTAGATATTAATCCAACTATATCAATAATCACTTTTAATGTCAGTGTTCTTTTTTTTTTTAAAAGATTTTATTTATTTATTTGAGAGAGAGAGAATGAGAGAGAGAGCATGAGAGTGGGGAGGGTCAGAGGGAGAAGCAGACTCCCTGCCGAGCAGGGAGCCCGATGCGGGACTCGATCCAGGGACTCCAGGATCATGACCTGAGCCGAAGGCAGTCGCTTAACCAACTGAGCCACCCAGGCGCCCTAATGTCAGTGTTCTAAGTGCACCAATTAAAAGACAGATATTAACAGAATGGATCCAAAAACAGGAGCCAACTGTATCTTGTCTATAAGAAAACCACTTTAAACTCCCAGAACTATTAAGTAATTATAATAACTTTTCAGGATACGAGGTTAATATACAGGACCTAATGTTTTTCCTATGTATTAGCAATGAACAAGTAGAATTTGAAAATAAGAACAAAATATTGTTTACATTATCACACAAAAAATGAAATACTCAGATGTAAATCTAACAGAATATGTACAAGATATATATGAGAAAATCTACAAAACTCTAATGAATAAAATCAAAAAAGAACCAAATAAATGAAATAATGAATAAGTAGAAAGATGCTCTATGCTAATGGGTAGAAAAACTCAAAATTATCGAGATGTCAGTTTTTCCCAATTTGATCTTTAGATTTAATGCGATGCCAATCAATATCCCAGAAAGTTATTTTGTGGATATCTACAAACTGATTCTAAATTTTATATGGAGAAGCAAAGACCCATAATAACCAATACAATATTGAAGAAGAGCAAAGTTGGAGAACTGATGCTACCTAATAAGCTACTTATTGTACCTAGTGCTTACTATAAAAGTGACAGTAATCAAGACAATATGGTATTGGAGATAGAACAGACAAATAGATCAATGAACAGAACAGAGAGCCAAAAATATACTCACATAAGTATAGTCAACTAATCTTTGGCAAAGGAACAAAGGTAATACAATGAAACACAGACAGTCTCTTCAACAAATGGTGCTGGACACATTGGACATCCACATGCAGAAAAATTAAACTGTCCACCTACCTTATACCCTTCACAAAATTAACTCAGAATAGATTACAGACATAAATGTAAAATGCAAAACTATAAATCTCCTAGAAAATAACATAAGAGAAAACCTAGATGAAATTAGTTATGGTGTTGCCTTTTCAGGTACAACACCAAAGGCATGATCCATGAAAAAAATTGAGAAGCTATACTTCAGTAAATTTAAAAATTTCTGCTCTACAAAAGGTAATGTCAGGAGAACAAGGAGACAAGCCACAGACTGGGAAAAATATTTACAGAAGTCACATCTGATAAAGGATAGTTATCCAAAATTTACAAAGAGCTCCTAAGTCTCAACAATAGAAAAACAAACAGGGGCGCCTGGGTGGCTCAGTCATTAAGCATCTGCCTTCGGCTCACGTCATGATCCCGGGGTCCTGGGATCGAGCCCCGCATCAGGCTCTCTGCTCGGCGGAAAGCCTGCTTCTCCCTCTCCCATTCCCCCTGCTTGTGTTCCCTCTCTCGCTGTCTCTCTCTCTGTCAAGTAAATAAATAAAATCTTTAAAAAAAAACAAAACAAAAAAACAAACCAATAAAAAATGGGCCAAACATCTTAACAGACACCTCACCAAACGAGATAGACAAATGGCAAATAAGAATATAAAAAGATGGGGCATCTGGGTGGCCCAGTTGGGTGAGCAGCTGCCTTTGCTCAGGTCATGATCCCAGGGATCTGGGGCCCAGCCCTGTGTTGGGCTCCCTGCTCAGCGGGGAGTCTGCTTCTCCCACTCCCTCTGCCCACCCCCCGCCCCCCGCTTGTGATCTCTCTCTCTCTCTTTCTCTCTTTCTCAAATAAATAAATAAAATCTTTTAAAAAGAGAATATAAAGAGATGTTCCACATCATATGTCACCAGGGAAATACAAATTTAAAAAACTATGAGATCCCACCACAGATGTATTAGAATGGCCAAAATCTGGAACAGTGACAACACCATATGCTGGCAAGGATGTGGAGCAACATGAACTTCCATTCACTGCTCGTGGGTACACAAAATGGTCCAGCCATTCTTGAAGACTGTGTGGTGTTCTCTTACAAAATGATCATATAGTCTTACTCTATGATTCAGCAGTTGCACTTGTTGGCATTTACCCAAAGAAGTTGAAACCTTATGTCCACACAAAAACCTGCACACAGATGTTTATAGAAGCTTTATTCATAATTGCAAAGACTAGAAAACAACCAAGATGTCCTACATTGTTGGTGAATGGATAAATAAACTATGATACATATAACAAACTATTATTCAGTGCTAAACAGAAATAAGCTATCAAGCCATGAAAAGACATGGAGGGAATTTAAATGCATATTACAAAGTGAAAGAAGCCAACTGAAAATGCTACATACTGTATGGTTCTAATATATAATATTGTGGAAAAAAACACAACTATTGAGACAGGAAAAAGATCAGGTTGCCAGGGCTTGAGGGGAAAGCGATAAATAGGTAGAGCACAAAGGATTTTTAGGTCAGTGAAAATACTGCATATGATACTATAATAATGGATACATGTCATTATTCATGTATCTGAACCCAGAGAATGCACAACATCGAGAGTGAAGCGTAACATAAACTATTGACTTTGGGTAACTCTGCTGTATGTACTCAGGGGCCTCAATTGTAACAAATGTCCATCTTCTGGTTGAAGATGTTTAATAGGGAGGTTATACATGTGTAGGGCAAGCGGCTATGTAGGAATTCTCTGTACCTCCCTCTCAATTTTGCTGTGAACCTTAAACTTCTGTAAAAAAATTGTCTCAATTTTTTTAAAAAACAATCTGGAGATGAATAGTGGTAATGATTGCACAATTCCAATATACTTAATAATTCTGAAGTGTATACCAAAACATAGTTAAGATGGTAAATTTTATGTTATGTGTCTTTTACAACAATTTTAAAAACTAAAGAAATAATCAATCATATTTCTATATGCTAGCAAGTTACAATTGGAAGCCAAAACTTTTAAATCAATGCTATTTATAATAATTCCAAAAACATAAAATGCATAGATATAAATGTAACAAAATATGTACTAGATATATATATATGCTGAAAACTCTAAAACACTGATAAAAGAAATCATAGAAGACCTAAGTACAGGCATAAAAGACCTAAATAGATGCTTGCTGATTGGATGATTCAACATAGGAAGATGTTAATGCTCACCACATTGATCCAGGTTTAATGCAATGCCAATCAAAATCCTAGCAGAATTTTTTTTTTCTTTTTTTTTTAATATTTTATTTATTTATTTGACAGAGAGAGACACAGGAGAGAGGGAACACAAGCAGGGGGAGCAGGAGACAGAGAAGCAGGCTTCCTGCGGAGCAGGGAGCCCGACGTGGGGCTCGATCCCAGGACCCTAGGATCACGACCTGAGCTGAAGGCAGACGCTTAAGGACTGAGCCACCCAGGTGCCCCCTAGCAGAATTTTTTTGTAGAGGTAGAAAATCTGACTCTAAAACTTGTACACAAGGACAAAAGAACTAGAATAACTAAAACAGCTTTGAAAAAGAAGAATAAAGTTGGAGGATTTTAAGATTTATTTACTATGAAGCTACAATGATAAAGACAGCGTGGTACTAGCAAAGGGATAACATAAGACTAACGTTAACAGGACAGAATTTCTCCTATAGGCAATGGGAAAACATTTTTGCCAGAGAAAAGATAATAGAGAAAGAAGTTTCATTAATATAATATTGGCAACTGCATATAGAAGAGAGTAAACTAGAAAGACTTGAGGCAAGGAGGCTGATTTAGATATATATTTATATTAAAAGCAAAAAGGTCTAGTGTCAAAGGGAATATAAAGGAACTGCAAAAGAAGTTTTGAAGCAAAAAACTAATTTTTTAAAAAATCAAATCTTGAAAAAGGAAGGATCAAAGATGATTTCAAATTTTTGAGCCTGGGAGAATGGTGATAGCATGATCTAAATCATGATGTTGGAAATGCAAAGACTATATTAGTAGGGAGCAATAAGATTGGCAGCTAATATGATTGTTGTACTTTCAATGGACCAGATATTGTGCTAAACGCACTTTATTTTGATAGAGAGTTTCTGTTTCCATAATGTTCATTTCTACCTCCTAGCGTTCCCAGAGATAAAACAAAATGCTGTTTTTACATGTAGGTAAGAGGTGAAACTCAAAATATGCTCACTATTCAGAGAAACCACACCATTAGTCAATCTACATTCGAGGTAAATAACTGCATTTTCCTCTTATAACAAGGACTTTTTTTGCCTGAGTCATTTGGCATTATATCATTAATCCTTTCCTTTAATTTTGCCTGCGCTGGTTAAGCGCAAATCATTGAAATTTTCCTTTCTTGAGGAAGAGGACACTTAAAATAGTGTGGTCTGGCTGGGTATGTGTAGTCTACGCTGCCATCTGGTGGTCATATTATACTATTGCACGGTGATGAAGATTGCTCTGCTTTCGTGCCACCCATTTTCCTCTAAAGCTGAGCAAGATTCTTCAGTCCCCACTCCTATCTCAGCTCATTCTGTATCTCGGAAATGAAGTGGGAGGGGAATAAAAGGGCAGTGAAAAGGAGAGAAGCTTTACTGGGGCCTGGTAATTCTGGGAAACGGAAAACACCATTTCTGAATGAGAACAAACATGGGGGTGAGCAAGTGCCCCCTACTGGCTGCTCTTGGCATGGCCAGGTTATATTATATTTCCAATGAACTAAAGCAAAATAAATAAGAAAACAAATGCAAATGAATTGTGTATAATCTCTCCAATCTTAGTTTCTCCATATATTAAAAAGAGGAGGGGGTAGTCTAAATGATCTCCAAAGTTTTTTCCATATCAACATTCTACAATTCTATGATTTTCATCTCAGGATATTTTGCCTATGTGACATGGTGCAGATACATCAGGAAATTTCTGGAGGCTTGGACTTTATTGTTGTTTTGTCAGATGTTCTTGATCCAGTCTAAATAAGACTTTCACTTCACTTCCCTTATTCCTCTTTGTAGGCAAAGTCATGGCTACATGACCCATGATGCATATATTGAGGACACAGCCAACCTGAGTTTTCTTTTTGGCTCCCTGTCAAAGGAATAGAAACTGGCTGACATCATCAGAGTGGAAGAAGAGTGAACAAGAGGCAATTTATTCGAGGGGGACTTAAACCATTACACAATTCTCCAGTGACCCTGTAATTCATTTTGTTCCCTTTGTAGTTGCCACTTTCTAATTCTGACAGATGTGGTTTTCTGCTTTTCTCTTAAGAAGCTTACTGGGCTTTCACAGAAAGTACTACAGGGATAAGGTTAAGGAGCCGATTCAGGATCAACAGAGACAGATGCCTTATTGTAACTGAACTGAACCCCTAAGACCTTCCACGGGCCAACTTTTTGTAGCCTAGGCCATTGCCTTATTTTTATTTTTATGCAAACCATTTCCCACTTAAAATTCATAGCTGAAAAAATATAAACTACTTCTATTCTTCCCTTAATGTTACTATTGATATGGGTAGTTGGTCTAGCGAAGATTATGCAGTAAATCGGTCAGAAAGATTTGCACCATTGATTCATCCCTACAGTGTGGAGAGGGGCATCCTGATGTGACTTAAGTGGTAGTGGAAGGCATATGATCTGCCAGGTGTGTCTAAAAAACATGTGCTCCGAAATAGCTCCACTGCTCCAGAAAAAGTGGACAACTTCTGCTTTAGTGCCTCATTCCTTCAGGTCAAAATATCGCTTCAAAATCCTATTTTAATGTCTTGCTTATTTTTTATCAGCTACCACTATTACGTTGTGAATTTAAACGTTTAGCAGTCATCAAACGCAGTCTCAAGATGACAGGACATAACATTTTGATAGGGAGGATGTGTAAAGCACAGATTTACCTATAAATCAGAATTTCCCAATGGGTGTTTTAGAGGAGCACTTTTTCTGAGGAATATTAGTAAGTACTGCAGATTTTTTTTTAAAAAGGAGATCTGAGGCCAATCGAGTTTGAGAAACATAGAATTCAGCAGAACTAAACAAGCTTTTCTACTAAGGCTTTTGATGTGTTAATAATCATTCAACAAATATTTATTAAACACAGACTATTTGCCAAAAATGGTTATGTGCTTGGAATACTCCAAGGAACAAGACGAAGATTGCTCTCTTGTACGGCTTACATTCTAGCAGTGTTGGACAGAAAATGAACAATAAACATAATAAGTAAACTGTACAAAACATGCTAAGGGCCATATAAGGTAGACTGTAGCACAGGTTGTTGGAGGAAAGGGAGCATACTGCATTTGTTTAAAGAGTGGTCAGGGTATGTTCCATTGAGTAAAGGACATTTGAGCAAAGATTTAAGCTGGTTCAAGGAGTTACTCATACAGATACCTGGATAAAGAGTGTGTCAGGCAAGGGTAACAACCCATTTCGGTCTCAGTTTCCCGAGGTGGAAACATGCTTGGTAACGTTCAAGGAACAACAAAGAGGCCAGTGTTTGCGGAACAGCTGGTGGGAGTGGAAGGAACAGTAGGAGAAGTCAGAGAGGCAAAGAGGAGGAGGGAGTTGCAGATTTTGTAGGGCTTTCCTAGCCATTGTAAAGACTTTGTAAATTGAGAAAGAGGAGAAGCCATTGCAGGGTTTTGAAGAGAGGAGTGACTTGACTTGATCTTTATTTTTAAAGAATCACTGGTTGCAGTGAATTGAATGAAACAGGGCAAGGGAAGAAGCAAGAAGACTAGTTAGGGCACTGCTGCAATAATTCAAGCAAGATGGCGACTGAAGAGCAGGGAAGTGGCTGATGTGGTGGTGAGCAGCACTGGGATCCTGGATGTATTCTTAAGGTGGATTGGACATGGAGTGTGAGAAAGAGGAGTCAAGAAAGGACAGTATTTTATCAGCTGAGATAGAGAACGTTGTAGGTGAATCAGGAGAGAAATATTAACAAGCTTACTTTTGGACATGTTGAACTTAAGACATTTATCAGACATCCAGGTAGAAACATTAAGCAGGCATTTGGGTGTGTGTCTTAAGTCCATTCGGGCTTAGTCCTTTCAACTGGGTGGCTTATAAATGATAGAAATTTGTTTCTCACAGTTCTGGAAGCTGAAAGTCTGAGATCAGGGTGCCAGCTTGGTCAGATGAGGGCCCTCTTCTGGGTTGCAGACTTTTCATTGTATCCTCCAGTGGTGGAAGTGGTGAGGGATCTCTCTGGGGTCCCTTTAATAAGGTCACTGATCCCATTTTTTGTGAGGGCTTCATCCTCATGACCTAATTACCTCCCAAAGGACCCTCCTACTAAAACTATCACCTTGGGGGTTAGGATTTTAACATGAATTTTGGGGGCAAACACTGAGACCATAGCAATATGAGATGGAATTTGGGAGAAAAGCCCGGACCGATGATATAAATTGGGGATTGTTGGTATGGTTTTTAAAGCCTTGAGACTGGATGAGATCCCTAAAGAAGTGAGTTGATAGGAAAGATCAGTACTCGGTACTGAGGGTGGGGCCACTCCAATATTAGGCAATCTGATGGAAGAAGGAGAATCAGATAACAGGACTAAGGAAGAATGACCAGAGAGGAAAACAGGAGAGTATGGAATCCCAGAAGGCAAGTGAAGGAAATGTTTCAAATAGGAGGGAGATTGGTGCGTCAATACTTCTAATAGAGCAAGCAAGATAAGGACTGAGACTAGACCACTGAACGGACATCCTCCAAGTTGCTGCAGGACAAGAATACTTCCACTGTACCATGTAATGTGAACTATAAATCCCTGAAAGGGTAGTAAAATACATTTCCCAAACTCACTTAGCACAGAACACTTTTTCACAAAATATCTCCAGTGTAGCCATGAACTACTTTGGGAAATGTTGGTGTAGATAATGGTACTAAGTGAAGAGAATAGACCTACACAGCATAGAGTGCTAGGCTCAAGGGGTCAGGCCCTGGATCTCATGAGAGCACTGAGTTGCAAAACAAACTGTGACCACAAGGAAGTCCTCCAGCAGCCAAAGTGACAGTAGCTTAAGACCAACAACTCTTTTTACATGTCTTCTCTTGGCTGGCTCTTTGCAGAAGAGGAGAGCTTACTGGCCCAGAAATACATGAGAAAAGTGCTCAGACTTCTATGAAAAGAGTGAAAGGAAACCCCCTTTAGAACGAATCCCGAGGCCAGCAGGGGGAGCTCTCACGCCCCACCACTCCTTGTCAATGGCAGACCGGACAAGAAGAGATAGACCCTACCAGAGGATACTTTAATATCCCAGCAGGAGGAAGAAAGACCTACTTGCCGCCCAGCCAATGAGAGACTGTCACAACTCAGCCCATGGGAAGCCACTACACTTCAAACTCCCAGTTTATTCCAATGGACTGTTTATAACAGCTCCTCCCAACTTTTCCCTTTCCTCCGTAAAGGAGAGTTCCTCTCATTTGTTCTGTGGACTTGCGGATGCCTTGCCTTAGATTGCTTGTCCCGGATTGCAATTCTCTACTATTCTTGAATAAACCTGTTTCTGCCAGTCAACTAACTGGCAGTTTTATTTCTAAGGTTGACACTTCCTTAGCCGGTAGGAAAATTAAAATTAAAACTACAACAGTCATTGAATTAGGTAATATTTAGAAACCTGATAATACCAAGCTTTTTAAAAATGAGGACTCTCATTCTTTAGGAGTGGGGGTGTAAATTGGTATACTCACTTTTATGAGCAATATAGTAGTATCCAGTAAATTTGGAGGTGTGAAAATGTTCAGCCTCACGGTTTTACTTCTAGGTATGTACCCTAAAGAAACTCGTACACGTGTACACCAGGAAATATTTACAAACATTCACTGCAGAATTGTTTATAATGATGGTTTATGATAGAAAAATAAATAATGTCCACCAATAAAAGAATAAATAAGATAAATGTTAGTTATCCACACACTGTAATACCATATAGCAATTAAAAATGAATTAACTAGAGGGACGCCTAGGTGGCCCAGTCGTTGAGTCTGCCTTCAGGTCAGGTCATGATCCTGGGGTCCTGGGATAGAGTCCCGCATGGGGATCCTTGCTCAGCGGGAAGCCTGCTTCTCCCTCTCCTGCTTCCCCTGCTTGCGTTTCCTCTCTCGCTGTGTCTCTCTCTGTCAAATAAATAAATAAAATCTTTAAAAAATAAAAATAAAAAAGTAAAAATGAATTAACTAGACCTACATCTATCAACATAATAAATCTCTAGGCATAATGTTAAGAGAAAAAGTAGGTTGCAAAAGTGAAAGTATAATAGGACACCATTTTTATAAAGTTTTTGAAACATGCAAAAAGTTTGTGTGTTATTTATGAATGTGTACATGTAATAGTTAACTGTATATGATGATAAACACTAGAGGATAAGGGAAGAGGTAAGAATTTATTACATCATTCTGTATATTTGTAATATTTTATATTAAGCATATATTTTAAAGAGGAAAGACATGGCTAAGAAGCATACAAGAAGGTTTTAATACATTGGCTAAGAGAAGATGTAACCTAAGTAAAAATAAATCAATGTGCTAAAGCAATAACGTAGGATACAAGGTGTCAAGGAGATAAATCAATTCCAGGAAATTTAAGAATTTCCTTCAACTCTATTTCTGAGAAAATGGTATTCTTCTTAAGTCCTGGTAAACAGGTCAGCTGTTGCTATATTGCTCACCTTGTGATATTCCAGTTGGAGAAATTTAATTTCACTGACATGCTCATTCATTAGAATATTGCCTACATAAAGGAAATGTTTCCAGGGAATATTTCTACTCTATGGGTGCAGAGAACTTTTAGGAATGTGTGTGGTCATAATTTAACAGTGACAGTGTACACCTTACCCACTGCTCGAGGCTAATTTATTTTTTATTTATCAGGCTGCTTACCATATTATATCTTAAATTGAACCACTTCTGCTTTCAGTGGAATACACCATCATCTTAAAATATGATTATTTGCCCAACAAAAATAATAATTTATTTTTTTGTATGCACTATGGCAATCTGTATGCATTTAGGGAGAGAAAGATTAATTTCTGGTTAAAAAGGAGCCAAGAGAAAAAGAAAAGGCCTTCAAATGTATAATTAAAATTAAATTAATCATCTTTGTTCTTTTTAAGCATATTATTTTGCTGGATCATTAAATATATTCAAATGATATTGTATTGGATTAAGGGGATTTAATGCCTAACCTCTCTTCTTTGTCTGCCTAGGACTGCAGCTGAGAGTTTATTGAGTAGGGGATCAAGCATCCCACTAAGAACCTTCCCTGGAAAGAGGAACTAAAGGATGGAAACTGAAAATAAAAAAATCTGCTTTGCTTTCCCTAAACGGCTGATGAGTCAGACAGATGTTTGCCTGTAAGTGATGTGAATTTATTTAATCTACTAAAACAAAAGACACCGCATTGAAGGCAATGCCTCTCCCTTTTCCTTGATACCTTTACTTGGCATTCCATTTCCTTTTCCTTTACTTGGCACTCTATTTACTTTTAAAGAGACGCATGAAGATGAAGAAGCCCAGTGATCACAGTACTGGTTGCATCCATCTACATTCCTTTCTTTTGGGAAAGATGATCCTGGCTTCTCTGTTGGTCTTCTTCACCTGCATCTGGATCGCACTGACGCCAGATGCTTCTGCTGCTTTTGAAATTAAGAAGTCCCACCAGCGGCGCTCCTCTTCAATGAAAAGAACCCGGTAAGATAGTCATAGTATAGTATCTGCTGTCATTGTCCTCCCTCACCAACTGCCACAGACCTAGGGGAAACTGAGAAACAAATCTCTAATGGTATCACATATTTGTGGGTGTCTGCCTCTAGAGATAGCATTCACCCACCAAAATAAATCACCTCTGGGTAGCATCAGGAAGAGTAGAATCTTGGGTCTCTCTCTGGCAATTGTATGCTTATTTTTGGAGAAAACAAGGGCTTGGGTAGGGATCTTCTTTGGGGGAATGTATTTCTTCAATGAATAATGCCTTTATTACTGATAATGATACATGTTGAAAGTTTCCCCAAATTTTTTTGAGTAGAAATTGGTCTAAGCAACAACTTCTAATGTCAAGGACTTCGAGAGTAGATAGTTCCATATACCGATAATATAGTAATGAAAAGCATTAAAGCCATTTGTTGCCTTTCAAGGTGAGTTTCCATACCTTTGAAATATCATCCTGAATGTCAATACATCATTGTTATTATCTTATCATGAATAATTGAAAGCATGTGCCCACGTGCTAGGAAAGGCACGCAAGCTTAGGAGAGTGTTCATCCTGCTTTACCTGGGACTCCATGGGTTTTAGCACTAAGTGTCCCAGGCAAACAGGAATGGTCAGTCACCCTACCACGCAAGTGACCTCTTGTCTTGGGGAAAGTCTCTCCTTTTCACCAAACACAAGATTTTCAAAACTACCCAGGAGGGGAAATTGGGGAATGAAGGTGAGTTACATCACCCAGCCAACATTGGCAATCAAAGAGGTGACAGATGTTTCAGCCAGATTGCCCTCACATCTTGAATATTTATGAGGCACTCCCAATAAGATCAGGAAAATGAACATAAAATTTTAAATAAATCCTTGTGAAGCCTCAGGTTTAATGACCAGAAACAAAAGAGGTGTGGGGGGGCGGTGGGAGGAAAAATTTATTAGACTCCTAATTTCTGCTCTGCTCTTAAAAATCAAGGGCCACCTCCCACACTCTTTTTCCATGCTTCTGTTCCCACATCCAGATCTGAGATAATATGAAGTTTTGTCCAGTTTAGCCACTTTCTGAGTCTTCCTCAAGGCAGTTAGGCAAGTAATATTAGGGGAACATGAGGTTACACCATCGGACTGAGGGAAAGGGAGATTGTCATAGAAGCTAACCCATCACTATCAATGGCAGAGTTGCTGCAGAAAAATTACTATGTGTGTTTTTTAGGTGTTATTTAAGGGGCAAGAGGAAAACATCAGTTCTTTGTGGTGAGGTGTGAATTTTTTTTCTTATGTTGGAGGTCTTGTTGTTAGACCCTATTTAAATGAAGAAGGAACCTCAGGGTGTCTGCTACATGGGGCCAAGCATGTCTGTTTTCCCTTCTCCATATCCTAAGTGAGGTACCCCTTTCAGCAATAAGCTAGTATGTGAGTCATTGAAATTTCTATTTGTGTCTTTTGTTCTTCAAAGAAAAATCCTCTAGGGCACGAGGGACTGAGTAAACCATCAACCCTGGTTCAAAAGTACCACTTAGAATGAAAGCTAGTCATTTTCCCTGAGTGAACCAGATAATCCAGCCAGCCAATTTCTGAGCTGTCACTCACCAGTCTCTCATGCAGATTTGAAGGCATTTTTGACAAAAACACAGAAATTACTATATTAGGGTAGTTTCTAGAATAAGGAGCCCAGGATTCTTCAGAACTCAGTATGTGAATAAACACTGTGAGCTTCTTTGCCCCACACCCAATCTGATTATCAGTAACTAAATAAGTAATGAATTAGTTAATTAATAATCCATTCTTCTATAACACAAGAGAACTAATAGAATGAACATGGAAGAAAGGCATGATCCTTCTTTAAAAACTGTGAAGTTGGGCGCCTGGGTGGCTCAGTTGGTTAAGCGACTGCCTTCGGCTCAGGTCATGATCCTGGAGTCCCTGGATCGAGTCCCGCATCGGGCTCCCTGCTCAGCAAGGAGACTGCTTCTCCCTCTGACCCTCCCCCCTCTCATATGCTCTCTCTCTCTCATTCTCTCTCTTTCAAATAAATAAATAAAATCTTTAAAAAAAAAAAAAACACTGAAGTGGATGGATTTACATAACCTGGCGTTCATGTGCATTATTTTGAGCCGGTTTTCATACAATCAGTCCCTTAAATGCTTTGTTATTAATTATTTTCTTTCAGAATATAATCTTACTCTTTATCCCAAGATTCCTCTTTTTAGGGGTGCCTGGGTGGCTCAGATGGTTAAGCATCTGCCTTCAGCTCAGGGCATGATCTCAGGGTCCTAGGATCGAGCCCCATATCAGGCTCCTGGCTCAGCGAGGAGTTTGCTTCTCCCTCTCCCTCAGCCTCTCTCCCCTGCTCATATTCCCTCTCTCTCTATCTCTCTCTCTCTCTGTCACATGGATAAAAAAAAAAAAAAAGATTCCCCTTTTTATCCAAATATTGTTAAAATCGTTTATCTAAAGATACCCTTTGTTTCTTAAAAGCAAAACAGGAGGAGAAGGGGAATTGGCAAATAAAGTAAATTTTGGCAGGTGAAAAATGTCCCTGTTTTGCCTAGGGAAGAGATTTGGCTCCCTGGTGATGCAAAGAAGATTAGGCATATAAACTCATTGAATATTTATTCATTCTTCCAACAGTTGTATTGAGTGCCCTTTATATGCCAAGTGCCGGGGTCAGGGATTAAGGATGTTAGAGGAACAATACACTGTCTCTGGCCTCAAGAATAGTGAGTATGGAGTCTGCCTAAATCAGCTTGCAAGAGCCAAGTGTTCACAATTTCAGGAAATCTATTTGCTAGCTGTTGAAAATAAACATCATTAAAAATTAAACTATACATATAATTTATAAACATACAATTAAATTATTTCTTAAAAAGGTAATACATACTTGAAACTCACCACTCCCTTATTCCTTTACTATATTTTACTATTATCTCATTCTTCAGGCTATTTACGTCTATCCTATCTGTCAGGTAGAAATCCCATCTATTACATTAAATCATGTTAAATTATGTTATGTTATGTCATATTTCGTTATATTTTACAGCACTACACTATGGACTGTGCACATCTCTGTCACGTCAGTACCTTGCAATCAGCCACATGGGAGTATTTACATTGTGGAAATCAGCAAACACCACAAATAGGGCTGTTTTTTTTTTTTTTTTCCTGGAGAACAACTTGCTAAACATTTACCAGCACATCCATGAAGCTAACGTAAGAGCCAGGAGGGTCCTAGGGATGGCAAGTCCAGGTGCTCCTGCAAGTGAGACAGAAGGCAGTGCGGAGGTTGTGCCAGTTACAGACGGGGTGCTCCTCAGGACGCTGTAGCTGGTCGGGTCCAGCCTGCTCTTGTTGGAAGAAAACTTGAGCCCGGTGTTGCTAGATTCTTTGATCTTTGTAGAAGATGCAGGAAAGTAAGATTTTCATATGAAATTTTCCAATTTAATATAACATACGGACTATGCAAAAAAAATACGGGCAGACCAGTTCCTAATCTGGTCCAATTTTCTCATTTCATAGGTGAGGAAACTGAGGCCTCATCACTGAGCTCATGATCAGATAGAGACCCAAGTAAGACATAGGAACTGTCATGTCTCAAGTGGGGCCTTCCCTCTGGGTGGCTCTTCCACAGAAATGTTCATCTCTATGGGGTTTTTTTCTTTATAAGAGATGGGCTGTTGACTAAAGTCAGGTATGTCTTCCCAGAACTGGAGAGTTCAGGAGCAGGTCAGTCAAAGCCCCAGAGCTGCTCTATAGAACGCACCATGCCTTCCCTAAGAAAGAGCAAAAGCATCAGGGACCTAGATATAAACATTGGATCCAGAAGTATGAAGGTTGTCTTAGTGATCAAAAATCACATCACCGAATTTTCCTACTTTATTGCGTTCTTGGATTTGCATCTTTGTAGCCCATTTTTGCTTCATTTAGTATTTTTCTAAAGGAAAATAATAAATCTATACAAAGTTTTTTAAATGTTGCTTACACATTATTTGAGACCACTGGGCTTCTGTGTGTACTGGTTCATAATAGAGCTCCAGTGAGAAAAAAAAGTCCATGTTAAGCAGCAGACATGCTTCTAGAATGACAAGGAGAATGGAATGATAAGGTAGAGAGCCATGCCTGGACCCTTCTTTGGAAAAGATCCAAGATGGCAAGTCCAACTTGTTCTAGATAATTTATAAAGCATTTATTATACAAATTCAATAATGGAATTTTACATGGAAACAATACAAAGAATCTCAACTATGCTCTCCCTTTTCCAAGTTCTAATCCTTATTCATATAGTTCCATGATTTTTCATGTTTAAAATTATAGTATAGAAACTATTTTGTATTTTCTTAACTTAATCATTTTCTATGTTGTTTCACAGATATTATAATGGTTGGTAATTTTAATCACTCCATATTATTACTTTGAATTAAAGGACCAATTATTATTGAACATTTATTTTCAAATTTGCACTGTGGTGAATCACAGCAGTAAGTATTTTTATGCATGTAATTTTCCCTGTACCAATAAAAATTATAATATTACTGGAAATGAATTATAAGTCAAAGCATATGAATTATCTTCATAGCTCTTGAAATTGATTCTAAAAGGGTTTGGCCAGTACTTGTGCTGTCACCTACAAAGTATAAATGTTCCCATTTTGTCATACCTTTTTAACATGGTTGGCTGCTGAGATTTTGTGTTTGGGGCTCACTTAATAGGTATAAAATGGTATTGGTCTTAACTGGTATCTCGCTGTTAACTCTCTAGATTAAATGTTTTTTATTTTTATTTTTTAAAGGTTTATTTATTTAATAGAGAGAGAGTGGGTGCGCTCACATGCACAGGGGAGGGGCACGAAGAGAGGGAGCGAGAGAATCCAAGCAGACTACCCCAGGAGACCAGAGCCTGACCAGGACCCTGAGGTCACTACCTGAGCTGAAATCAAAAGTCGGTTGAGTCACCCAGACGCCCCTAGATTAAATATTTTTTTAAAAATATGCTTGTTAATTATATTTTTCCTTGGCACAATAGTCTATTCATGTCAGCCTACTTGTTTTCAACTAGTTTCATCCTAGTAAACTAATCAAATATATAGACCCTTGGGAAAGCAGTTTTGTGAAGTCACCTGCTGAGTGTTAGTGACTCAATTAAAATGAGTTTCTGTCATTCCATTTATTTAACCCCAATGCATCAGAATGACTTAGATGTATTTACTTTTCCTCATCTGGTTCTAGTACTTTTTAATTCTTTGCCTAATATGTCCTCCTCAAAGACTCCCTTAATCTCCCTGAAACCACTCAAAATCCAGTCTTTTCTTCCCCACTTTCTTAGTCACAAAATTATAGTAGAGTTTCTGATACCAAAAAGAGGGGGAGCAAAGACAAAGATTGAGAGTGCTCATGTAAGACTCTTCCATGAACTGAGATTTCTTTGCTCTATTCCATCAGGACTCAGTCTTTTAGAAGATCCTCTCCTCAGACAGAAGTTATCCAAAAGCTTTCTTTCAGTAGCTACTAAAAATGAAGTTACTTTTTCTAGAAGAGGGGAAGAGGGCAGAAGACACAAAGTGGTTTAAAATGATATATATATTGAATTAGACCAGAAAGTTCTGAACTAAACCTGATGCTCCATCATATATCAACCCCCTTATTAGGCATATTTGCTTCTCTTTGCCCACAAAGTGTAACAAACATTGTTTGAGAAATAGTAGGTGTAAGTCTTGGTAATGGTTATCACTTTTTGCTTTGGGTTAGAATCTTCTCCTTCCTGGAAGAAACAAAGGAAACCTATTTCCATGCTCCCCCTCTTTTTGGATTCCTCTGCATTCCCATTGCCATCCCTCAGGTTCTAGAACTTACTACAGACATTCTGCTCTAATCGCAACTTGCACCCGTACTTTCTGCTCATTTTGTCTTTGTGAAACACTATTTTCATCAGTTTACCATTTTGCAGTGTTTTTTTGTTTTTGTTTTTGTTTTACTGTCTTAGTGCAGAAGTAGTTTTCCTTCGGTGACCCCAAGAATCACTTAAGTAACATGTTTAATGCAGATTCCTAGGCTCTGTTTCCTCAGGTTCTGGTTGAGGTGATCTGGGGGTGGAGTGCGTGGATCCTAAGGTGGTAGTGACAAGGTTTTCCTGGTCTAAAAACCATATTCTGAGAAATCGCCTGCCAGAGTATCACATCCAGATTTGGTTTATCATCCAAGTTGCTCCAAATTTTGGGTTACCTTACCTGCCCACACTTATATAATAAAGAGTAAATGTTGGCAGATCTTTAGCTATGTGTAGTATAAACTGAGAAAATGAGCTTTTATGTATATATTTCAAAGGATACCAAGTTGAACACAGAAGGCTAACCTAAATCAAAATACCCAAAAGCATGCATATCTCAAAATTATTTTTCCCCACTTTGGAGGGATAGCAAACAAGAAGCCAGAAGGAGGGAAGATGACAGTACCAAAGCATGGCTCCTGCAATACGAGCAACTTCTCCAAATAGAGGACCATGACTTTGCAATGAGACCTGGATTTGGAGGTGAGTATTATCTTTACAAAACTCTTACGTCACAATCTCTTGCACTGTCAAAATGAAGTTGAAAATCTGAAGCAATTAAGACCAAAACACAAGTGAAGACCATCAATTAAAAAAAAAAAAAACTTTTACAATGATATTCTCTTGAATGAGAACAATCGATAAATTTTAAATTGATCAAAAAAGATAAATATCTTTAGTAAATATCCACATTATTTACTAATTACGAATAGTGTGTGCTCAATAAATAGTGAGTGTATATCATGCCTATATGGCAACTACTTATTCTTTCAACTAAAACCTGTAAATTGGATTCTGTGATGATATTCATAAAATCTTATTGAATAAGTTTATAAGCTGGAGTGCCTGGCTTTGGTGAAAGGACTAACACACCAAATGCCATGGCTCTCCCTATGAAACATCTCTGTTCAGGTTTCTCGTTTTATTACTTCAGGCACCTTCCGGAATGTTGGAGTGTCAGGCACTCGGCTGAGCCTGTTAATGCACTAGCTTATTCCACCCTCCCAGTGCCTCGTAAGTAGGCACTATCATGATCCCTAATATTCCAGTGTGGAAACTGGGGTGTAGAGAGGTTAGGAGATTTGCTCAAAGCCAGGAAAAAAGCAATACGCGGTGGAACCGAGATGCAAGGGCAGGTAAGCAGGACCGCAGGAGGCCATGTAAGGACATACTTGGCCAAAGTCTTTCCTGCCCTCAGATTGTTTAACGTGCGTCCAGTTGCATCCCTGAGGGAACCAAGTTTTCCAGAGACGCACAGGATGTGGTGGAATCAAGCAGTTAATCTGAACTCTCCGCCTTACTGCTAAATCCATCCTGAGGCTTCTGTCATTGACCTAAGTCTCCACTCCCACCATTCCTGAGCTAACAACTTTCCAGACTACTAGAGGTGTGGCTATAGCAGAAGCGAATGTGAAGCTGAGAAGGCAGGAGCCCGCAGCTGTAGAACAGGTGCAGCTTTTTCATAAACAACTCATACTTTAAGTTTTCGGAGCGGGCTGGGGGAAACTTGACACTGGCTCTATTGTGGTTATGACCAAGGGAAGCACAACAGGCAGGTAGGTACCTCAGAGGACTCACTTGTTAGCAGGTAAAATAAAACAGCAGGTCAGGTAGTTGGGATGTTGAGGGGTGTTGGTTGTTTTTTAACTTCGTGGAATCCATTGGGCTGCAATTCTAAGGGTCTGGCTTTGATTTTATTAGATTCGTGACTAAAACATTAACAAGCATCAAAGTCACCTGGGGGATTCTTAACAACAGATTGCTGAGCCCCACCCCCACACCCAGGTTTCAAATCCCTAGATATGGGTGGGGCCAAAAATTTGCGTTTCTTTCTCTTTTTTTTAAATTTTTTAAATTAACATATAATGTATTATTGTTTCAGGAGAATAATTTGCGTTTCTAATCAATTCCTGGGTGATGCTGATACAACTAGTCTGAGAATCACATTTGATAATTGCTGAATTAGATTATCAGCATCAGATTAAATCTCGGGGCGTTTCATTTTTTGTTTTTCCAGAGCATTTCTCACACTTACTGAAGTTAATTTAAGATTTTTAGAAGCCTCGAAATTAATCAGGTTTAAAGATGTGTTCGTGTTTTACTTCCGGGACTACTTCTTTGTCTTGTTTTCTTCACATCACTGCTCCTCAGATGTGTCTTCCTTACTGGAATTCTCCCAAAGATGCCTGAACCCTAAACTACAATTCCCAACAGACCGTTTCTTTCCCCTCCAACCAGAGTTTGCCCACAGTTTGGATAATATACTCTACAGCTATCACGCAATTATTCTGTACGTTGGTCTCTATGATTCTGCAAAAAGTTTCTAAAGTCTCCCCTACCAACGTTTAGTTGGAGAAAATGTTACGTAGACTTGCCCTGCCATGGGCCTTTTTAGGCACTAGAGGGAGCCAGTCGCACAGGAATGGCTTGGACCTGGCCTTTCCCGAACAGCAATTAGAAGCTCAAAATGATGTATGCACTTCATCACCAATACAAAAAGCTGCCCTAATTCCTGTCAGTTTAGGTTCTTCAATTAAATGAATTCCTATCTTGGAGGAAAGGGTTTCTATGGGTCTATTTTAGACCACTGAAAGCCAGAAAGACTGAGAAAAATGGCTGTCCTTGAATTTGGACACAAGCACTCTCTCTAGAAAGGCTTTATCACTCAAAGTGATTCAAGGACGGGCAGCAGAATCACCTGGGAGTTAGTTAAAAATGCAGACGCTCAGGCCCCACGCTCAGGCTTTCTGAATCAAAATCTGCATTTTAATAAGATCCCCAGGTGATTTGAATACACTTTACAATTTGAGAAACACTGCTGCAGATGACTGAGGGAGGACCCTCTGCTCTTACCTTAAAACACTTAAATCTTCATTCTCCCTCCCCTTTATCATCCTGGTCCCCCAGAAAAACATAAAATTGACCTTAAATTTCCACTTTCTTTGATCTGTTGGAGATACATGTTAAGATTTTATTTTGAGTGGGAATGCTTTTTTAAAAAGCAATTATTTTTCCTGAGGCTATATTGTGGGGTTATTAAAAATGCAATTGAAATGGGCTACTTAGTGGCAGGTGGCAAATCATCCCACGATGAAGAAATTTTTCTGACAATCATAGACCAGGGCTAAATGGTGTCCAAATGTCTTATGTGTTCAGTCAGCTCAGGCAGAAAAATCCATAAATTCAGGCAGAAGTGTCAGCCTGGTAGCTCCGTGAAAAACAGTCCTTAACCTTCTCTTGTCTTGGTCAGAACAGCTTCTTCTACCAGTGACCCATTTCTGTTCTCTCAAGGCTGCCTTCCTGGGGGAATCAGGCTGCAGGATAGACAAGACAGGCTTTAATTTATCGTCTCCTTCTTTATACTTATTCATAACATAAACACACGCACATACTTCTTTCCTCTTGTGCTAAATGTAACTTCAGCACTTCCTCTGCCTTAATGTGTTTTCCTAATTAGCTTTAACATTAAAACCAGCTGCTACTGCAGTGTTTTTTTACTTTTATAAAGCATTAGAAGATTAATTGACTCATTATGTGGAAACAGGAGGATATAAATTTAGGGGAGCTTTTTGTTTGACTTGGGTTATAAATTGCAGCTCATTTTCTTTATGTTCTTCCTACCCTTTACATCTCTCATCACTGAGGGCTTTTTTGTTTCAGTCTTAGAGATGATGATTTCTTTGTTTCTTTAAAGTGAAATCAATTTAGCATCTAGATACTGGCTACTGAGTCAAGACAAAAGCTAACGTTGTGAAAGCTGCCCGTATAATCTATGTTTGTCAAGCAAGAGGACTAGCCTGGGAGCTGGAGGGAACTGGCTGTATTCCTGTATTCACTAGCCTTGGGTTTCAGGCAAGCTCGCTGACATCTCCAAGTGAGTTATGTCATATGTCAAGTGGAGGTAACATCGGTTCTACCGACCTACCTAACAAACAGCTGTAATGATAATAGGAGATAATATATTGCATGATGTATTTTAAGTGTACTATACACATAAGATATATGACTGTTATTTAACAATCCTTATCCCAGCATACATAAAAATAGACTGATGGTCTATCTTTACGTATATAAAAACGACTACAGATGTGTGTGCTACTTACCTAGGTATTGATCCTGGGAAATCAACGCATAATGATAACGGTTAATATTTGTTTATTTTTACTATATTCCAAACGCTTTATATATGGAATTAATGCAAGTATTTGTGAAATTGTTATTATTTGTGTTGTTATATATGTTACTGATCCAATAGATGCTGGACAGGTTGGTCGGTAAGACGTTTGAATGGGGTTAGGTTAAGGACTTGACACTCATTCTTTCATTTAGTCTCACAGCAAGGCTATTAGGTAAGTACCACAGATTTATTTCCCCTATTTTACAGATAAGCAAACTGAGACTTAGAGGAATTAAGGGATTTATGGAAGTTTTGGCTTTAATTCAAGATTAGTAGCTGGAAATTCCGTGATTTTTAATCCATCTGCTTTATTACTACCTTCTCTCTTCTGAGACTCAGCTGCTTATCTATAAAAAGAATGATATTTGGAACTATATCCAGCTCCAAAATTCTGTAATTTTGCACCTTGCCTTTACATGGCCCTCCCCCTCCACACTGTCCTTGAGAATGTATAGATTCCTAGAGCCTGGAGTAAGGTACACTTGGGCATGGAGTTCAAAGGAGCCAAAAATGAGGTCAGATGACATCTGAGGGCAAACATTTTTCTTCAAAATGGAAGAGCTCATCCCCCCAAGAATAGAATTGAAAGGAAGAAAAAAGAAATTGAGAATGTTTCCAGGAGTCCATTCCTAATGGACAAGCCATGTTTTTACCCCACTCTTTATTCCAAACCAGTCTTCTAACCACCCTAAGGGTCTAGTTCTTTCCAGTGGTAGCATGAGTATCTCCTTGTGTGGTGGCTTTATATGAATGCCCCAGCTTGCAGAAATAGTCATTAACAACTGGGATCTGCTTACAAGTCACAAAATTCTACATGCAAATTGTTCTCAGGTTTTGTCATAAAATAGGTGCTCTGTGAGAAGCACTGTATCATTTTCTCGTCAGGAGTGGGCTGATTAAATGTTTGAGTGCAAGATTGGGAATAGTAACTTGCATTGCTAGGAGCAGGTTTGCATTTTTGCTGAATTGCAATAGCAATAACATTTATTTAGTGCCATTTATTGAACACCAATTAAGTTTACTAACTGTGTATTATTTCTAGTCCTCAAATAAGTCTCCAAGGTGAGTACTGCTACTAGGATTTTATAGGTGAGGAAACTAAGCTTAGAAAAGTTACTTACCGTGGATCACAGATGAGTGGTAGAGCTGGGTTCAAACTCTAGTCTGTGACTCTAACACCAGAATTTTAACTAGGACATTTCTGCTACCTCTCCAAGACCTCGCCAGGCCTTTCAGTCCCTTGGACTATTGGAATTAATGGGAATATTTACTCATCCTGAATCGATCCTGAAAGGCCATGAATTTTTATTGTGATATCTCTACTAACTAAAGAAAAAAAGTAAAAAAAAACAAAAGCATCAGAGCTAAACCCAGTATATAATAGAGTAATCCTGAAGAGTTCCCAAGTTAAGGCATAACCATAATTATCATTAAACAATTTTTAAATAGAATTGTCATCATTAATGTATAGAAAGTAATTGATCCAATACTGCAGGAAGTCGTTGGTGGTTACGATGCAAGCAAAGTGTTCCTGAAACCCAGAGTGGGAAATGTTTTTGAGTGACAAGCCCAGGGCCTATCCAGCTGGAACCCCTGTAAGTAAGGAATGATACGAGGGTATGTTACGGAATATAAAAGGAAATCTGTCTTGGTAAAGTGAAGGTAACTTCAGCCAATTAATGAGGGGAGTCCTAGATGGTGGACAGGGACTGGCGAGCCATATCTTGTTTTATAATGTGTTGTGCATTTATTTATTTATTTTTTAAGATTTTATTTATTTGACACAGAGAGAGAGATAGAGTGAGGGCTCACAAGCAGGGGGAGTGACAGGCAGAGGGAGAAGCAGACTCCCCTGAGCAAGGAGCCTGGGATCATGACCTGAGCCAAAGGCAGTTGCTTAAAGGATTGAGCCACCCAGGCGTCCCATGTGTTATGCATTTAAAACACAATAATTAGGCACTTTGTTGAATCATATGCACATGTATGTCACATGTCACAAATCCAGACATTAATTAGCCTCAAGGAGGAAGTTTTCCAGCCCAAACCTTCTCAATCGCAGAATCTTGACTAAAACAACCACCTGGGATCCACCTAGGCAAGATTTCTGTTTCTGCAAAAGTAGTTGAAAGCATTTTTTTAAACTCAGAATTCTACAGAGACAAAAAATTTAATTGAGAATTGGTCACTATGAAAAGAAAGCATATGAAGACTACATGTATAAACATAAAAATTATTTTAACATATACATACGTCAAATTCCATGCATGGTCCTAAGTGAGGAAGTTGTTAACATCAGTTTACCCTCATACAGGAACTGGTGAAACCCTTTGTGAGGTGTAACAAGGAAATGTCTTGGTCTCGGTCTGGTCTAGGTTTTCTTATGGCGTTGTCATCCATGTTCTCCGGACCCATGAACCAGATTCATTGAGACCCAACTGCAAACAAATCTTAGCGCTTGTCTGAATTTTCTCCAATTCTGACTTTCAATACATTCTCATCAAACACATTTCTAAGGATGTTTGCTTCATCCCAACTGCAGGTTGTGGTTACTGATGTCCTGCAAAGAGACCGTTGTGAGTGTGTGGCGGCCCTGTGTAGACTATACTCTGGTCTGTGTTCTTCCAGCCTGCCACGCACTGCCCAAGCAGAAGAAGCTGATTTTTTGGAAAGAGAGAAAAGGCTCCCACATTTTTCAGAGTCATGAACTCCACGACTACTCCACTCCCTGACTATAAAATATGATCCTTACCATAGAGAATACATAATTCTACATACTCTTAGACATGTTTTTGAAACATTGTTCCCTTTTAAATCACTACTAGCTAAAACAAAAAACAAGAAAAAATTGAACACACTACTTCTATACCATAAGTATACTATAAGAAGGAAAATATTGGGTTATTTCTAAGTGTAATAATGTGTAATGTGTATATAATTATGTATATATAATAATGTCTAATGTGTAATAATTATTGAAATAACATTTATTTACACATGTGCCTTTTTATTGTAATTGACTATATAATAATATATGAATAGATAATGGAGAAATTTGTTGTTAAAAAAATTTTTTAAGTAATTCACTTGCAACATTGATCTCTCTCTGCTTTGAATATTACAAAATAATTTTAATGATCTCTAAGTATATCAGTCATTCTTCTTTCTGAAGGGTCTCCAGTGCCAGTAGGTATAGATGTCCAGGTTGAAAGCATTGACAGCATTTCAGAGGTTAACATGGTAAGTTTCTCTATGAGATATTGGTCTTTTCCTGAAAAGATAGAGAATAATGTCAAAATCACTGGTGTTTTAAAAAAACAATTTAATTATGTATGTTACTATTACGTATTTTTTCGTAGAGTGGAAGTTACTTTGCTCTGTATTCACTCTTTCTGCTTGAAATTTAGATTTTATATGTTATTTTTATCATATGCAAATACCACAATTAAAGATAAAATGTAAAAAAAAAAGATAAAGGGGCGCCTGGGTGGCTCAGTCATTAAGCATCTGCCTTCGGCTCAGGTCATGATCCCAGAGTCCTGGGATTGAGCCCCGCATCGGGCTCCCTGCTCAGTTGGAAGCCTGCTTCTCCCTCTCCCACTCCCCCTGCTTGTGTTCCCTCTCTCGCTGTGTCTCTCTCTGTCAAATAAATAAATAAAATCTTTAAAAAAAAAAGATAAAGATATAAAAAGAGAGAGAAAGAGAAAAAAGTAGGGAATCTCTTAAGGAAACCAGACCTAGAAAATATAAATCAATTAAATTGGTAGATCAAACAATCTTTTTATATATATACTTAATTAATATTTTTATTTATAGTGATTCCTCCAACTAGTCATTGCCATCCAAATGCTAACTGAATGAAAAATTATACGACATATAAAAATTCCAGCAAATTCTAGATAAAATTTTCTATGACTTGTTATATTTGTTTCAATCTTCAGTTAATGTTCTTGTAGTCCTTATCATTATCGAATTTGGTATTTATTTCAAGTTTCACTATGAAACTTCCTTCATTTTAACCACCCTACTCCCAAAGGGAATAGCACCAAGGGTACTCACTACTTAAAAATGCCTTGTTTCAAAAGTTTTGTCTCTTCCCTGACAAAAACCAGCTTCTACTGACATTTTCTTGAGTCCGTTGTACTCCAGGAACAAGTACTCTTTACCTCTTCCCTGGCATAATCTCTAAATTATCCCTGAATGACCCAGTCTGCATCTAAAATTCTCATTGTCTCCACCCAGGTGCCCTTAAAACCAGACCTTATCCTTCTCTCTTGAATAGGGTGAACTATGGGACTCAGTATCAGCTAAAACTGCACTGGGTTCTCCATGCCCAAGGTGAAAATGCTTTTTAATTATAAGTAACCCCCAGTGTTGGCTTCTTTTGCCTCTCCATTATCATCTTCCCACCCTGAATTCACTTTCAATTCCTTGAAGTTTTACCCCACTCTCTTCTCAACATGGTGCTCAGCCTGCTTTCTCATGATGGTGCCCACTAGTGGCGATGTTGATGTGTCACTGAAATGTAGCAATGTCTGCTATTTGACTTCATAAGCTCAGATCTGATTGAGCACCTAATTCTAAATATATGCTTACTAAAGCAATCCATGCCGTAACCCACACAACACCCTGTAGAGTAGTGTTATGGGAATGAATGAATCATTCTATTTATTTGCCCTCACCCTAATTCCAAATTACACGTCTGATGCTCCCAGATTAACCTAGAGCAATAATACAAAAAGCACCTCTATTCTGAACCTTAGAAAAAACAAACTAGCTCATCATTAATTGGTGACTTATCTGTAGTTTACTGAGATTTGTCTTTTGCTTATACCATAAATGTCAAAGTTCTGTCACATGTGCTAGTTCAAGAATAATTTGAGTATTGTTGGGAAATAAATGATAGTAAGAAGGAAACAATTGTGAAAGGTGAAACACATCATCATCATCCACACCCAATGACTTGGATGTAGCTAGGGGAGTTTTTGTTCACACAAACAAGATGTTAAATGTAGCATCTGAGAGCCAAACAAAGCTCAAAGTATTGACTAACCATTTTTTTTTCCATGCTAAAATAATGTTAATATAGCTCCGTCTGCCCCCCATCTTTCTCTCTTTACAATTGGGTTACACACTAACAATTCAGTTCCCTCAGCCATACTGGGTCAGAATCTCAGGGTACTAGCTTCTGGGGAATGTGCTGTTTTGACAAATTCACAGGTAAGTCTTTTGAACACTAGAATTTGAGAACCACAATTTCTTGGTATTCTTTCTCTCTCTCAAGCTGAGGAAAATTGTTATCTCCATGTCAGGATCTCTGACAGCATGCTTTCTATTAACAGCTCTAATAAATGCTGTGTCCATTTTTGTGGGACTATAGTTTATTCAACTTGGGGTGGGGGCTTCTTTAACAAAAATAATACAAATGTATGGATACAGAACCCATTATAAAAGTGAATATATATTTACAATGAAAAAAATAAGTCGAAATAAAATACTGGGCCATGTAGTTCCAAATCCTTTTCTTCTGAGATCTCTTCAGCTGATTTATACCAGTGCTTATGTAGAAATGTTTCCCAGTTATAACCTGGCTTCCCTTACCCAACTTGAATTCTCTCTGGTTCCTAGAAACTCAACATTCACCAGACTCCAGGTGAAGGAGAGGCTCTGCAACTCAAGCTCAATGGCTTCATCCTAAATCTGCCTGAAAGTACAATATAAGCCATTCACTTTATAGGTCATTAACACCCATGCCAATCAGTCTAGAACTAATGGTATTAATTGGTCATTCTGAACCATATTCCTCTGGCTTTGACTTGTCTCTTTTTCTCTCTGCCTAGGACTTTACAATGACTTTTTATCTCAGACATTACTGGAAAGATGAGAGGCTCTCCTTTCCTAGCACAACAAATAAAAGCATGACCTTTGATCATAGATTGATCAAAAAGATTTGGGTACCTGACATCTTTTTTGTCCATTCTAAAAGATCCTTCACTCATGATACAACTGTGGAGAACATCATGCTGCGCGTGTACCCTGATGGAAACGTCCTCTTCAGTCTCAGGTAAGGAGGGCTGTGTACCTTCTTTGGCTTCCCTATACCAGGGCTGTCTACACCAAAGCTAGTGGATCTCACTTCTGACTAAACAAACAATATTACTGTCTGTTTAGTCACGCTGAAGGTTGGGACACAGGCAGAAAATGTGATTTTTCCTTGTTCTAACTTTTAGATTTTAAAGAATAGTTTTCTACTCTATCTACATATCGTTGGAGAATGATATCGTTGGATATCAGCATATCATTGGAGAATGATGGAAAATAAGGTTGGACAGAGTGGGCCAAAGTATGGAAATCCCCAAAAGTCTGGCCCACAATTTTATAGGTGCACAAAATTGCTTTTCTTCTTTACCAATTATACATTACCAAGTGGTCTTGGAATCTTGGATTAACTAAATAGTTTTCTTAATTATCTCCTTCATTTTTTACAAGAAGGTATAGTCATTGTTCAAATTACCGCTAATTTGTTTTACTCCCTTTTCATTTTTTTATTTCAAAACATTTTCTCTGACACTATGCTGTAACAGCCCTCCATCTTTAATTCACAACATGTTCTTTTAGCCTAATGAATCCTGTACATACTGAATGGCTTATCATTGGTAATTCTAAAAATGCTTAGTAAATCCAAGTAATTCAATGTTTTTCATGTCTTAGAAATCCCAGAAAGACTCTGTCGTAAGTCTCTGAAAAAAAAAAAAAAAAAGGGTCCCCAAAGGATATCCATGTCCTAGTCCTTGGAACATGTGAAAGTTACTTTATTTGGCCAAAAAAAAAAAAGGGGAGGGGATCTTAGCAGATGTGATTAAGTTAAGGATCTTGAGGTAGGAAAATTATCCTGGATCAGTTGGTTGGGACCCAAACGCAATCAGTCGTAAGTAGCTTTGTTAGAGAAAGGCAACGTGACCATTAAGACGGAGCCCGGAGTGATGTAGCCGCTAGCACAGGGATGTCAGGCGCCGCCTGAAGCTGTAGGAGGCAAGGGATGCATTTTCCCCCAGAGCCTCTGGAGGGAACAGGGTCTTTCTGACACCTCAATTTTGGTGTAGTGATACTAATTTCAGACTTCTGTCCTCCAGAACTGAGAGAATAAATTTCTGTTGTTTTAAGCCACCAAGTTTGTGGTAATTTGTTACAGTGGCAATAGAAAACTAATACAGGTTCTTACTGCCCCTGCTTGTGTTCCCTCTATGGCTGTCTTTCTCTCTGTCAAATAAATAAAATCTTTAAAAAAAAAAAAAAGAAAACTAATACAGTTTCTTTTTGTGCACTAAAAACACCGTGCTCGCTTTAGGACAAAGGTGCTATTGCCATATTGCTGTCAATGTTTTTAAAAAGGCAATGAAAGGAAAGTAATACTTTCAGTAGAACTTTTAAGTCAGGAGGAACATGGGACTCGGAACCATACTGGAGTCAGGCCTCACTAGGAATCAGAAGCAGAATGGCAGCGTCTGGCCAAGGAATCAACTGTTTAAAACTTTCAACTTCTTAAAATTAATTATTTTGATGAAAGACTTAATTCAGTAGATTGTCCTTACCCTGCACATTCCAAAGAATGATTTCTGGCTCAGTCTCCAAGCTCTTCAAATATCCTGCCTGATAAGAGGATCTTTGTTGACCCTGAGGCCTTGGGCCACAGCAGACAGTCTATGCTAACAATGGGATTTATGGAGGAGGCTTTGAGTTACCTGGTATCAGCTTGACCTCTGGACAGGCTGGCGACCAAGGTCAGCTGGACCTATGGGACCAACTCTCAGTTCTAATACTTTGGACCCCAGGGTTCAGGTAGCTTCCCTGGTTGGCAGTACCCCATGGTCACACATCACTGTTGGGACGGTAGCGCTGTCCACATAACTCCACTAGAACAGGACATCTGGAAACTTGTTCCTGGTCTCTATTGGACCCTGTCCTCTGTGCCTTTTCCATTGCTGATTTTTATCTGTGTCCTTCCATTGCAGTAAACCATAACTGTTAGTGTAAAAGGTTTGATGAGTTCTGTGAGTCCTCCTAGCAAATCATGGAACCTGACGGTGGTCTTGGGGAATCCCCAAACACAGAAGGACTCAAAATTGTTGTCCACACAACTATTCTAGCTGACAGCAGAGCCAGTCCAAGCCTGGAGCCAGGTTACCTGGTTCCAGGCTTGGTTCTGACACCATCTACTGACAAAGATTCTCTCTTTGGCCAAACTCTGCTAGGCTCCTCTGAACTTTCTTCTCACCTAGTCCCTGACTTTTGAGCTTCCGTGTTTGTCTCTGCTAAGTGCAGTCAGCCAGAACCCTCCATCTGCAATATCTGATCACCCTCCAAATCTGATCAGATTCCTCATCTTCTACCACCCCCAAGTGATGTCTGATCACCCTGGCCTGCCTTCAGCGAGGATCCTGTTAGGTCGTTTTAGCTAGAACCACCCTCCCACCCACCTCTTACGAGTGATGTTTCCTCTGAGTAGTTTCCATCCACTGCCCCCAACCCTGCTCCTTGGCTATAAATTCCTACTTTTCCTTGTTGTATTTGGAGTTGAGCCCACTCCTCTCTCCCTTGTTAATAAACCAAATTATAGTAGTTCCCCTAAATAAATTCTTCCTTACTGTTCTTGAACAAGTGTCATGGATAGTTTTCTCATTACCACCACTTACTTGACCACTTTGGTTGTTAATTTATTCATGTCTACTATGAAGGAATAGACTCAAAGACTTCAGAGGTCCCTTCTGCACACATCTACTTATATGTGGATTTTTTTTTTTTGATAAATACAGTACTGTGAATGTATTTTCTCCTATGATTTTCTTAATAACATCTCTTCTTTCTAGTTTTACTATAGGAACACAGTATAAAATACATGTAAAAATATGTGTTAATTGACTGTTTATGTTGTCAGTAAGGCTTCTGGTCAACAGTAGGCTTTTAGTAGTTAAATTTTGGGGGAGTCAAAAGTTATATGTGATTTTCAACTGCACAGGAGTTGGTGCCCCTAACCCCTGAAGTGTTCAAAGTTCAACTGCAGCAGGAATATACCAAAATGAGTGTTTTGTGACACAAAGTCATCCAGATACTTCCCTGGGTTGGCATTTTGCTGCATGACTATTGACAGTAGAATTCAACCTCATGGAAGATAAAATGGTTCTACTTCTCTGATTAACTTGGGGGCACCATGGGTAGGAGCAGCTGTTGCCTTTGTTTTGTGCAGACTTGCTCAGGGGCCTTTTATAAACCTCTGATCTGCTGTTGTGGATACCAGAGTTTGTACTTTGAGGCAGGATCATAGTATAGCAGCCTCTGCCTAAAGCCAGAAAAATCTAGGAGGATATAAAATTTGAAAAAAACAATCCTCATCAGTATGCAAGCCTTAATAGCACCTGAATTATGCATTGATCACATAAATCTATAACTGAAAATGCTCCAGGCTTTCTCCTCACTCCTGGAAAGAGAATTTTCTCAGGTAAACTTGCTTTGTGAGAGAAACCTTTACCCATAGGTTTTTATTACCACCATCCCAGCCCTTTATGACTAGAAACGAAGTTTGGATATTCGAAAAAGCAGAAAATATTTAAATCTATTTAAAAGTCATCTCCCTTTGAAGTATGTTTTTCTGAAGACATCGGAGCCAAAAAATACAGAGGGCGCAGACTAGGAAACAGTGAGATCAGGAACAATCTTTAGGGCAGGAATTCCTGTGTTAACCCTGTGTTTTCAGCAAACTACACACCTTCCTGGGTTTGCATCCTTAGACATTATTTGGATAGAGGATGGTAATGCCTGTTTCACACTATTCTTCAAAGGCACACAAAGCAAGCACCACAGTAAGGGAGTTTCAGTATTACAGGTTTATTTGGCCATATGGTGAAATGATCTGCAGTTTCTGTTTTCTCTCTCCTTTTATAGGATAACTGTTTCAGCCATGTGCTTTATGGATTTCACCAGGTTTCCTCTTGACACTCAAAACTGTTCCCTTGAACTGGAAAGCTGTAAGTCTTACTTCCTGATGGAATGAGTACTCATGATCTGAACATACCATCACATACCTGCACGTATATAAGCATGTTCTTAACAAGCATTTAAAAATCTTGATATAAGTTAAGTATGTTGGTTCAAAATAATTACTTTTTTTTTTAAACCAAAGATGATGGCAGATTGTCTCTCAAAAGAGAACATGCAGGGAAAGGATGTTTTCATAGTACATATTCTGTAGTTTCCACCTGGTTATAAAGGAACAAGTTCCCTAAAAGGGTATATTCTTGCTGATGTTATTAACATAGACTGACACACCTCCCAAATTTGGAAAGCTCTGGAATTCATGTTCCCATATAAGTTACAAACTTCCATTAAATGTACTTGGGTTCCCCAGAAAAAGGCAGCTCTAGACATAGACCCTCTAATCAAAGCCCTGCCAGAGGGCTCTGAGCCGGCTCCTTGTCAATCACTGTTGCTGACCCATCAGTTGGTTTTTTGTTTTGTTTTGTTTTTGTTTTTTTAAGATTTTATTTATTTGATGGAGAGAAAGAGAGAGAGAGCACAAGCAGGCGGGGTGGCAGGCAGAGGGAGAGGGAGAAGCAGACTCCCCGCTGAGCAGGGAGCCCGATGCGGGGCTCGATCCCAGGACCCTGGGATCATGACCTGAGCCGAAGGCAGACATTTAACCGACTGAGCCACCCAGGCGCCCCCCCCATCAGTTGTTTTTGATACAACATCTTAAAATCTGACTGCAAATTTTCATAATTGGCCAAAATGCTGGGAATCTCAGTGGATGCTCCTCCCCAAATCCATTAGAAGCTTTCTATAACGCTATTTGATTTCAGAAGAAAACTCTTTATGAGCTCAGCTGATTTTGGAATTTCATCTGAGAGAGCTACCAAATAAAGGGGCCTGCCGACCTAGGGTCAGGCCTCTGACTCGGAGCAGATGGTGTTCTGACAGGACTCTGCACACAGGGAGGGGAGCAGCTATTCGGAGAGTTTTAACTCAACGTGTGGGCACAAGAAAGACCTCCACACTATGCCGGTGATTAGGGTCGAAGTTTTGGAGATTATTGTTTTCTTTTGGTAGGTATGGGTATTATTAGTCTATCGGCAAACGTTTTTCAGGATCCGATATCTACATGTCACTGGACCAGGCACCGGAGATACAGAACTGTGTAAAACATGGCTATAGACCTCATGGAGTGCACAAGAACTGATTCTAGCAACAAGAATATTATTCTCTTGTTTTAGATGCCTACAATGAAGAGGATCTAATGTTGTACTGGAAACGGGGAAACAAGTCCCTGAATACTGATGAGCATATTTCCCTTTCTCGGTTCTTCATTGAGGAGTTCAGTGCATCCAGTGGATTTGCCTTCTACAGCAGCACAGGTGCATTATTTTATGTGGACAGTTTATCAGCACTTACTGAGCACCTACTGTTTGCAAAGTACCGCAACATGTGAAGAGACCTGAACCCAAACAAGTGTCCCGTTTAGCCAGTACCCTCTTTCCTTCTTTACAGGCAGCCTCCTCCCCCTTTCCAGTACATGACTTCTCCTCCTCATGCCGTCACCTCTAAATAAACATCTTGCTCCCACTCCTGGCCTCTGCAGTCTACTGTTAATGCAGCCGACAGAATGATCTTTGAAAACATAAAGACCACAATCCTTTCCTGCTAAAAACCCTCCAGTGTGTTTCCACCACACTTAAAACAAAACTCAACTTTCCCAAATGGCCTACAAGGCCCACATGATCTACCTCTGACCTCACCCACTACCCCCGCCCCCTCTGCTCTCTCCACGCTGTCCTCAAACACACGTGTCTCATTCTACCCACACAGCTGCTGTGGCCTTTCCTTCCCTCTGCCTGGAGTGATGTTCCCCCAGTTTTCTCATGACCGGCTCCCTCCTTCCATTCAGGGTGTTGTTCAAATATCATCTCAAAGAGTGCTTTCTTAACCATCATGTCTAAACTAGGCCTCCTTCCTCACCATTCCCTGTCTGTATTTGTCCTCACAGCACTTAATCCTACCTGAAATACATCTCTAGTTGACGGCTTTCTTGTCTGAGGGCCTGACTAGAAAGAGTGCAAGAAATCTGTCTGTCTTGTTCATCATTTCTTCCCCAGCACCTGGAATGGGCATGGCACATCATAGATACTCGATAAATATTGCTGTGCTTGCTTCAGTAGTGCATATACTCAATAAGTATGGCTGAGTGAATCAGGGAGTAAAACAGAAAGTCCATTCAATCAGGCCTATATTGTATTCTCTTTACTATGACAGATATATTTTTTGTTTGGCAACATGTATACATGGCACTTTTTAAATTATACTTGATCGCTGTTGATTAAAGTTAGAAGTAGCTTTCTCTTCCCTGGTTATTAGCATTTTGGGTCATTTCAGGAAGAATCCGTATAAAATGCCATTTTAGATTTTTGAAGCCATAGCTAGGCTGGAAAATGTATGCTGGCCCCTGAGTTTCAGGGCTGCCCTGCCTAGAATCCTTTTACCTACTGACTTTTCTCCCTGGAGGTGCTCTACTCTGCCCTTAGACTTGGGAGAGGCGTTATCAGGTTGTTATCTAAAAGCCTGAATCATTAAGAGAGAAATCAAAATTTACATCACAGGGAAGCTAAAGGACTTTCTAGAACCAACAGCTATTTAGCCATTTAGATCCAGAACGAATGCTCTATTTCACTTATTTGTCTACAATGCTTGGGATTCAGCAGGTAATGCTATTAACTATAATAATGCTTATGGCCTTTTCTCTTTTCTGATTATATAAGTAACACACCTATTATTTGTTTTGATCATTGGTATACCCCTGGCACATACTAGATGCTCAATAGGTAATTGTTGAACGAATGAATGAATAAAAGGCAGATAATTTGAAAAAAATATTCAGAGAAGTTTAAAGAAAAAGCCTTTGTAATCCCACCTCCTAGAGATAAACTGTTATTATTTTTATATATGTCCTTCTCCTTTTTCTTTTCTCTCTTTCTCTATATACGTAAATACAGTTGACCCTTGAACAACATGAGTTTGAACTGCACAGTCCACTTATATGCGAATGTTTTCGATAAATACAGTATGGTACTGCCCATGCATTTTCTCTCCCTTATGGTTTTTTAACATTTTCTTTTCTCTAGCTTACTTTATTGTAAGAAAACAGTATATAAGACATATAACGTACAAAATATGTCTTACTCAACTGTTATGTTTAGTGAGGCTTCCAGACAGCAGTAGGCTATTAGTAGTTAGGTTTGGGGGGACTAGAAAGTTCTCTGCAGATTTTCAACAACACCAGGGCCAGCATTCCTAACCCCTACATTGTTCAAGGGTCAACTGTGTATGTTTTTATCAGGATTTTTAATGCTCTGAGTCCTAAATTTAATTAATATTTAAACAAAGGAAAGTGTGGGATGAACAATGATACATGTCAAAGTATAATTTATAGCTATTTTCATTTTGCTGTTGTTATGATGAAATAACTTTGGCACATGATAGATTGTGACTAAGTCTTTGCAATGTTTGAAGCTATTACAATGTCATACATATGAAGCATAGAAATCTAAGAGTATTGTTTCCTGCACAGAGTATATAGTACGTGTATATTTATGGCAATGACATTTCAGATTTTGAAACACTAGTATCCATTAATATACACCCAACCATCCTCTTAAAAAGAAAAGGTTAAATTTCATTTCCAAATTCTTACTTCACCAGTATGCCATTCCATTGGCTTTGCTGTCTTTTTATTTGTCCTTGTCAGGTTTTTTAAGCCCTACCAGGCAGGTCCAACACTAGTTGATTTTTTTACTTCTTCTGGTCATGTTTTAGAGTCTGCCTAAAGCCATGCAAAATACTTACATTGAAAAACTTCCTGCTCAGAAAGATGCTCTTAAGTGTTTTAAAATCCACTAAAAGGGGCGCCTGGGTGGCTCAGTCATTAAGCGTCTGCCTTCGGCTCAGGTCATGGTCCCAGGGTCCTGGGATCGAGCCCCGCATCGGGCTCTCTGCTCCGCGGGAAGCCTGCTTCTCCCTCTCCCACTCCCCCTGCTTGTGTTCCTTCTCTCACTCTGTCTCTGTCAAATAAATAAATAAAATCTTTAAAAAAAATAAATAAATAAAAAATAAAATCCACTAAAAATTCTTAACGTTCCGATGTAGTTACAATTTTAAGAAAAAACATTTTGATTTCTAAGAAAAATAAAAAAAGAAAAGAATTTAAACATACATGGTTTGTATAGCATGATAGAAAATTATCCATGATAAATTTTAAAAATTTTAAGTCATGTTATAGAAGAATATATATAATCCCATATTTGTTATTTTAAAAAGGACTTACTTATATAGGGGCACCTGGGTGGCTCAGTCAGTTAAACGTCTGCCTTCAGCTCAGGTCATGATCCCAGGGCCTGTTTCTCCCTCTCTCCCTCCCTCTCCCTCTGCCGCTCCCACTGCTTGTGCTCTCTCACTCTCTCTCTGTCAAATAAATAAATAAAATATTTTTTTAAAAAGAGGATTTATATATATATATGTTTTTTTAATGTCCAGAAAGATTAACAATTGATACTTCCGAGAGTTGAGTATAGATTGGGAATATTTTCAATTTTATTTCAACACTTCTGTATTTTTAAATTGTTACAATGTATACATTTTTAATAAGAAAGATTAAAATGGGCTTTAAGACTATAAAAAATATAAGAGTAAAGCATTTTGGAAGTTGTAGTCAAATATCAAGTTTTTTAAAGATTTTATTTATTTATTTATTTGAGAGAGAGATTGAGAGTGGGACTGGGAAGGGCAGAGAGAGAGGGAGAGAGTCTTAAGCAGACTCTGCACTGAGTGTGGAACCCCAGGTGGGGTTTGATCTCATGACCCTGAGATCATGACCTGAACTGAAACCAAGAGTGGGTCGCTTAACCATCTGCACCACCCAGGCGCCTCCAAATATCAAGTTATTTTTTTTTTTTTTAAAGATTTTATTTATTTATTTGAGAGAGAGAGCACAAGAGGGGGGAGCGGGAGAGGGAGAAGCAGACTCCCTGCTGAGCAGGGAGCCCGATGCGGGACTCGATCCCGGGACTCCAGGATCATGACCTGAGCCGAAGGCAGTCGCCCAACCAACTGAGCCACCCAGGCGCCCCAAATATCAAGTTATTAATCATATATGGGTTTATTCAATGATTCTTAGGTTTCAGAAATATCAGCATTTACAAATTTATTTTAGCTCACAAGTATATGATAGTTCGGCCTCACATTATCCGTGAATTATTAAATATGGTCTCCTGAGACCTAAACCCAAGTGTTTTTCTCAGGTTAGTATCCTGCTTAAACATATTAGCTTCATCAAAAATAATTTTTCTTATATTTTGTCTTCATTCCTATCATTAGAACAACTACCATAACCTCTGTGTAGCCAAATCAGCTCTACAGAAAAAACTGTACTTCTGGCTCTGAGCCAGAAGTAGAGTTATAACTATACAACTTTAGTTTCCATTTGATAGCTGAACCATCAGGTTCCCACTTTTTCCTGGCAATGTTAACAAGCAGGTGAGGGCCTCTGCCCTCTCGTGCCTTTCAATGTCCCTCACAATCATGCACTGTAAATTTACAAAGGAAAAAAAAATGACTCCTGCCCCTAAAGAATGCGTTGATAATTATTCTTTACTGTAGCATAATGTAGTGGCTAAAAGTACAAGTTTTGGAGACAGACTACATGAGTTCAAATCCTGGCCCTGCCACTTACTAGAAACGTTGGCAAGTTGGTTAGTCTCCCTAAGCCTCAATGTCTTCATCTTTAAGTTGTTTTTATAACACTCTCTACCTCATAGGGGTGTGAGGATACATGATTTAATACATTTAAATAATTTAGAATACCATCTGCCATAAATAACTTCAAATACCGTCTGCCATATGGTAAGTGCTCAGGAAATATGAGCTAGTAACTATTATCGTCACTGTTTTCATCAACAACATCATCTGGATCCTTTCAACACAGAATGAGGCCTTTAATGTCACAGGCCATTGAAGGTGACAGTCTCTAGATATAAAAACCTTCTTGAACCTTTTCTTGGGACTGACTCCTCAATCACTTCCCCTCTTTTGCATTTTCCTGGCTGCCAACTCTCCAGCCCTCTTTTCTCTTTCATAAACTCCCCTTCTTTCCACTGTGCAACAACCTAATGGAGGCTGATGGGCCTTTCCACACAGAATGTGGTTCAGATGTCAAAACTGATGATGCCACACACTTAGCAGAAGGGTAAAAAGATTTATTGCACACATAACGAGGTTTTCTAGAGAGAGTGAGGTAGGCTCCCAAGTAGGTCTGAAAATGGCTTGAGAAAATGAGGAGGGGTGACTGGCTTGGGGTTTTATGGTGGTTAGAGGGTGGGGCTAGGGTGAGGGCTCCCTTGCATGCTTTGAACTTCCCATGGGTGTCAAAAGAGGGAGCACGCAGCTTTCTTATTGGTTTGCCCAGATGTGGGACAAAATGGGGAGGGAAAATAGGGCTTGGGAGATATGAGAAGTCAAATATCAAAAGTGGAGTCAGACTCTTTATCACACTATCCAAAATGAGGGTTCCACATCTTTTCAAGGCTGCACCACCTTTCCTGGTGGTGGAGAGAGCTCTTCCTGGCCTATAGCTTCAACCACAATATGATCCCTAGTCTCCCCTGCCCTGAAGAACCACACAACAGAGCAGCATTTCTCCTGCTCAGTTGCCAAAAACAAAGTTATTATTCAGAAAATTATGAGTAAAGAAAGGACCCTGTTACCAAAATTTAGTTCATAGTTAAAACCATATATACTAACAGTGTCTTTATGAAATTCTTCCACAACTTTTCCTTATCTCCTTTAATCTCACAATGATTATATGACGATATAATATCAGAGAGGCTGTTATTCCAGTCTACAGCTATAATCAAAATTCTCAACAGCACACAATAATGAAGTGGGTCTGTAACATGGGTAATACAAGACAATGAGTAGCTCAAAAAATACTGTATATTCTGACTTTACAATGCACTATGTAATGGGTCTTCTATTTCCCTTGGGAATGAAATTGTTTGATATTCCTGAAACATACATCAACTGATGGTGAGAGAGAACCTCAGAACAGATAGGGACAAGAAGGGTCATCGGCACGTAATTGCGAATAGAATACTAAGAGGAGAGTCTGCCAATTCAGGGTGGGTTTGCTCGGTCTATGTTTTGGGCCGAATACCTAAATATTGACTTGATCCATCTAATAAGTGTGCCATCTTGAGTTTCCTAAGAAATTACTACTGAGACTAGTAGAAGTATTCTTTAAACCCTTTTACAATGCGTATGATTTTGTTTTATAATTTTTAACCTATAGTCCCTTGTTTTTTTTGGTTTTAAACTTCCTTTCAACCAATGTGAAAAAGGAAACCTGAACAAAATTGTACGGATGTGACTGCAATTGTTGCTTCTGATGAGCATGAATCAATCAATATTACCAACATGAGTTTATATAATTCCAACCAGAAGCAAAGAAACATCATCATTTGATTACTTTTTTTTCAGATTTATTATAGATAAATGAATGGTACCCACCAGAATTTGAAATAATACAAACAGTTTATGGATATTCCTTTCACCCACTCCCTTTATGAATCCCTCGCTGTCTGGATTCCAACTTGGAATCCAATGACTCAGTAGCTATTGTGAATCTTTTCCTTCAGGTAAAATTTTCCCTTTCATTTGTTGAAGCTAATAAATGGTTTATTGGCTATTTCACCCAGTCATTTGTCATGTATTGAAGATTTGCCCACTTGCAGAAACAATGCAAACACAATATATTTTGGAGAAAGGTCTTTAAAGGCCATTCCACAAAATATAATTACCAGTCATTCCTGAACAGCAGCTATGAAATTTAAGGGGAATCTTTTATTTTTAATTTTATTATATTATGTTATGTTAGTCGTCATACATTACCTCATTAGTTTTTGATGTAGTGATCCACGATTCATTGTTTGCATATAACACCCAGTGCTCCATGCAATACGTGCCCTCCTTAATACCCATCACTGGGCTAACCAATGCCCCCGCCCCCCTCCCCTCTAAAACCCTCAGTTTGTTTCTCAGAGTCCATAGTCTCTCATGTTTCATCTCCCCCTCCGATTTTCCCGCTTCATTTTTCCCTTCCTACTATCTTCTTTTTTTTTTAAATATATAATGTATTATTTGTTTCAGAGGTACAGGTCTGTGATTCATCAGTCTTATACAATTCACAGAGCTCACCATAGCACATACCCTCCCCAGTGTCCATCACCCAGCCACCCCATCCCTCCCACCCCCCCACCACTCCAGCAAACCTCAGTTTGTTTCCTGAGATTAAGAGTCTCTTATGGTTTGTCTCCCTCTCTGGTTTCACCTTGTTTCATTTTTTCCTCCCTTCCCCTATGGTCCTCTGTCTTGTTTCTCAAATTCCTCATATCAGTGAGATCATATGATACTTGTCTTTCTCTGACTAACTTATTTCACTTAGCATAATACCCTCTAGTTCCATCCACATCATTGCAAATGGCAAGATTTCAGGGTTTTTTGATGGCTGCATAATATTCTAAAAATACCACATCTTCTTTATCCATTCATCTGTTGACAGACATCTTGGATCTTTCCATAGTTTGGCTATTGTGGACATTGCTGCTATAAACATTGGGGTGCACATACCTAAGGGGAATCTTTGAATCACATAACTAAACAGACTACAGGTCAGTTAGTTCAACAAACATTGATGGAGTGACAGGCCCAGGCCCTGTCCTCCTGCTGGGTAAACAAGGGTGAGTGTGTTCAGTTCCATGTTCCCTTAGAGCTTAGAGTTTAAAGAAGCAGGTGATTCCACTTAGTGTGATGCTTTCATGAGGAAGCCTGTTCTAAGGAAAACTCTGGCTTTTTCTCATAGGTTGGTACAATAGGCTTTTCATCAACTTTGTGCTAAGGAGGCATATCTTCTTCGTTGTGCTACAAACGTATTTCCCAGCTATGCTGATGGTAATGCTTTCCTGGGTTTCATTTTGGATTGACCAGAGAGCTGTTCCTGCAAGAGTTTCCCTGGGTAAGTCTTTCTGTACCTTTGTGAAATGTTAATATCAGAGAAAGTTCAAGAAGGTAAATAAGTGGTGATAAGTGGAGAGGAAAAGAGTGATGGTTTAGTAGGGGTACTTAGAGACATGCACTCAGGTTACAATATTTATCTTGACAGCCTTGGGGGCAAAATATGATTGGACTCTTTCTTTCCTGGGGAACTGAGGCATTAGGTATAAAGCCTGAACCAGATGACCAAAAGGGGAATAATAAGGAGAAATTATGAAATTATGGAGCATAAATAGCCTCACTTTACAAACCTATCTCCTCACTTTCAGGGAAACCTCCCCATCTCTTACCCCAACCCACTTTGCTTTGCATGACAAACCTTTGCATCATAGAAAAAAAGAACCTTCAAACTAATGCACACTGTACTACTGGTATCTTAATACATTACTTCTTGGGATAGGGGGCAATGCTAATTAAAAATTGGGGCTTAGCCTAAACACCAAAATCAGAACAAACCACAGTGAAATTTGTTACTGTGGTTCCTTAGTTGGCAAGAGATTCAAAGGGGGAGGCATTGCTGGCTTCATTAAGTCATCACACAGGTATGATTATCTACTCTGTCTAGCATGGCATGCCACATGCCGCTGTCACACATACTGATTTATGGGAACGATGGCAGGCCCGCTTAGCAGTGACTGAGTTCTTACAAAGTGGAAGATGCCCAGCTAAGCACTTGGATAACCTGTTACTTAATGAGAACCCAAGAGTCAATCCCACTTGCCTCCTCCGCTGTTTCAGGGCAGAGCTCCCTCATTTCAGCTGATTTTGTTCTTTGACCTGTAATGCTCTACCTAGACAGAAGATTGTTATAAGTGCTTCACAATCATTGTAATTATCACACAATTCATTCCAGAAAGGGTGATTTCTAAGCTAATGTTCACAAATTATATGCATACTTCAAAAGATCATTTGAAAGACACAAATTGTCATTAATATTAATAATTTGTTCACCTCTTTCCCCTATTAAAAGCTTTAATCTATAAGCATTTGAGGCTTGACTATCTTCATGGGAGAAAAATACCATCTGAATGAGTAATTAAATTATTGCGGCTGTGACTTCACATCAGAGCAGTTGCGCCCTGACCTCATACGGCAGTGGGGCAGGGTAGAGCTGAACAGGAGATGAGAGGCACATTTCCAGCCCTCAAGACAGAATGAGAAAGATGTTCAGTCTCTAAAGGTTTGTGAACATGATTTTCAATCAGATTCCTGAAGCCTACTGCTCAGCTCTTACACTTTTAAAATGACAAGTAATAGAAGCTGGTTCCAGGGCGGGCTGGGGAGAATGGAGAACACTGAAATGCCTTTAAGTCTCCCCTGAAATTCTATGCTTCTTGCATCTACATCTGATTCCCTAGGGGGTTGGGAAATTGCTATGCAGATTTATGTAAAATAACATATAAATCAGAAGTGTCCCTCTCTCCTCTTATCTTACTGAAGGGAACTGTAGTATTCCTATACTACAGTTTATACTGTATAGTTTATAGTACAGTTTATACCTAATACACTACAGTGTATACTATAGTATACACTGCTATCCTCTCAGGCTTTTGCTTCTTAACACCCTCAAGGTTTTTCAAAGATATTTTGTGCTCTGGGGGCGCCTGCGTGGCTCAGTCGGTTAAGCATCCGACTCTTGATTTCAGCTCAGGTCATGAGATCAAGCCCTGCACCAAGCTCTGTGCTGGGCCTGGAGCCTGCTTAAGATTTTCTCTCTCCCTTCCCCCTCCCCCCAGTGCTCTCTCTCTCTTAAAAATAAAATAAAATAAAATAAAATAAAATAAAATAAAATAAAATAAATTAAAAAAAAGATATTTTGCATCTGCTTGACTGGCTGTTTCCAAATACTGGGCTACCTGATTCTCCAGAAGGTCCCTCTGACTATCTGTCTATCCCATTTGCCTTTTCTCGGTTGTTTCCCCTTCATCACACTGAAGTATTTGACACTATTAAGCATCCTCTCCAAATTCAGAACCAAGTGTCAAAAGCCCAGCCTCCTCTTCTTCATCTGCAAAATGAGATGATTAATACAGCCTTCCAAGGTCACCGTATGAAATGAATGATGAAATAAATGGGAGCATTCATGTCAACTGCCTGGGCCGATGCCTGGTCCATAGTGTTTGATAAAACCAAACAAACAAACAATAAATGCATTTGCAATACTCTGCACTAGCCTAGGTTTCCTCCTCTTTTAGATTTTTCTTTCATTTGTCTTCCTACTTTGTCTTCCTTCTACTCCTTGAGTCTGGTAACCCCCTCCCAAGGTTTTGCTCGCTTTTGATTCGCTCATCAAATGGAGCAACACTCTTGTTTCTGACTACTGTCTCTATGAAAATATATCCCAAATCTAAGTCCTTATCTCAAATCCTTCCCTCAAGTTCCAGATAGTATTCCCAGCTGCCTGCTGGACTTCATCTCCAAGTGCTGTGGGCACGCCACATGCTCAAAACCCAACAGACTACTATTACCTCCTCCACCATCCCTGCCCAAACTCCACTTTTTCTCTTGGCTTTTCTTGTTCTTTTAAGGGCCCCCAATGTGTTGAATCTTCCGTATTTGGATCCTCAATTTCCTTCTTAGTCTTTAGTAGTCATTCTTAGGTTCTTAGGACCCATTTACACCTTAAAAATTATGAGGAACCCCAGAGAGCTTTTGTTTTTGTGGGTTATATCTATCATTATTAGCCATGTTGGATATTAAAACAGAATTTTTAAAAATATGTATTAGTCCATTTAAAAATAGCAATAATAAACTCATTACAAGTTAACACATTCTATGAAAAATAGTTTTTTTCTAAAACAAAAAAATAGTTGGAAGAGTGGCATTGTTGTACATTTTTGCAAACCTTTACTATCTGGCCTTCTGGAGGGCAGCTGGATTTCTTATCTCTGCTTCTTCATTCAATCTGTTGTAATAACTTTTAGCTGAAATATAGAAAGAAAACTGATCTTGCTCAGATACGTGATTGGAGAAAAGAGCCATATTTTAATAGTGTTTTCAGATAATTGTGCATAGTCTTCCTTGACATTGCACCAAAACTCAGCAAGTGACAGTTTCTTAAAGTTTAGTTAATGTGGAATGTGGAATCTGAAACCATATCAGTGAATTTTTTCTATTCTATTAGATTAAAGTGCGTTGATCTATCTTGCATTTTGACTAGATCTTTTTACTCAAGCATCAATCATTTGAAAACTACCAGTGCACTGAGCTATATCTTCTCAACGCCCACATAATTCACTATACAATGTCAAAAAAATCACATTCGGGGCACTTGGGTGGCTCAGTTGGTTAAGCATCTGACTCTTGATTTTGGCTCAGGTCATGATCTCAGAGTTGTGGAATAGAGCCCTGTGTTGGGCTCTGTGCTCAGTGTGGAATATGCTTGAGATTCTCTCTCTCCCTCTCCCTTTACCCATCCCCCTGCTCACACTAAATAAATAAATAAGTAAATAAATAAAATATTTTTAAAAAGCACATTCATTAATGTCACCATTAATCTGATTAAAAAGTGAGTAGTGGGGGCACCTGGGTGGCTCAGTTGGTTAAGCGACTGCCTTCGGCTCAGGTCATGATCCTGGAGTCCTTGGATCGAGTCCCGCATCGGGCTCCCTGCTTGGCAGGGAGTCTGCTTCTCCCTCTGACCCTCCCCCTCTCATGCTCTCTCTCTCTCTCATTCTCTCTCTCAAATAAATAAATAAAATCTTTAAAAAAAAAAAGTGAGTAGTGGGAAGCTGTCAAGGTCATAGTGACGGATACATATTCAACATCATTCTAGTTTTGACTTGAAAGCTCAAATTTTATCATTAGACAACAAATATCATGAGTTGTTTTACTTCAGGTGAGAGGCTTCCTTTACTCAGTTTTGAGAAATGTCTGCCAGATATCCAAATCTGAACAACCATAGTTTGTCTGTGAGTTGTTCTTTTTTTTTTTTTTTTTTTTTTTGTGAGTTGTTCTTTTAAGTGAAAGTGGTGTTCCATTTTTCAAAGCGTCTGGTGTTCAGCGTATAACTCAATTGCCTGAGTGCTTTTCCTCAAGATAGCCATTGCTCTTTGGTATGCAGAAGTGCTTTCTATATACTGCTCATTTCATTAACCAGAATATTAAGAAGGCATATACACAGCGGCTATAATTTAATAAAATTAACAATTTTTACAGATTTTTTTATTGTGATGCTAAAAGCTGAAGAACACAGTGACTGTTAGGTCAGTTGGGTGCTGCTGCCTTAATTCATGCTAGGGCAACAACAGCTTTTACCTCCAATGCTTCCCACCATTGCAAATATCAACATAATGAGAAAGGTAAACAATGTCTTAGTATTGTGAAACTCATTTTCATTACACAGACCCTCTGAAAATGTTTTGGGGAGCCCAAAGGACCCACTGACCCCACTTTGAGAACTGTGGCTATAAGGTATCTAAATCTTCAGAGTCAGCCTTCTCCCTAATATGCTTATCTTTTCTCTTCCACTCCTCTTGCCTTGACCAGACCTGGGACCCTTGTTAATTTTCCCTGGATTGCTCTAACAGACCCCTACCTGCCCAAGGCCACCTTGCAAGGCTGTGAAATCTGACCCAGATGGGAGTAGGGAGCAGAAATCCAGCCCAAGCTCCATGGGACATCGTTTGGGATGACATCCTCCAGAACAAAGGGGTGACATCCTCCAGAAAATTTATTAATTTGCACAAAGTTGTAGTATGGACTTGTACAGGCCTTATAATTGCTTATTTCACTTCCTACTATTCTTACCACAATTCAACCCTACTACCAGAATAATATCTCAAAACTCAACTGTGATCACAATACTCTATCTTAAATACCATTAGAATAAATACTCTCAGCTTGGAATCCAAGGTGTCACTTGAGGGTCACCAAATGAAATAGAGGACACTTGGCTGAATTTGAGTTTTAGATAAGCACCAGATAATGTTTTAGTATAAGTATATCCTAAATATTGCATGGGATATACTTATACTAAAACATTATTTGTCGTTTATTTGAAATTCAGATATAACTGAGTGTCCCATATTTTTATTTGCTAAATCTTCAACCATATTCTTGCCCCAGTACAGTTGCCCTAAGCTTCAACCAATTTGAATATTCAGTGTTCTCAAACAGCCACCTATGCCTAACTGCTTATCTTCTCTGCAGTGCTTCTGTACCGTTGTTCTTGTTCTTACTCTACCTAGAATGCCCTCTCTACCTATCCTTCTCTGTCAAAGTCTTGCCATTTCTCAATGGCCACAAGCTTTTACTAATGGCTCCAGGCAGACATGGTGTCTCACATATTTGAGCCACATGGTGTTTCGTATCTCTTCTAAGGTATTTCTTCTACCTTACTTCCTCTATTTTGTATGTAGCCATGGGGTGCCTTGGTAGCTTATCTTGTCTCCTCTAGTAGAAGGTGAGTTCCTTAAGGCCAAGGATCATTATGACCACCTTTTTTGTTCCTGTAGTGACTAGCACAGTACCCTGCCCATATTTTGTGCTCAATATATAGTTGTTAAATTGCCAGTGTTTAGCCCACCATGTTTTAATAACTATATTTTAGTTACTAACTGGAAACAGTGATAATTCATTGCTGGCTAAGACCTTTCCACATTTGGATTCATTTGCTAATTAAGAACGAATCATTTGCTGGTTAAGATCCTTTCATATTTGTCATGTTTCAAGTGAAAAACAATGGAGGCTGAACAGCATGGAAATATCACTTGTGACTAGGCAATTCTTTTTTTTTTTTTTAAAGATTTTATTTATTTATTTATTTGAGAGAGAGAGAATGAGAAAGAGAGCACATGAGCGGGGAGAGTCAGAGGGAGAAGCAGACTCCCTGCCGAGCGGGGAGCCCGATGCGGGACTCGATCCAGGGACTCCAGGATCATGACCTGAGCCGAAGGCAGTCGCTTAACCAACTGAGCCACCCAGGCGCCCGAGACTAGGCAATTCTCATAAGAGATAATAGCTACCATAACTTGGAATGTGGGATGGGTTAAAAATACTAATCTATCTTTCCATTTGATTTGGTGTGGAGAGGAAGCAAGACTCTTGTAAAGCTGTTCAAGGGTGTCCTAACCCTCATGGAAGGATGAGTAGTATTGTACTCTCATCTCTTCCTTCTCTGTCCTTCCTTTCTTCGCCTCCCTCTTTCTCATTTGGCCCCTCTGCACGGGGCGTGCCATTCATGGACAACATATTAAGTCATCGGGTCATTTACCAGGAAACAGACAACTAAAGTTTTCAGGCATGTCATCACTGATAAAGAAAAATGTCTCCTAACAGAAAATATGCCATAGAACTGAACAAGTAAGTACTTAGGAGCAATTCATTTAACCATCATAGAGGTTACCAGAACTTCTAGGCCCTGGACTCTGGCACCACCTTCGTGGGATAATGGTCGTTGGTTGCTGGCCATAGAGTGATGGTGTTAGGATATCCAGCCTATCTTCCTTTCCCTCACATCATTTAGTATTTTCTTTCTGCTTAGGCCTACAGGGAAAGTGTTTTTACTCATTTAAAGGTGAATGTAGATACCTATCCCTTCAAAAGAGCTGCCCACAACACAGCTACTGAAGGGATGAACTGACTCATTAGTTCTATAAGTGATGCCTACATGCCCCACTACCATCACACCAGTCAACGAACCTCTCCATACACAACCAAAAATGGCCAATGAAACACAAAGATGAGTAACTCTCCCCAGACCAAAGGGTTCTGTAGGGCCCTAGACATGTCCTTAAGAGTTAATATAGTGAAACTTCATGGGCTCAGGGGAGTTGAGTCCCATGCACCAAACTAAATATTTTGTCCTAACACTTTTCTGACCATGCATAGCAATGTTGGTAGGTGAGAAAATAATTTTCTAATCCCAGCATAGAACCTTTCTTTGACTAAATGGTCACTTCATATGTTTAAAATGCCTTTATTGGGATGTTAACTTATTGGATTTGGAAGGAATACAGTTTGTCAAGATTAATGTATTTCTAAGGGGTGGCTCAAGACATAAGTGTGTTTAATTAGTGGCTGTAATATTCCTGACTCAAGTTCTTTTGCATTAAGAATTTATATATCAGCTTTCCCATCCTTTACTCGCAAACTCAAACAATCCCTCCTCCCCACTCTCTATTTTTTTTTTATTGCTCATTTTAAACAAGCAAAATTTAAAATGCTGGTTTCGAAAGAAATATAGTAAATTAGCTGCACTAAGTCCCCTTTGAAGGAAAATGACTGATAGCTTATTGCTCTCTGGCAAAAAATAGATAATGCAGTTTCCTTTACTGGCCCCATAGTCATCAATTTAAAATGCATGACAAGACCTGCCTGGCATATATATATACTCATGTGTTTGTTCTAAATCCTTATTTTGTCAGTTAAGCCCCATGTTACTGTCCATTGAAAAAAATCAAGTTCTATCTTAGAGGGCCAGTAAGAAAAGGCATTTAAAATTTTTTGAACTAATAAGGAAAGATACTAAATATGAATGTCAGTGTAGGATTCTTTCAGTTTTACCAGTGAAGTCCTGAAAGGAATGAGACTTTTAGCTTTTTGAAAAACACAAAATACCTTCATGCTTCCTGACATAATTCTACCCTCAGATTTTTTTTTTAAGATCTTATTTATTTATTTTGAGAGAAAGAGAGAGAGAGAGCATGAGTGGGGAAGGGGCAGAGGGAGAGGGAGAGGGAGAGAATCTCAAGCAGACTCCACATTGAGTGCAAAGCCCAAGGCAGGGCTCAATCTCATGACCCTGAGATCACAACTTAAGCCAAAAGCAAGAGTCAGACACTTAACTGACCAAGTTAGTTAACTGACCAGACACTTAACTGACCAAGCCACCCAGGCGCCTCTCTACCCTCAGTTTTGCAGTATCTTCTCTCAGAGATGCTTCATGTATAGAGATTGGTTTATAATCTTTTCTTAAAAAGGTTTTATTTATTTATTTTAGAGAAATAGAGAATGAAAGCAAGGGGGAGAGGGGCAGAGGGAGGAGAGAATCTCAAGCAGACTCTGTGCTGAATGCAGAGCCTCAGACAGGGCTCGAGCCCACAACCCTGAGATCATGACCCCAGTGGAAATCAAGAGTGGGATGCTCAACCAACGGTTGAGCCATCCAGATGCCCTGAAATTGGTGTATAATCTCAAGAACAAAAAGAGATTCCCTTTATAGGTCTAGAATGAGAGGCAGCTGGTTTGTGTGTAAAAAACATGGGTTCTACATTCAAATAGAAAGGTTCCGATCCTGCTACTGACAAAACTCAGGCCAGTTACTTAGCCACTCTCAGCTCATATTTCTTTTCTGCAACGTGTGGCTAATAATATTTACCTAGGTTTGTGGTGGGTAAACATTCAATAAAGGCAAGCAAGCTTTATTTAATAATCTTGGCTTCGGCTACATGTACACCTGTAATGGGAATAAAAAATTCACATCTCCATGCTTATGTAGCCAGGACTGCAAACAGCATCCACCGATATGCGGACTGTTGATATTTCAATCGTTGGGGAAGCCCGGGACTCAGTGAGATGGTGGCCTGCATTCAATGGTAAGAGCTAGAATAGCACTCAGGTGACTTCTCCTGGAGTTCAAATCAGTGTGAAGGTGAGATCCCAGGGCCCTCCTGTGGTGGCTGCCAAATCCCCAAGTCTGGTCTTGATCATACAAACAGTAAAACTTAATTTGAAATTGAATAGCTCTGTAGATTTGTCATTGTCTTTGATATGGGCTCCCTCAGAGGAGAACCTTGAAGAATTATTGTCGAAAGGGTAGAAATGTGTTGGTGAAAGCTGTCCACATGCTGTGTCTGTACATTTAGGAGTAAATCACGGTGCTCTTCCTGCTGTTTGGGACTCCGTCTGTTGACATTAAAATGTCCTCACAACTTATAAAAATCATTAAGGACTCCATTTCTGCCTCCCTGGTGGGAAGTTAGGAAATAAAGCCATGCCAGCTAGTGTGCATTTCAAATATTTACAATACTGTACTTTCCAGGCAACACTCTCGCATCATCCCTCTGAGAAATTAGTGCAGACACAGACTAGCCCTCCCCTAGGCCAGCATTTTATTAAGGAAATGTCAGAGTCAGTCTTTCTCCATTGTCCCCCAGAACCTTGATCTCATCACTTCTGATGCTTATGCCAGAGAATAAAGGAAAGGAAAGGAAGGAAACAAGGAGGGGGGAGGGGATAGGAGGGAGGGGGGAAGGGGAGAGTAACTGGCATTTCACAAGTGCATAGTAAGTATTTACACTGAACTGAGCCTCCACCATACACTTCCATTCTAAATCTCAATTGAACTATAGTTTCAGTAACAAGGGACAAAGTAATAGCAACACTGATGGCTCGTTAAGTATTCTATATGAAAGAAAAATATGGAAAATGACAAGACCACTCCCTGATGAATGAAAGATAAAAGACTGACTCGAAGACAATTTCTTTAAAAGGAAAAGTGTAAAATGATGGGAAAGGGTAGTAGGAATGGTTTTAGAATTTATTTCCCAGAGGACTTTTAGAATTGAACACATTTTTTACCTTTCTGGGATGGTTTAAAGAGGCCCAACGGAGGGCAAAGAAATGTGTCCTTAGAGATATGTATGAGTCTGTGAAGTCTTTCGATGGAAGGATGGAAACGCTATGGACAGTTGGGGTAAGGGCAAGAAAAAGATGGAAAGACAGACCCAAGGAGAGCTTCTTGCTTAGGCTCATGATGTGTACAAGGGTAATGGGCTGGGTTTCCTCCCCCACTCCCAACTTTGCTCACCAGATATTGTGAGCAAATACATCCCCTGGTGTAATCCAGCACCTGATCCCAGAACGGAATGGTTATGTCACTGAGCTTGTCCCTATTCTCCAATGGCAGGAATCACCACGGTGCTGACCATGTCCACCATCATCTCTGGCATGAGTGCTTCCATGCCCCAGGTGTCCTACATCAAGGCTGTGGATGTATACCTGTGGGTCAGCTCCCTATTTGTGTTCCTGTCAGTCATTGAGTATGCAGCTGTGAACTACCTCACCACTGTGGAAGAGCGAGAACAATTCAACAAGACAGGGAAGGTACTGCCTGGCTTTAACTCATGGATCCCTTCTGGAATGTGAAAAAGACTATCCTTACCTATAATCCTCTCCTGAGTGTCATAAGCCCTTGTAGTAAGTCTCTATGCCTTGGCCAGATGCAAGTTTACAGGATTTAATAGTGAACCTTATTCTATCTGTGCTGGCTGGTTTCCTCAGCATCCTTACTCACCTTTGCCAGGAGTTTTTTCGTGATTTCTCTCAGTGTGCTCCCTCCACGGACTCTATCCTTTGAAAAGGAAGGGTTGATGTACAAACTATACCCTTTCAAGTAGGTGATGATGATGATGATGATGACGACAGTGATGAGAATAGCTAATGTGTGTTTATTATGTACTGGTATTATACTAACCACCTACCATAAAGTATGTCATTTAATTCTGAGCAACCCCAAGAGGTCGGTTCTTTATCACCTTCATTTTACAGAGGTAAAATAGGAGCAGATACGGAGTAACTCGGCCAAGGTCACACAGCCTAAGAGGAATCAGGATTTGTTTCTGGCTCTCCCTGACTCCAGTGGTTATGCTCTCAATCCATAAATGATATATTTCTCTACCAGAACTAGGATTTATGTTTCTCTTCTTGTCACTTGAAGGAGTGAGAGAACATAAAGAGAGGTTCTTCTCTCCACAGTATACTGGGAATAAAAGGTGCCTTCTGGGTTCTAAATGTCATCACATGTTTCTTGTGCCATTGTTTAATAAATATGGATAGATTGATATCTACCTGCTTCATTTCACAAAGGACTGGGGTGCCAGTTCGTTGCCGTTATGAGAAATGACATAAGATATTATACTTCAGAAACCTAATTGATCATATCAGTTTGTTTGCTAGCCTACACTTAAGACTATATGTGTGTGTGCACATAATTCTAATATAATATATTTACATTGGTTTAAGAAATTCTTACATGCACAATTATACATGACCCAAACATTATTTAATATTTGTTACACTTGTAGTCAGAGCATTTCTTACTTTTCAGATGTTTTATATAAACCTCTTTTCAAATTGAACCTTCATATCAGCTCCATGAGGTAGACCTTACGGAGATTATTATCTCTATTTTTAAAATGAAGCAGCAGAGTTTTAGTGAAGGAAAGTGATTTGCCAAAAGATTCACAGCCAACAGAGATGCAATTACAATTCAGATCTCCTGTAATGCTCCTTCATTCTTCTATTATATATCCTTTGAGTCAAAGCTGTAATAGGAGCTGATTTTGCTTTGTTGCTGATGCTTCCATTTCTTTTGTTGACAACATGTGAGTAAGTGTCCCTGCCACATGCATACCCACAGTGACTGCTAGGTGGGTGTGAGGAAACCAGGAGCTTTTAGACAAGTATGTGGTAATGGGTAGTGTACACATCACCTGGGATTTGTTAGATTTTCGTTCAGTAGTTCTGGGGTATGGGATCAGTGAGTCTGCATTTCTAACAAGCCCCAGATGCTGTTGGTCCATTACCCACACTGTGAATAGTAATGATTTAGATAATCTGTGAAGTGAAAGATGACAGAGAAAAAAATGTGTGATGAGGAAAATAATTTGGTTGTTGTTCTGTTTTATTTTTATGTGGGAAATGGTTAACCCAAGAAAGAGGCACTGTCGTAATCCCGGCCCACCTCTATCTAGTCTTTTGACTCCAAACTTGTTTACATCTCCCCACCCCCACCCGCCACACAACACATGTGTTCACACTACTGAATTTTCTTTCTCACTAGATGGGTTTGTACACACTCTTCTTGTGTAACACTAAGGAGAGAATCTTTTGAGTTAATAAGCATCATATGTTTTTTAAAAATTTTTTTATTGGGGTAAAATCCATATAACGTAGAACTTGCCATCTTAACTGTTTGTAAGTGTACAGTTCAGTAGTGTTAAGAATATTCACCTGGTTGTGCAAGGAATCTCCAGGACTTCTTCATCTTACAAAACTGAAACACTGTGCCCATTACACAGCTCCCCATTTTCCCTTTCACCAGCCTCCGGAAACCACCTCCTTCAAAGGCTCAATGATCTCAAAGAAATGTCCTACCTGCCATTCCTATATTTATGGGGTAAAATGACAGACCATAAGATTCGGGGTCCGAAGAAATGATGCCAAACCTACTCCACTACTTCCTAGCTCTGCGTTTTGGGTTGTCTCCTAAACATCATTTGTAATTTTCAGAATGTTGGCATTTCTCTCCTATTTATCTGACATGGCTATTGTAAATAGTGTAATAAATGGGTCTGAAACTTTTGCAAGCTATAAAATGCTACACAAATGTTAAGTTCTTATTGTGATTAGTGCCCAGGACAGAGGCTCTGAAAGAATAGTAGTTTCAACAAGGATAGTGGGACAGGCTGTTTGAGATGAGAAATGGTTAAAGGGGTAGGATGCCCTGGTGAGGCACAGGGTAGAAGGACATGTCTATAGGTTCGGGGGATAACCGGTGATACTTCTTTCCTCTATACCTGAGTTTTAGAGAGAGAAAGATGTGGGGACAAGACAGATAGATAGGATGATGTCACCTTTGTTGTTGATAAAGCCGTTGGGAGTAAGTGCCTTAGATATGTGAGCAGGCGGGCTCACTAATAATTCATCATTGTACTAAACATACTCTTTTGGTCACTGGTGAAGCTAGACAATTCAGGACTCTCCCTGTGAAGACAGTCTCCTTTTACCTCATTTCAGAGAACAGACTTGGATACCAATGCAGATCACAAAGTGAGGACTCAAAAGGAACTGAACCACACATGCTAGTTCCTTCTCCCAAATCTCTATGGTGGAGTAATGGAGGGATAATGAGAAAGACCAGGAACGTTAGGGTATGGAGTTCCTCCCTATGAAGTTAAGCAAAGCTCATTACCTACCACCGTCACCATCACACCCCTGTCCCAACCCCCCCTGGATGCCAAGAGCTGGGAGAACATCAAGGGCCATGGAAAAATCATCCCTAGTGTTGACGTTTGCCCAGAAAGGAGAAAGGAAGTTATTTTCTTTCTTATACCTTCATCCAAATGTATTCCTACTTCCAGGACTTAGAACTTAATATAAAACAGTCAAATCTCTACTTCAGATATAGGATGCCTTGGGTATGTGCTTATTTGTAGACTAGTGTGAAAAATTAAAGACCCATTCTAAAACTGTTTTTACTAGAAGGAAATTAGCACCCTACTGGTAAATTGTATACTGCAAGATTTCATCAATTATATAAATGGTTCTAAATTATCATAATGTCCAGTAGGATAAGCCAACAGTGTTCTGGGTGGCTATAATGAAACCACTGAAGAGACTGTATTAGTTATTCTACCCTCAGATCCAGAGTTGAATATATTATTAATGTTATTTTTGGCTATCTGAGGTTAGTTTTTGAGTCTTGATCTATTTCATGTTTGTATGATCCATTTTCATTTTACTATGAAAAGTTTCTAAAGCTAAAACAAAAAAGGACAACATAACTTGAGCATGGGTCTTTGGTTAGCTTACTGAAGACATAAAATATTCTCTATGTCTCTTGAATTCAGTAGAATATTAGGTTTTTTAATTGCTATGAACCAAATACGTGTTTTGGCAGAATTTACTCTGTAGCCTCCAATTTGAATTCTAAATAATTTCATCCCATGGTAGCCTGTTCATATTTGTTTGTTTTTTCACTTTACTATAGATCAAGAAGTGATTTTGTTTTCTCAGAAAGAAATTAGTAGCAGCTGCTTCATAGACACTGTTCTGTATCAGCAAGAACTACTATCTCCCTCAAAGTAAAACCTTAAAGAAAAATGGTAGTTTAGATTCAATCAGGCACTGGAGCCAGAAAGCACTGATAGTTCTCTCCTTCTGAAAAATAAGCCAATTTCAAGTTGTTTAATTGGGATATGTTGGTATCATTTATAGGTTCTTCCCAGCAAAAATAGGAAGACTTGGCCAATTTGCACTTAAAAAGAGCAGCTGAAATCATTTCCTACCCTTACTCCAAATTTAAGCATAAATGGATCACCAGATGATGTTCTGGTTTTGGACCCCACACTGACTGGGTGTATTGCTATGTTTTCTCTACAGAGGAAAATATGTTGAAAAGCAAATCCAATTGGCTTATTTTGCTCTTCTGATAAATCATATTCAGTTTCAACTCAACATTATGGCAAACAACTCATACTACACAGAAACAAAGGGGAAACCTGAAACTGTTCCTTTCTGGGGAAACATGCATTTGAGTGTTCCAGTCTATCAGGCCAGAACTAAATTAGAAGACAATGACATTATAATTGTGAAACATTTATTTGTATAATGTTCAAATATCTCTATGGAGATAATAATAAACCTAGCTAAATCCCTATTAAAAACAAATCTCTATGATGATGTTTTCCATTTATTATTAAAATGATTTTTAGTCGGGTACCAAAAGCAAAACCAGAATTCTATTCTTTAAAATAAGCAAAACATTCTTAGCATTTCTTGAAGCTATTTTAAAAATCTGATTGTTTAGACTTTTACTGTAATTCCTACATACAGAACCATATTCATGACTTACTAACAGAAGTCTTTTTGTCAGCTTTCTGGAATGTATAATATTGATACAGTTCAAGCCATGGCCTTCGATGGTTGTTACCATGACAGCAAGACTGAAATGGACCAGACTTCCTTTTCTCTACACTCAGAAGAGGACTCCATACAAGAAAGATCCACAGACAGCCCCAGCACAGACTCATCTCAGATAAAGAGAAGGCAGTCCTTAGGAGGGCATGTTGGTAGAATCATTCTGGAGAAAAACCATGTCATTGACACCTATTCAAGGATTTTCTTTCCCATTGTGTATATTATATTTAATTTGTTTTACTGGGGTATATACATGTGAGGAGGAATTCCCAATGTATAGTGGTTGTTTTGGAATCAGATTATGTTAAAAACAGTAACAGCAACAAACAACTCTTGATTATCAGTTGGACAGTACTAGACTAAACTGGGAGTCAGCCAGTCACCTCTCCTGGCCTACAGAAGATTTGAAAGTTGACTGATTTACATCTAGGAAAGAGTTTAAGGTCCCAGGAGAATTTAACTCCATACATGAGTCACAGACATGCATATGGCAGAAAAACAATTCCCATAGGGAAGGACTTTGTGATTACTTCTCCTAGACCCTCCTTACTTTCTAAATGTAAGTTTTTTGTACTTACCTAAGGAATAAAGCTATGACAATAATTTAAGAAACATTTATTCCTTAGTGCTAGTCAAGTACCAGATTACCTAACAGAGTTGAACCCTTGTAAGGAAGAACATCAGCATCAAGGTGGTACCATGGATATTCACACAACTGAGATGCACATGAAGAGCCTCCCTGTCCATCTCCAACCACGTCTTTTGTCTTATTTCACTGTTACGTTTCATATACTATAGACTCCAAGAGCAGAAAATCTAAACTTTGTTCCTATCCTAATGTTAAATTAATACATCAATCTTCAATAAGAGAATCTTGTATTTTGTAGTTGAGTTATAGCTTTTATAGCTTTTGGGAGGCATTTAATTAATTAGTTACTATAGTCACCAAATGTTTGTTGACCTCCTACATGTGCCAGGCACTTTATTAGGTGCTATTTAGTAAAAAAAAAAAAAAAAAAAAAAAAAAAAAAAAAAAAAATGACATTCCTGCTGTCGGTGAGTACACAGCCTATCAGGAAGTGATAGCTATCATAAATAATAAATGCAATAGCTGTAAAAATAGAGGTTTGTCCACTGTACTGTTTGAGTTCTGAAAAGGGGATACCAAAAGGAAAGAACATCCATGAAGGGATGGACTCTCAATTTATAAGCAACTAAAGATGCTTCCAGACATGGCATTGAGTGAAAACTTGAATGAAATTTATGTATCCTATAGTAATCCCATAGTAACTTTGGTTGAACCAAGTAAATCAGGTCAAGTGGGTATTAAATAAATGTTTGTTAAGTAGAAAAACCTCCACTGATCAGTATTCATTTTGTAGACTAGCAGTGTGCATGCTGTCATGTTAAGTATTTTGTGAAAAAGATTCCATGTAGAGATCAGCCCTCAGTAGGAAGTATGATATATTCCCCTTCCTATTTTGATTTCTGGCATTGAATTAAGGGAAATAAATTAAACGGTGTGTTACTTTTAGTGTGTTGCCATTTATCTCACCATTAAGTAAACCAAAACCATCTGAATTACTTCGTGCCAGGTGTAGAGACAAGTAACTTCCTGCTTATTTACCAATAACATTGATTTTGGTTCTCTGCTGTGAATGACATAATGTTCTAGAAACTTATTTTCCTTTTTGGTACAAAAGATTTTTTTTTTTTTTAAAGATTTTATTTATTTATTTGAGAGAGAGAGAATGAGAGAGAGCACATGAGAGGGGGGAGGGTCAGAGGGAGAAGCAGACTCCCTGCCGAGCAGGGAGCCCGATGCGGGACTCGATCCAGGGACTCCAGGATCATGACCTGAGCCGAAGGCAGTTGCTTAACCAACTGAGCCACCCAGGTGCCCCTGGTACAAAAGATTTAAAGGCAAATTCCATCTCTACTATAACTTCCCTCACAGGCAGGCTAAGTATCTGGGATATTTCATTCTATTTTCTTAATACAAATTCGACAATTCTTTCAAAATTTTTCAAGGATTATATTTTTCTAGGAAACTGTCCGAAATTGAGCTAATATAATTTATTAAAACCCTTCTCCATATAATTGTAGATAGATCATAAATACATTTTAAAACTATTTATTTAATAGTTTTTAAGCCTGACTTAAAAGGAATAGTAATTTTGTAGGATTATATTTTCAAAATAGGGAACAGGTTAATATCCTAGGTGGGTTCTTTGAGAATTTGTAGCTATCAGTTGAGCAGAGCACTACAGTTGTGTTAATATTTCTGATTCTGACATACTCTGTATACAACTGATGTTAAAAAAAAAAAAAACCAACAGACAAATCTACAAATGGACAGAACAAATCTACACAATTCTGTTCTTCTAACTCTCTGGTTCTTCAGATATGGCTGTTTTTCTTCCACTTTGAACTCTACCATTCAGGATGTTTAAAGCTTCCCCTGGGCATATTCGCTTCCCAATTTCAAATCAAATGTATCTGAATACATTTGGCAATCTAGGCTAGAAGAATGGGTCTCCACCACACTACTCATACACTCGGCATTCCTCCTGAGGAGTATTAATGCACAATTGTTGGCCAATCAAATGTAACTTCTGTTAATGTCTAGAAATGGTCTTTGCATTCTTCAGTAATGTCTAAACTATGTTTACTGCTCAAGAGAATTACTAGAGCATTCGGAATGAGCCTCTGGGATTTTGGCCAGTTTTCATCTCCTCAAATTTGTGGTTTGTGAAGACTGTAAGGAGAGAACTGTTCCTGTGAGCTTGATTTCTACCAGGGAGCACCAAGGCTTCTGGTTCCATTATTTCAAAAAGAATGAAATCACAGTTACCTGAGAAATGTGTGAGTGACAGCATATCATAGTTACCTCATTTTGATTTTCACTTCATTTACTGATCACAATCCAGAACAGACTGTGTGTGATTGTTCACTGAGGGATAAGCTTGGATAAAATGTGAGGATTTCAGAAAATAAGCTGCTTTCCAAGATTTAAGAAAAAGCCAGCCAGCTGTGTAAACTGCCTAAATATAGAAACAGGATATTTTATAGGGACTACTCTGGAAAATCTATGAAAAGATATATTTTTAACTTACTTTTATTGTTTTCTGATTACAAAAGAAATACAATTTCAATATAAAAATTAAAAATACCAATTGGCAAAAAAAATCCACTCAGAATTAAATAGTTAACATTTTAATGCATATTCTCAGAGTTTTTCTATGCATAACATATATTTTTCTAATGGAATCATTTTGTATACACTTGCATTTATTAACTTAAGCACTTATATCATACCAAACACTGTGTTGGGGACACAGTAAAGATGGACACTCCCTGACTTATTGGACTTACATTCTCATTGGGAATGTGTCTAACTTACGCAGTTTGTAGCCAGATTTTCTTCTCTGGATCATAAGCAACATTTCTTTTAAGTTATTTAAATTTTTTTATAAACAACTTTCTATGCCATTTTTTCCTGCAAAATAATTTTTATATGCTGCAGAGCAGTCCACTGAATAAGTATACCATAGTTTATTTAACCCATCTCCTCTTGTGGAACATTTGCTTTATTTCCTATTGCGTGTGATTATAATGGGCTGCAATTAGCAACATAAAGGATATTTAGAAGTAGGGGCGCCTGGGTGGCTCAGTCATTCGGTTAAGCAGGATAAGTGGTTAAGCATCTGCCTTAGGCTCAGGTCATGATCTCCGGGTCCTGGGGATCCAGCCCCACGTTGGGCTCCTTGCTCAGTGGGGAGTCTGCTTCTCCCTCTCCGTCTGCCCCCCCCCCATCCCTTGTGTGTGCTTTCTCTATCTCTCTCTTTCTGTCTGAAATAAATAAGTAAAATCTTTTTAAAAAGAATATTTTGAAGTAAAATTATTTTAGAAACAAATACAATTTTTAGCCATGTCCAAATTTCAGCATTTATTTCCTTTATAAGAATTCCTTTTTGCCACTAGAATCTGCCATGTCAGACTCACTTACCTGTCTGTTTAAATGGATATATATCCACTGGTGTTCCCTTTATAAAAGAAGTTTAGACATAGTATAAAATACTATGGCAGTCCTATATATTGAAATTCTGCTTTCTTCCATGACTGCGATTGCCATCACAAGACCTTTTTGTAAGTAGGAGAGTAATTGAGATTGCAAATATTTGCCTATGAGTTGCTACACGATCATAATTTATGGTTACATTGTCTTAATCCTTGCAGGTGGATTAGTTTTCATGAATAAGGTCTCTCATTTTGTATTGTGGTACTCATAAGCCTGTTCGAATCACTCCCATCCACACACACAATTTTTTAACATGGAGATGAATGAGGAAAGGAATTATACCTAATTCCATAGTCATTATTAAGGTCAAAATGCCAATGAGATTAACAACAGCCTCAAAGAAATAAGAGAAAAGGGTGGTAAGGAAATGGCTATTTCTACCACAAATCTATGACAGGGCCTGGCGCTATTTCCCGACAGGTCCTTTGGTGACACCATCAGGGTTACATCCTGTCTACCTCATTTGTGGAATGAGCCACCTCTGCTTTCCTTGTAAACATTGCTTTGAAACAGTTAAACTGGAACGTCCTGGTCATTTTAAAATTATATCACTTTCCAATTGAGTTTGACCTCCCTGAACTTAACAGAGAACTTGAACATTTTGTTTTCTCTTGTGAAGAAACTGTGAAAGACAAAATGCACTGGCTAACTGAGACGATTTTATCAGCTTATTGCAAGGGGGAGGATATTCATTAATGAGCAACATCTCAAAATAAAGGAAGGGGGCCCAGAAATCCAAAAAGACAGAAAAGCAAGGGAGTCTTCTTCAGAGGTGGAGGTAGAGGTGGGAGAGGCAGCTCCTATCTCAGGATATAGGACAGCAAGGTGGTCATTTCTCAGAAGACAAAATGGGGGCAGGGGCAGATTTTTGGACTCTAGCTACTTTCCAGGAACACAGGGGCTTCAGATAAAGTTCAACACTGTCACTTGTTTTTCCAATTCTAATCTACTGCTGAATCATAATGTTTTTTGATCAATAATTGGGGCCAAGTGCGGAAAAGAGATTTCAGTCACTGAGAAAAATTACCATAGTTTTCTTTTCAATATATTGATACTTAATGTGATGTAGGAAACATTGAACTACATTTTATTATCAATTAGTTCACTTGATGGATGAGTTATTACTTTTGATCCCAGGATCAATACAATTCATTATAGAAACTTATTTTCTACAAGAGTGCTTTAAAGGCTTTCTACAAAATTGTGCTGCTCATTTCTCACTCCTTGCCTTGGGCAATCAAAAGGAGATGAAGTTATAGTATCATTAGCAAATCTTCTTAAACCTATTGGGAAGCAATAACACTTTCTGAAGTTTGATATGCAAGCCTGAGTCCTTTAAAAGTGACAGATAGGTTTCAATATTTCCAAGAAGACTAGCTACTGAACCAGGCCCCCTAAGAAAGAAAGTGCTAGCACACATTCATTTCTTCTCTTCTTCAGAGAACATTAATGCAGGTGTTTCAAGTGTTTTACACTTTAAAGGAGTGTTACAAACACAAACCCACACATCACATCAAATAAATTTTTAGAGCAATCACACCACCCCAGAATAACTTAAAATAGGTTTTGTTAATTAGGTTGTATCTTGGGTGAACTTATATTTAAATTGAATGCCAAATCATTGTGAAGGAAGCCTCAGGACCTGCTAAAGAGCTTTTAAATGAATATGCAGTTCAGGTACACAGTGAAGAAAGAGATGGTTTTGTGAAAGTGAGCTCTAATAATTTAATGTGACTTATAAAGATAATGTGAACTTGAAGCAGGAGAGAAAAATAAGGCAAAAGAAAGAGAACGGTAGGAGCTAAAAATGTGGTTGATTCATAAAATGAACTCAGAGCTCCATAGTGTGTATCTTAAGGGAAGATTTGGATTTGAAGGTAGAATTAATTATATTTGATTATTTTGGATAATATCCTGGTCTAGCTTAATGCAATCAGATGATTATTGCTCATTTGTACAAAAGATGGTGTGTCTTTGGGCAATCAAAGTAATTAATTGCATGTTGGTCACCAAGTAATCAATGTAATATGCCATCCTGACCAAAATAATCAAATTATTCAAGTTATTAGGATCATTTGATTCTCTCATGACATTATCTCTTACCCCTTTTATGCAGTAAATTTCTCCTTGATTCATGTGGATTAACCATTTATTATATAGCTGGATCATATTTTATATGAAATAATCTGAACTCATTGGGGGTACAGATAGAAAACGACTTTACTTTTAATCAATGACTGTTTAATATGCTTTATTGGCTATTACTTCTCTACCCCTTCCTGTCATCTCAAGTAGATCTCACAGCTTTTTGGATACTTTGAGTTATTGGTCAATTAGCCAATCAGCAATCACATATAGACACATAAATACATATAAAACACTCACTTTGATGATGGAGATTCATTTTCAAGTATAAAGCTGATTTAAGTGTGTTTTCACTTTTTCCACCTTAGGCTTAAACCCTGAACTGTGGAAATTGTCCTAGGAAGAAGGTAAACTCTGCTCTAGTACCTGCCTCTCTCCTACGCTCCTCCATTCCACCAGGTTCAGGGGCAAAGAATGGATGGGGAGGATTAGGGAAAGAACTGGCAAAAGTCTTTTAACCTAAATGATACGTGTTTTCGTTCTTTTAGTTGGTTGATGCCCTCTGGGTGGCAGGTAGGCCTGGTTTTGTGGGCATGAAACCAGTACCTTCACACAAGACCTCACCTGCGGGGGTTAATGCTCTGCAGTTGCCATCTTGAAATTCTTAATAATGTAATCTTTGAATGTGTTTTGTAAGTGGAGACTGTTGGAACAACGGTGCATGTACCAAGGTGTGGCATGCACAGTTCAGCTTCCTGCCCTGTGGGATGGCTTCTGGACCTCGCTTTCCTGCTTCCCTCTTCCAACCCCACCTGAGACCCACACTGCCCCTTTGCCCCTGGTGGGGGCCTATATACCGATCCACACATCCCACAGTTTTTCCCTGCCCTGGTCTGGCCATGCCATGCTGTGTTTGAAGAACGCCTGGACCGGAGCAAGCCTCTCACCCACCCCCTATGCAGGGAAGGTATGAGCCCTGGCTGGGAGGTTACAATCTCCTGAGTTTGGCCAGTCTACTTTGGGTTGGGGCCCTTGACCAGTGTGTCAGGAAGATTGATTTCCCCACCCCTGGCCTGGGCACTGCAGTGTCGGTCCAGTGGTGAGCAGGAGGGGGTACTCAGTAGCCTGTGAGCCATGTACTTCTGTGCGTCTGTGGGTGCTGAGTGTCACTGCAGGGCCCTCCAGTGCCTGTGAATGTGTGCACTCACCTTTCAAGTATTCCTGTGTTTGCTAGAACATGACATAGAATAGCAAATAAAAAACACATCACCATTATAGTGTAGAGGGAATCTGCAAAGGAAAGAAATCATTCTATATTTTAGCAACTTTAATGGCACTCTCCCCTACTTTTAGAACAAGGCGTTTATATTTTGGTTTTGCACTCGGCCCCACCAATGACGTAGCCATCCCTGGTGGCAGGTGTTCAAATATTGAAGCTTTCAAGGGATACTGGTGAAGGTTCTTTGGAGGTATACACACTGTGGTTTATTGAAGTTAACCCTGAGATCTGTGACGGACCTTGTGTGATTTCGTACTCTTTTTCCATCCATGCCGAAGTTTATGCATCTCTTTTTATAAATAACAGGAGTCTATAATTTTTTTTAAAAGGGTTATTTTCCTTTTCTATATTCAGAAGCAGTTTATGTAATGTATATTTTTCTCTTCCTTGAAAGCTGAAAAAGATTCATTAGTAGATCTGTCACTTCCCAACTACTGCCACCATAGAGATCAATCGGTTGGTCATTATTAGGTCATTATGATAAAAATTTTGAAGGAAGATAAGTTAATGAATGTGCCATCACAATGTGAGATTCTCTCACCCATCTAGACATGCTATGCTAGTCTCCCAGGAAACATTTTCAGTAGGAGCCTGTTTAATTTTTAACAAAACAATCCAAGGAGTATGAACATAAAGCACTTGTGCAGGAGTGTATCTTATTTTTATAAGAATCATGGACAAGTTTGTTTCAGGGTTTATGGGTGACATATTAAGCAGAAAAACATTTCTCTGAGGAAAAGAGTCACTGGCCAAAACCCAGCGTATTTTCATCTGTAAGTGCTTGGCTATTGAAGGAGGGAGGTCTGGAGTATCATTTAATTTAAAAAGTAAACAGCCTATCACTGACTTTCCTCTTCCTGTAAAAGAAATTAGTCTGTAAGCAAGAGAAGAAAATGGGAATACTAACCCAATTCAATTTTGTAAACATTGAGTAAACTACACAAAGCACTGTCCTAGTTTTCAGAACAAATGAAAGCAATTTCCTGGCTCCGAAGAGTTTGTTTATTTAAGATTTATTTATTTATTTTTAGAGAGAGAGAGAGGGAGAGAGAGAATCTTCATGAGACTCCCTGCTGAGCGTGGAGTCCAATGTGAGGCTTGCTCTCAGGACCATGAGATTATGACCTGAGCCAAAACCAAGAGTCGGACGGTCAATCGACTAAGCCACCCAGGTGCCGTATAGCTCCAAGAAGTTTAAAACATGTTATAGAAATATGTAAAATATAATTCCAAACAGTAATTGTATTACTGTTTTTTTTTTCGATTAGATTGATTTCAAGTCGATTAGATTGATTTCAACGAGATGTATCACAAGATTAACTTTGGAATACCTCAGCCTGGGTCATTAAAAAAAAAAAAATGTGGTGCTTCTGAAGTTACCATAAGTCCAACCAAGATTATTCCATGGCAATATGGCTATGTCGGTTGGAAGGTGACTTGTTGGATGAGTGTAGTCAATAAAGTGAAACATATATGTGTAAAAGGCTTAGTTGCATTTAATTCATCCTATGAATCATGTTCAAAATGTTGTAATGGATTTAACAATAATGCCTCTCAGGTGAATAGCATTTTACAGTTTTAACTCTTCTGCCTACCCTATCTCACCCAAGACTCACAGCAGCTTTGTGAGTTGGACAAATTAAGTAAAATTAACCATTTTTACAGATGCAGAAAATGAGTTCCAAAAAGAGGATTAGTCGATAGGCAGCATAGGATTTTGATTTAAGTCCCAGATCTACTATCCAATGGTTGTATAACTTTGAGCAAGTTATTTAACCTTGCTATGCTTTGGTTTCCTTATATTATATAAATTGTTTGTAAAAGTTAGGATGATAGTAATAATGGCATAGATATTAAATAAAATCATATATAAGAAAGAAATTACTTAGATCCTTTCTGGACCAAAGTGAATACAAATACATAGGGGGCACTATTCACACAATTTAAAATAATATCTGTGCTTCCTGGGATTCTGCAATGTGATAGCCCTAGAAAATAAAAGGAAGCTTAAAAACAAAAATTCCTAATACAAGTATTAGTAATTTTACAAGCTCCTCAATGTTTATAGATTGAATGAGTGATTCCAGTCAGACTGATTTTTCTCCTAATATCCTGTGGAAATTGGTGCACAGGCCTTAGCCTTATAGAATTTGAGAGGCAATAGGGATAATACAGAATTATCTGGTTCAATCTCACTTTATAAGTGAGGAAACAGCATTAGCAAAAAGAGACAGCTAAGTTCATATACTGGGCATGTCCTTCTCTGAGTTAGATCTAGTAGCCTTTAAAAGTACACTCACACACCATGATTCTGAGATTCTTTGTGCCCAGCATCATCTTGATTGGAGGTGGAGGAAGGACAGAGATGTGCTGGTGCAGCCCAGTGGGAGGCCCAGTGGGGGCCACAGTGAGGTGGCTAAAACCTAAAGCTCAGTAGGAGGAAAAACCTAGGAGATCACAGGACAGGATAACAAACTTGGCTTTGAAAGGAGTCTTTTAATGAAGCAACACAAAGGGCATAAACATAAAGCACCCCTGTAGAAGTGCAGTTTATTTTTGTTAAGAATCCTAGACAAGTCTATTTCAGGGTTTCTGTCTAAGACAAGATAAGGATGGAATCCTCTGCTCTCTCCTATCATCTCAGCATCTTGCTCCCAGGCTCCACAGGAGGATTGCTAGTCTATTGATTCAGATATCTGGGCGCTTCTGCAGGCTTTTCTGGGCAGGTCTGGGTCACTGAGCCATCCATGACTCAGCTATCCATGACATTGTTTTTATGAGGAAATGGATTACAGAAACAAAATAATCGACTTCTTAATGACTCTGGAATAAATAAGTTGGAGACTGCGCAGTAGTCTGCTTCTTGTCCTCTGGAAGAACTTTAAACTCAATGGACTAAAAGCAAAAGATGAACAAATTACTCAAACAGTACGTTAAGAATGCCGTAGATGCTGGAAGCTCTTCTCTCCCCTCCCCTCCTTTTCCTCACTTTCTCTCCCTTCCTTTTCCTTCTAGACATGCCAGCCACTGTGTTTAGGTCTAAAGGAATGAGCATGGCTTTCGTTTTGTTTTCTTTTGTTTTGCTTGCCACGTTAATAAATCTGGATTATAATAAAAATATCAGAGAGAACACATTGAAAGATGAATTTTGCACCAGGGGAACTCCTATACAAGATGTATGATTTTCCCCTAGCAGAGCTGACTTCAATATGCACTTTTGTTCAGTTAGACATCCTAGGGGCTATTCAAAATCTAGGAAATGGTTTTTTGTGCTGACATTGAAACTTTTCTTTATGACAAACACAAAGTACTGCTTTTCCATGTAATGGACATGGGTAAGAATTTACCATTTTCTGAATCCTTGTTACATCAATACTGTTCTTACATTATCTTGAGTAGATGTTTTGTAGTCAAAATAAAAAGCAAAGTACATTACCAATATAATGTCAAGTGGATTAGAGGGATTTTTGTAGTCTTTTCTGAAAGACAGATCTTTCTGAGAAAGTCTTTCCTGAAAGACATAGATCTTCCAGATCTATATGTGATCTTGTGCAAGTTAACTCTCCAGACTGTTTCCTCAACTGTAAAATGGAGGTAAGCACAAGGTTGTGGTGAGGACGAAGTGAGGAGTACACTAAACACTTGGCATGGTCCCTGCCAGCAAGAACTCAAGTTTTGCTATTATTGTTAGTTTTGGACAAGTGTTAAGACAAGGGGTACTTTGTTTGCATTTGCTCACGTGTCACCCGATAATCAGAAGTAGGCATTGGTCTCAATCATCTTGACAGAATGAAATAATTTCCTTTGGGACCTCTTTGGTTGTCTACAGAGCAAAGGACACAGGCCAGAGCAGAGATGTGCCCTTGAACCCCCGTGCCCAGTTGGTCCAGCCTCCCCACCCAAACGTTTCCAATAATGAGTCAGAAGTATAGAGCCTTAGGCTGAAATTATATAATCGCTTTTGTTCTTCTCTTCTATAGCTACAATCTCAAAGAATTTCCAGTATCCTTTTAAACCAGGATTAATTCTGACTCTGGGAGCAACGCGATATAAATTACAATACAAAACAGCACAGCATAGCATAGAGAGCTCAAAAGAAAGCGATGGGAGAACCTGGACCTTTAGCTTCCTAAACTTGGGCAGCTCGCCTTTCCTCCCTGGGCCTCAGTTTCCCCATTCATAAAAAGAACCCGGTTGTACTAGACTGTTGCCCCAAAGCCAGAGGCTCATCCCGCTCCCAGCTCAAACCCCCCCCACCCCACACACACACACACAAGAATCATATATGTCCTTTAATACTAAAGGGAAAAACACGCGGGCGTGAACACCGAACCCGGGCCGATACCCGGACGCCAGAAGCGCGCACCACCCACGCGGCCCGGAGGGGCGGGGACGCGGCCGCGGGCGCAGAAGCCGGAGCGGGCCACCCCCCAGCGTGCGCACGCCGCCCCGCCCCGCCCCGCCCCGCCCCCAGGCACCGCCCCGCCCCGCCCCCAGGCAC